>NC_050519.1:11078737-11094218 GCF_002922805.2 Oryzias melastigma
AGTCCAAGTCGAGTCTAAAGTCGTCAAATTCATGACTCGAGTCTGACTCAAGTCCAAGTCATGTGACTCGAGTCCCCACCTCTGCCAGTTACTATCTGGTGTGTGCACCAGTTACTATCTGGTGTGTGCACCAGTTACTATCTGGTGCGCACCAATTATTATCCAGTGTGCACCAGTTACTATCTGGTGCGTGCAAGAAACTCCTCACTCTTTACTTTGATGTCACTTTAAAAAAATAGTTAAAATTTTGTTGTTTTTGAGTTTTGTTACAAAAACATAAAAATTATTGTGACTAAATGTTTTTGGAATTCGATAGGATGTTCATCCTTATGGCTTAACCCTTTATAACCATTTGTATCATATTTGATACATGCATTTCTGAGAACTTTATCTCATCAACATAATCCAGACTTTCCTTAAAAACACGTTATTTAACTTGGCCCATATTTTCTGCCCCGTACTTCATTATTATTCCCCTAGGGGCAGTAGAAGGGCTTTTCCTGCTCATTTCCAAATTGTTGCCTCCATGAAATTTCCAAAAAACTTTTGGCGGGAAAAAGTTTAGCTAACTTTCAAAGCGTTGTGGTGAGATTACATCAACTCTTGTTTTTCCATTTTTAAAATGACTACTTTCTGTTTTGAAAGAATGCAAAATATGTTAATGATTAATTCTTTATAATGCAGTTTCACCATGTTAAAAATGTACGGATCAAATTTGAGATAGTGGCTAAATATATTTATTTTCCTGAACACTCATGTCAAAATTTTTACATATTAAGCTAACAATCTAGTGAGCAAACACTTACAGTCACCCAGTGTATTATAATCTAAATATTTCTTATTAAAAATTATATAACTTGAAAGGATTTAAAAAAAACGTTTTGTACCCATAAAAATGTAAATTTATGTACATTATTTGATGAAGTCAGTTTTAAAGGATTAACTACGAAAAGACAAACTTTGGACACATCAAATCTAAAAAGTCTAATTCTGTGCTTTTATTTTGAAGTGCCTCCCGTACTGGAAAGAAAGTGAGCGGTTCTGTGTAAAAAGCCCACCTGAACAAACTTCCTGTGCTATCTGCTCTCATTATGGGATTATCCCTGAGGAATTCTCACCAGCACACACAAAAACAAACAACACATACAGTGTGGACACTTGCTGTTTTTGTGTCTTTTTGTGTCTTGTATTTCCAGCATGTTTTAACAGTGAAACAAGCTGGAACTTTTCACGCTGTTTCTCTAACCATGCGTCATCACTCACTACAGGTGGTAATGATTCAGCAACGTGCAGCATTACGAGATGGAAAATCAATTTCTGATATTTGCTCAAGACAACGTGCAACCTTTGAATGCACCTTCAACCGTTGGTCAGAGCTAAATGACCATTATTCAGTGTTAAATTCACCAGATCTAATAAGCTGTGAGCAGGAGTGAAGTTATCAGATTTGCAGCTATTATCCAATCTCAAGCAAGAATATTTTCCTTTCACACACACACACACACAGGCTGTTTCTGCAGATTAAAACCAGGGTGGTGCGATGTCAGGCTGATCAGCTTGTTGTTTCCATCTCTTTGAACATAAATGGTCCTAATAGCACACAAATGTAGCCTGTTTGGATAATAGCTGACCTGGCTATTTCATCCCCAGATCAACAGATTTGTTCAGCATCTATCTGATGTGTATCTCGAATGTTTGCAGTCCATTAGCAAAAAGTTACAGTGGTTAGAGATGCAGAGCTGTTAAAGATTGTTCTCTGTTACTCAACAGCTCAGTGTTTGCCAGTAACCGTGTCACCAACTTTGACCATCAGATCCTAAATGACTAATACTTTAATGATTTTAACTCAGGCCATTAGGAATTTACTGTACATCCACATCCATTTTGTCTCCACACAAAATAAGTTTTGTGGTTACCATAAGTTGTAGCGTTTTTAATAATTTGTCAGGGGAACAGTGGATAAATCGTTGGGTGTTCTGACTCACAAGTGTACGTGCAAACGCAGGTCCACACAGATTTCTGGTTCATTTCGTTCAGTTGCAGGTCCACTTTAAGCACTTTTGCTTTCCTCTGGGTATTTTAATCAGTAAAGATGACTGCGATACACTCCTCATGAGAGTGAGGAACCACTGAAAGAAAGCACTTTGGTTTAGTGGAAGTACTAAACAGCAGAAAAGTTCCACTTAAAATGATTTAAATCTCTCTGAAATCACTTCAGGGCTTCATGTGAGTGCAGCGGTGGACGGCCAGCAGCATGTTACCGCCGAGCTGTTGCATCACTTTGAATCATGTTTGCAGGATCAGGCTAATATTCCCCAGAGGCCCGTGCAGCAGCGAGATGTAGATTTCTTTCTCAGAAAAGCAGCACTGATTTACATTTATGGACCATGGCAGCTCCACGGTAAGCTGTCCCAGTGCTTCAGTAAAAAAGAAAGGGAAAAAAAATCTATTTTTCCCCCCTTTTTTTCAATGGAATTGAAACAACAAACATTTTTATTTTCTGAAATAACAGCATTTTTTAAGTGTTTTTAAAATCCAAATTAAAAGTAGAACCCATTTATTTTTAAGGGTGTTGGGGAAACTCCAAGTATGCACAGGAAGCTCTAAAAGAACAAGTCTGCATTTTTATGAATGTTATTTAAGAAAATCCACGAGGCATGTGGAGTCAGAGCCAGGCAAACAGACCAGAACTGGACCAGAACCACATCCCTGTTATTTATATTAATATATTTAATCTGTTGATGTCTGAAACAAGTCAACCACAATCACATTTAACCACATTGCACATTGAATTTGTCTTAAATCTACAAATTTGTCCCCAAGTTGTTGAAGTTACAGCACCCAGATATTCTTCTATTCAGGGATTAGGCAGGCCCAACCCTGCTTAGCAGCCAAGATCAGGCATGTTTAGGATGACACAGCTGTTTCTAGATAAATGCTCCTATTAAGGTGAACCTTCCTTCTCTGTCTTTACGTTTAGATCTTCTAACTGTATCTATTTAAGTGGATTTATGTGCGTAAATTTTGAAAGTGGGACTTGTGTCACTGCCATGGCAGCACTGAGAGACTTTTTCAGCACATGCTGTGTTTGTAGGTCATAATGAAACATCAAAATATTATGCTGTGATTTTCTGTCTGCAGGTTTTCTCCAAATGATGTCTGTAATTTTATGTCAGGGATGAAAAGATCCATTCATAATGAGAATGAGCTGGTTCTTTCCAAACTAAGTTTCAGTCACAAACTCGAATGAAATTAAATTTTAAAACTTGCTAAATTACAAAAAAAAAAAGAAAGTTTTTAGCTCATATTTACGTTACACATTTTTTCCTGCTTATAGCTCAAATATTTACAAAAACTCATAAAAAAATAGGCTGCACAGCAACATATGTTGACTGTGAAGCACTTTATGGGCGTGTGAGTTGGAGGGGATGTATTTCATTTTAATTTCCTCCATACACAGCAGCTGCTATGGCGCTGCTGCTGCTGTGGCAAGGAAATATAACGATAAGAAAAATAGTGAGTCTCTTGGCAGAAATGGAGCACTATGTGCAATTTATGAACTGCTGAAAGAGTCACTTTTACAGATATTCTAATTTGTAACCGAATATTTCAGAAAGAGCCTGTGCTTAACATACTGTTAAAGCAAAGCTGTTAATGTGCAAACTTCAAAGTGTTTTAGCTTCGCTTTAGTTTGAATGTGGGTCTAAAATGAACATACATAATCACCAAACATATGTTCAAGGAATACCAACATTTTTAAAGTCGATATGGAGGTTTTTGAAAAACAATTATTCAGTGCTCCAAAATGCACAGATTGAAAAAAATAACAAACTTCGTAAAAAAAAATGTTCTCAAAATTAGTATTTTGGGACAATAAATAGGTATTTTGTGCTCCTAAATTGAGGTTTTGTGTGCACAATTTCGCTTTTTTATTTTTTTTTTTGGTCACTATTTAGTATTTTGTGTCCATTAATTAGTATTTTGTATGTAAACCTTCGCATTTTCTGGCCACATTTAGTATTTTGTGTGGATAATTTAGTATTTTGAGTCCATGATTTAGCATTTTGTGAATACAAATTAGTATTTTGTGTGCAGAAATGAGCATTTTTAGTTAAAAAATTAGCATTTTGTGTATACAAATTAGTATTTTGTGTGTACATTTAGACTTTTCTGGCCTCGGTTTAATATTTTATTTTCAAAAATTTGTATTTTGTGTGTACAAATGAACATTTTGTGTACACAAAAGAGTAGTTTTTAGTCATATTGTTTTTTATTTTGCGTGTACAAAACAACTTTTCTTGCTCAAAACAGTATTTTGTGGTTACATTTTAGTATTTTGTGTGTACAAAATAACATTTTGTGTGTACAAAATAGTATTTTGTGGTCATATTTTAGTATTTTGTGGTCATATTTTAGTATTTTGTGTGCACAATTTAGTATTCTGTTTCCATAATTGTGTATTCTGTGAACACAATTCTGTATTTTGTGAGCACAAATTAGTATTTTGTGTCCACAATTTAGTATTTTGTAAGCACAATTTTGTATTGTGGTCACAATTTAGATTTTTTTGCACACAAATTAGTATTTTGTGGCCACAAATTAATGTTTTGTGTACACACCTTAGTATGTTGCGCGCATAAATTCATTTTGTGGTTGGACAAATTTGTATTTTGTGCTCACAAATTAACAATATTTGTGCAAAAATTAGTATTTTTGTATCTTCAATTCCTTTAACTAACTTGTAGCCACCAAATATGAATTTGTGACCACAAATGATCAATTTGTTTCTTATCTTATTATTATTATTGAATTTCATGTCCAGGGCTTTGTAAACAAGTGAGTTTTGAGGAAAAAAAACCCAGTGAACTGTTCATTAGTCAAATGATTTTCTGCCTGATGTGATACTTTCCCACACAAATGCATATTGTCGAAGTAACATGCAAACGTATTATGCTAGCAGCACAATGGCAGCATTCATACCTTATTTCAATTTCCTTCCTAATTGTTCACAAGCAGCAGAACACACTCAGTATAAGTTTCCTCCAGAGAAATCCTTTTTACAGCCATTTTACAGCTCTTTCTGTCAAACTAAACTGGCATTTTGTTTCTATACAAAAGAGGTGTTTAGAAAAATGCCACAACAACATCACATCTGCTGCTATTAACAACAACGAGTTGTGCTGCTGGTCTTAAGCCAGCCGGGGCGTGCATGTTGCTGGAGGATTATTAGCTGAGGCCCTGAGCAGTAAATGTGGTAATTAACGCCCCGTGATCTGGCGTTGTCAATTTTATGAGGTGAGTGACATGAGGCAGACCATGACTATAACAGGTGGAAGCAAAGGTCAGGAGGGAGCAGGTTTCTGGAAAAGGTCATTATCAAACAGGTAAAGCAGGGAAGGAAATTAAATTTCCCTCCTGGCCACTTTCACACTCAATCTGGCTACTTACACAGAAGCTACCAGTGTTGCTCATTTGTAGCTATGTTGCTACTTTACTTTGACATTTGATTGGCCTCTGCTGCAGTTCACTTTATTACATATAAGATCGTTATTTAAAAACGTTTTCGTAATCCATACTGACAGACCAGCAGCAAAGGTGGTGGTTCGTCCAATTTATTGCACCTCTACAGCTCATGGAAGAGCGCTCTGAAATGCTGGGTAGGTTTTGTGCGGTTCTCCAAAGGCCTGTATGGCTCTTTTGTCCAGTATGACGGCTGCAGTCCAGCCCTGCGTGTCTAGACAGAGGAAAAGGGAGAAATATGCCAGCATGTTTGGTAAAAGGACTCATTCTGAGGTGGAGGGAGTTTAATTACTTTTTCCTTCCTGATAACCTCTTATTAACTCTGACATTTGCTCTTTCTTGCCAAATATTTAAATAAAAGGCAAACATTAAATTTTGGAAAATAAAACAATTGAGGCCTTAAGGATTTATATAGTCTGCATTTGTTGCACTTTTTTGTTGAGGGAGACTGCAAGTTTTATTGCTAACTTACTTTTTTATATTTTCAAAATAAGACTCCATCATAATCTTCTGCGTGTGGCCTTGAAAAACAAATATAAATCATAGCCGACTGCTTTTCTTAGAACCTACATCATAGTGTGTCTGTTTTCCCCGTCCCTGTCAGGCGTCCTCAGCACAATCAGCCCACCTAGACGTATCAACTTTCAGTCACCGCGGCGTTTCAGATGACTGACGGACTGAATAGACCTCGTCTTGCCTTCTCCCTGTACCTCGCTGCCTACTGAGCATCTCTTGTCAACCGAGGCCTCGCTCAGTGAAACCGCCAGCTCAGCCAACCTGTCATGACTCGCCATGGAGAAAAAATAAACAGCCCTGGATTATGATAATTGCTCGGTCAGTTTGAGATTGAGTGCAGTGCAGAAGACATGCCCAATTAATCAACTGCTCTGCAGAAACTTTTTTTTTTTTATAACGAGTGCAACAATAACCTTTCAACACATGTGAATAATTTTCTGTAATTAAAAGCAGAAAAAGGCACGAGTCTGTGACAACAAAGTCACTCATCCAGGGAAAATTTTGTTTTACAAGCCAGAGCTAATCAAGAGTTTTTTTCAATAATTTTTGTTAAGAACATTTTAAATACATTATTTACGAATAAATAAACAGACTAAATTGCAAATCTATCCAATCTTTAGTTTATACATTTTAATTTTCTACTATTTTTACCATATTGCCAACTATTTATCCTGGTGGACTGTTTGTGTGTAAATGTTCTCTGTGACTTCAAAGAGCCCCACTTTTTTTTTTTTTACAATCTGTATTTAAACAAAATCACATTCTGGTTTAGATGTTTCGTGTACTGTTTTTCTTTTTTCTTTTTAGTAATCTGATAGATCACGGGTGTCAAACATACGGCCCACGGGCCACATGGTCGCTGTGCCCAATTCTGCCACTAGGGGGAGCAAAGGAAAATAAATACCAGGATAGCAAGAGAACAAGAAATAAGCAACATTTCTTTCTAAGCGAGTGGCATGCGTTATCGCTGTTAACTTGCTATAAAAATGGTCAGTTATGACTCCACAATTACCAAAACGTTGTTGTCAATATATAAAATAAATAATAGTAATAGATTTGATAATGGTAACAATAAGTGATTAGACAACTAGGTTGTTTGAGACATTTTTCCAATTGAAAAAAAAAAAAAAACATAAACAAAGCTAGAAATAAAAGGTTAACCATTGGTTATTTTGCTATTATGTTACTGGTCCGGCCCACTTGAGATCAAACAGGTTCAATGTGGCCCCTGAACCAAAATGAGTTTGACGCCCGTGCGATAGCTGGATAACACTCACATTAGCGTGTCAGTACCTGTTTAAGCTGCATCATGTGTGCAAAGACTTACAGTATGTCTCAGCAGAAATATGAGAGCAGATTTTTTCCAGATCTGCAGGCCTGCTTTCTGCAGCCACAGACGCTGACCACCCAGGAGAATACACTCAGGTACACTCTGATAGTCGCCTCTGTCTGAGTGCTAAATGTTTGTCATTCTCTTATATTTGTCTTTTCTGATTCATATACCCTCCCACTTTTCCTTTCCCCAGTCCTTTCTCAATCAAGCCCTCTTTTCCCTGTGGTACAATAAAAAATAAGAAGGCCACTGTGTCGCTAAACCACACTCAGACAGGCTGGGAGCTCGTTTGAAAGAGTTTCTCTCACTGACTCCATTTCTCTTCGGAGTGACCTGGACCGCTGGCGCTACACTAGTTTAGAACGGACTTTGGGAGGAGACAGACTGTAATCTCAGCCATAATCCATTTTAATCAGCAATAACACACTACATCCAGTCCCAGGGCGAGGCCACAGAGCCTCACTGAGGCCCAGATTAACATCTCTGTGAGGCAATGCTGAAATATGGCTTTGATTTATTCAGGTTTTATTTGGCACAATCTGTCTGAGTTACAGATCACATAGCTCAGCCCTTTCCCCCCAGGCACCCTTACAGAGTGCTTTGAGTGCTACTTAATTGCAAAAGAAGCTTGATGTCAAAAGCTCATTTTTAAATTTTCCCCTTTTTTCTTCCTTTTATTATTTATAGTAAAATAACTGTTTAAACAGTTTAATCTCTGTATATATGAACTATGGGAAAGGTTTTCCTATAGTAATAACAAAACACAATTTCTTTCTATTTTTTTGACAATGTTTAAATATTAGTTTCTGTTTTCATTGTTTTTTTGTTTTTTTTCTTATTTTTCTATCAATCTGTCAAATAAGTTGTACAGTTTTTAGAACTATCCCATCATAATTTACCAAAATAAATTATTTTGAACCAAAAGAGAAGATATTTTGGGGTTTAGATATGTCCAGTTCAGTCATTTTGGTTTTTATTCTGTCTATCAGGTGCACCTAAAAGCCTTAATTTTTGTCTAAAAATGACAGTGCGCCTTGTTGTCTGAAGTACCTTATGTATAGATTATTTTCGGTTGTGCTTTGAGATGTCAAAGTTGTTAGCTGTTTTCATTACACATATGCACAAAACTTGATAAAAATTCTAGAAATGTCTAAAAAACACAATTTCACGATTGCACTGTTTCTATTAAATTATAATTATGTGTATAAACACGAATTAACTCACGTGATTCAAAAACAAGGTGACGAATGTGAATAATACTTTGATTTACAGCAGGTACATTTTAATTTCTCTTGGGACACTAGCGCTCATCATCATCTATCAAAGGAGACGTTGGCGTTGGCGCCCTGGCCTAAGCCAGGGAGTGGCAAGTTATGTGAGAGCGGCTATGGATGAAGCGGTTTTGGGAGATTGTGGTTGGTGATTTTACAGAGGAGCTGTAGATCCAACAATTCCACATTAGACACTCAACTTTTGATGAACTTGTGATGGTTAGGGACCTCTTGCAGCCTTAGGCACTGCACAAGTAAGCGTGGTATCCAATTGTTGATCACGTGACTCATTTACTGTAAAGTATAAAAAGTCTTTATTTAATATTAAACAGCTAAGTAGCTATTTCAGATGCTGTTTTTTTTTCAAGTGACTAAAAACATTAGGAGTTAGCATAGTAGTATATTCAGTTATGACTGAAACAGCTTATGAGCGTCATTAGAAAATCAAAAGCTAGAATGTATTACAAACCTTGTTAGTACAATCTCATTGCACTTTCACTTCAACAATATTTTCAGGGTAAGCACAGCATGATCTGTCATCAGTGCGCATAGTTAATTAAACCCCTAAAGTCAGACATTACTTCTCTAAAACTCCAGTCCACTTTCAACAATTGGCCTCTTTGTTCCCCAAGTCTCTTCCAATGGCAGGATGTGTTAATATCTCTTGCTTGATTAGCTGTGATAAGTCTTGTGTGGATGCGTGCGTATTTTTTTCTTGTGCATTGAGGTCTAGTGTCCAGTCGAAAGCTCTGCTTGCATGCAAACCTTGCAGCTGACATTGAATCGGCCTCTTTGTCTCCCCTCTGCAGATCCAAATTATCAAGGCCAGCACTCTGCAGCGTCACCATGGGAACAAGGGCAGTGGCGGCCAGAAGTTTTCTGTTTGCTTTGGCCAGGAATCAAAGCACCAGTCAAGGTGGGGATGGATGGGCTGGAGTAGGAGGTGATGTGGCTTGACACGGGATGGTCGAGGTGATACAGCATCTTAAGGTACACTGCTGCTTTGTCCCCAAACTGGAAGCCCTGTTAAGCCGGTCCTTCCTCGGGGGAAAGGGACCCCCTTTTCCTGACCACCTCTGCCTTGTCATCATCCCAACATTTAACTCGACGAGATCTGCATATGTAATAGTTTACAAAATGATACCACTCCCCCTAAAATAACCTTCCTCTATCACCTCCCCCACTGTAACGGGACTGTTTACTTTGGCGTGCGTGGTGCTGAGCTCCTTGAAAACAGATACAGTGTGCTGTTCTTAATGTGACAATGTCAACAGCCTGCCTGAAATCAATAACCCCGCTGTTCACAGCCCATAAATGCAGCAGATCGCATAACATAACTGCAGCATGATGCATGATTCTGCTGAATGTGACAGACACAATCATAAAGTATTGATTTCTACAAAACTCAAATGAGGACTTTCTACTTTGGTTACATTTGGAATAGTATGATCTGCATAAGAGGTGTTCTCTATGCTTTAATGCAGGTATTTAGAAAGTCCTGTTTTGACAGGCGCTGCGGAGGCAGGCACAGCTCAGACTGGGACAGACTCTGTAGGGGGTCTCGGGGCTTACAAGACTCCCGGCCTCAGGTCTTCTCAGATTCAGATGTAAAACCCCTCGCCTAGCACAGCGGGACCAACATTGCTTGGGACTTTCAGCGCCACACTGTCTGCAGCAGCCACTGCGTCTGTTACCAAAGCAGACGCAACCTCCCATCAAGACGTGCTGCACTCGGGACAGACGGATATTAATACTCCACAGATTTGAAAGTTTACCTGCTCTCAAAATAAAACACACCTAATGCCGAGCTGATGGCAGAAACAGGTTGTTTGGGCAAATCCAGTTATGTTCAGACACAATGATGGCTTCTTGCTTTAGTTGCAGGAATGTGAGTGCTTCCTGCTTGCTGGGCTTCCAGAGGATAATGTTCTGCCTTCTCACACTGTAAGGCTGATTTCTCTGGTGTACAGGTGGTGCTCTCTCTGCCACAATACCCCCAGATGATCAGCAGATGACTCCCTCTGCTATTCACCTCTGCTTCCTGTTCAGCAGCACAACGGATATCAAAACCACACATGTTCCTTCAGAACTCCACATTCCCTGTCTGGGAATGGCCCCCTGAGGGTCAAACTTCAGCTTCTTCCTGCTATTTGCAGGTCAAAGGCGACGGCTTGCTGCCGAGGCGTTTCCCCGTACAGCTCAACTGGATTCACATTAAAACCTACCTAAGGGAAGAGCGTCGGAACAGATAAAATCCGTGTGGTCCACCTAAATGCTTTCAAAGTTGAGTTCATTAAAGCTGGTTTTGCAAAAACAGAGCAGCTAAAGCCACCAGGTGACACCAGAGGGAAAGGAGCAGAAGTGAGAGAAAAGTGATCAGAGATCCAGCTGTCACTTGCATTTAGAGAATTAAAAAAAAAAAAAAAAAATCTGTCAAATTAAACTGTATTTGGATAATATTTGGTAAAGGAAAATCCTAACTGTAGAGTTAGAAATGAACAAACTATAAGAATTCTGGGGACAGATAAGCTATGTATAAATGTGGCATGAGCACAAAGTTATGTTTGATTTTGTGGAGGCTTTGTCATTAAAAAAAGCACACATCTGCAACTGAAAAGCAACATTTAAAGTGTCAGATTAGTTTATTAAACTCCAGAATTCATCTAAAATGATGTGGTTAGATATTTAAAAAATATATTCACATACAAATATTATCAAAAACTTCATTGCAAAAATATGGAGCCCATAAAGGGACATTGAAGTAAAACATTTTTTTTTTTAATTTAAGTAAAAATTTCGTTTTCTGGGCACTATCTGGGGCGCACCAGAGAGTAAATGACAATAAAATCTAAATGCCAGTAATTTTTTTTTTCTAAAAATGTAATTATTTCATTTTCCCCTAAAAATTGAACTTTTTTTCTGGTTACTAACTGGTGCGCACCAGAAAGTAACACGTTTTTGTTTTTCTGAAAATTGAAGTAAAAAAATACTTATTTTCTAAAAATTGTATTTTTTTTCTGGCTAGTAAATGGCGCACACCAGATAGTAACTGGAAAAAACATGTGTTTTCTAAAAAATGAAGTAAAAAAACATTTTATTTCTAAAAATGTTAATATTTTTTTTCTGGTTACTAAGTGGTGCTCACCAGATAGTAACTAGTGTGGACAAGTTACTATCTATTACGCCCCAGATTGCAAACAGAATTTTCTTTTTTTTACTTCATTCTTTAGAAAAAAAATACTTTAGGGGCTCCATACAAAAATATTTTTTGTGACAAAAACAAAAAAACTTCAACACTTATTATTAGAGTTCCAGATTTTTTAATCTAAAATAGAAGCTGTTTTTTTATGACATCCTGCAGGTTAGAACTTTTCTGTCTCACTTGAGCGTCGATCATTTTACAGATGAAATCAATCTGAAATAAAACCCCTTCTGAGAATTATGAATAAGGGGAATTTAACTGGATCTCCCAGAATTTTTGTAGGACCTCATTAGTGTCATGACTGATTTCCACCCCGCTATTGAGCTTTGGTCCCCTTCAGAGACCCCTGTTGCATGGAAGCGGATCTGTCGAGAGGAGTGATGATGATGGGAGCCGTTTGACACATGTGTACTTTTACAGTGAGCGGGCATGCATAATGCATGTGGCCTTAACTAAACATCCACTGCTCTGGCTCTACTGGGGTGTTATCTGGTGTGCGACTTGGACTCTCTTCCTGAGTGGGATGGTGTATCACATTCCTGGAGGCCTTGCTTCCTCCAGTATACACATGTAGATACTCACAGACTGCTAGCACACACGCATGCATGACTGGAAAAAAATTCTCAGCTGATTAAAAAACAGATGTTGTGCTTCAACATCTGCTTTATCTGGTTTGATTACTGTAAAACACTTTCTTTGCTTCTCTTCTTGAGAGAAAGAGATGTTGGTCATTAATAAATCATCATAGAAAATCACCAGATTTGGTCTGTCTGCAGGATGAAAGACTTCAGAAGCATCTTTGGCTATCAGACAGGCCTGTCTGCTCGGTCCCTAGAGCCTCAGTGGGGTTGTGTAGGCTGACTTCAGGATATCTTGCATGACAGGGTATGTTGTTTTTTGTCAGGGTAAGCATGCAGAGAGAAGTGCAGATGTTGGCTGAAAACTCATATATTTTAAATTATCTAACAGAAAACAAAGCAGAAATATGAAATTAGAACATGTAATATCTGACATATTTCAGTTCATCTGTTTTTGTACCATCAAAAGAAAAAATGATTAACTTAGTGATGGATGTCTGTTTGTTTTTCCACAACTTTTTTACTGTAAAGAAGTTCTCCAAATGTATAAAATTTGATTTTTTTAACTTAGTTTGTATGTTTTTTTAGATGTTTTGTAAGAGCTTAAATTGTACAATACAGTAGAAATCGATACAATATTGATGTATATACAGAAGGCCATGCACACATACAATTTACATACAATCAATATATTTAATAGAAACGTAGCCATTGTCTTTTAGAGACAGAAATGTAAACAATAAGGAAATACACCTGATAAATAAAAGACAAATCTTGGCTATATTACCTCTAAACTTTTAGATTGAACCCCTTCACAATATGCAACACACATCAAATCCAGGACTCAACCCAATTTACCATCACTTTGAACAGAAAAACAATGAAAAAAATGTTTACTGTAAATAAAATCAGACATAAAAGGGTTAAAATCTGCAGCAAGTTTGTGTTCAAAACGTCTGCACTTATGGATGCATGTTCTTTCTCTGAATGAGAATTTGATCTGTTTTGCAATCTATTGGGATTCAAATTCTCAATGCAACATTTCGGTGTGAAAAGTTTAAACTCTGTCATCAGGATCTCATATAAAACCAAAATTTGCAGCAGGTCAGATCGTCATCTACTGGAAGTTTTCCTCGCCTGAAAGGGAATGGCACCCAAGGTGCTCTTGAAGGTCCATTTGATAGGCTTTTATTCTGCGAGTGCATTATATGTTCGCTCTGTGCCTGCAGTCAACTGTGAACCTTGCCTGAAAATGAAACTGTGGCAGTCAGTAGCGAACCCGTGTGTGCAGGATCATTTCTCACACGGAAAGGTCAGACTCAGCATTGTAAGGGAAGTTCCTGTGCTGATCCCACAGTTGTAACACTTTCAGTCTCAGGTTGCAAAAGAAGGAGGCTGTAAGGTCAAGATTATCCAACCCTCTTCAAATGCATTTCAAAAAACAACACTTCTGTAGCACAAATACGATTAGAAATATGTTGCATTTGTAAATTGACATTTGCTGCAACATAATTCTGAAACATCTTCAAAAAACTTTGGGAAATGTTTGCAGAAGCCTTGTAGTTTTTGTCCTTTCCAAAAATGCATACTTAGTGAAAATTTTAAATGACTTAATATTGTTATTTATACTTATGAAAAAGAAATAAACGAGAAACAAAGATGGAGCACTTGAGGTGCTTAACAGTGAAGCACAGGGGTGTGAGTGTCATGAGATGGGCTTTATTTTTAAAATAGTTTAGAAACTCAGTTTTATTTTAAATAAAAAGCAACTTTAAGAACATGTTTGATAAGATAATTTAACGAATCACATATTATAGGATTATTCCAACAGCTTGTCCAATACAGTGTGCAGTACATGAAGTGCCAAATTTAGATGAGGTTTTCCTTGTATTCCTAGTGTCTCGTACGAAAAAATGCCTTGCACATATACCGGCTTACAGCTGCTTATTTTTCAAGGATCACTTAAGGCAAATAGACGGCAACAAGAGCCGTTGCCAGAACAGGTCTTACAGAAGGCTATCACAGTGTCTGTCACAAGAATAAACATGGGCCAACACCAAACTCAGCACAACTGCCAAAAAACCCCTCGCCCAACACAGAACCACCATCAGCTGCATTCACTACTGTTCAAAAACCTTCACTTTCCCACCACCAGTTTGTTTAAGAAACACAGGTTTTGCGGTGGCAAAAACCAAGGCAGTGAATGTTATGATTTTTGTAGACATGTACTAGGAAAACATAACAAGAACTGTACTGTGTTGGCCCTGAAAGGCAGCATATGATGGGCAGAAACGACTTCCAGGTAGATCAGTGAAAACTTGGAGTGCTCAATTTGTCGGCATCCACTTATTACCCACTCTGCACGGCCATGAAAACCTGGACTGCAGAGTGCACATAATGTACTGTTTATGTTCATGTTTTGACTCAAAATTGTGACATTTTTCCATTTAATTAAGATTGGATTTGAGCGAGATATTTAGGAGCAAAGGAGTGAATTCAATAATGTGAAATAGAACTGCTCAGTTTAACCGTTTGACAGTCTTGCTGAAAAGGGCAGAAGGGACTTTGGTCGTCTCACCACAATGAGCTGTCGGTACAGCTTCTACCAACATGTCTGGAGGCAGCCAAAAAACAGCTATTTGTCCTTTTTTGGCTAAAAAAAAGCTATTCAAAGTCAAGCACTGCTCAATCTCAGACTCTATTTCTTCACAACAGAGTCTGTCTCTGACTAGCCACTTCCACCCACTTCTTCCTCTATCACTTCCAGAGAGAGAAAAAGAGACGTCTCAGCTGGAGCAGGATCAAAACGAGGGGGAGAAAAGAGAAGCAGAAGATCTTAGACAAGCCCGGAACTAATCCTGTGGAATCACATCAAAGAGAAACATGCACCGATAGTTGCAGAAAACAAAGTCTTTGGTCAAGTCATTGCACCTGTCTACCAAAGAGAGTCTAAAAGCAAGTTTATTTTAGAGAATATTCTGATTCCAAGGCTGGATATAAGCAGGCAAAGAGGGGCAATGCAAATAAATGACTAACTACAAAAACTAAATGAATAAAAATC
>NC_050519.1:11094242-11103411 GCF_002922805.2 Oryzias melastigma
AATATTCTCACTCTTAACTCATCATGTATGGGTGTATGATTCTAGCCCCCTCCGTGTCACTGTTTGGCGTTTTGGGTGTCCCCAAATTGTGGTTTTTTGATGTGCTGGCTGTTACCAGTAAATAAGGGGTCTCCACCCTTGGGACGCAGACTGGACTGGTTTCCTAACCGCGTCCCGAGGGTTGGGGACCTAGGATTTAATAGTAAAAGCCAGCATGTCAAAAAACTAGTTGGGGACATGTCAAAAAGTGGGAGGGAGCCCCTAACCATACGTCCATGTGTGGTAGTTTGGTAGTGAAGAATATGTAGGTTTGACAGACAGATGGACCAATAGACAGACAGAGAGACATAAAAAGGAAAAAAAGGATAACGACTTCTTCCTACCCCTACATTTAGCCCTCCAAATGGAGAGTTTTAGAAAAAAAGTGTCTTCAAATTCAGACGTTACTCCCACTCAATTACATCATCTCTAGTCGCTAGTCAGCTAGGTTAGCAAGGAGCTGCTGGTGCTTGGAACCACATAACAACATTGGTTTCATAACTTTAGAAAGGTCATGCTACAACAAAAAGTCATTACTTATATTTAAATATAAACTTCTGAGTACACCCGCATGAAGAAATGCACTTCTCCTTCGCGGCACATCGCGGTGCGGTTCACCCTCACGGCGAAGGTTAGCCCTAATTTTGGATAACCCTACCCTTCCTACAATTGTAGTTGTAGGGAGATGCCAGAGGGGTAGCGGATGAATTTGGATTTAGCCTTTATTTTATTCTTTTAATTTTAAGCATTTTAGCCATCTTTTTGGTAGCTAGCTAAAATGAAAAAAGTTGTATTTAGTTTTTCAAGTTCTTGTTTAAACAAATGGATTACATTTTTGGAGATTTGCTACCATCAGTCATTTTTAGACATTTGTCTCATTCTCCGGTGGTCTTCACACACAATGTGTACAGCCTGTCTCCAAGACTCACAGGTGAACTGTGAGGTCAAGTTGTTGTATTTCTTACTGAAAGGGTGAGAAGTGTTACATCATTTGATTACATAGTTTACATCTCTAGTCTGCCACACATTCCAGTCTTTACTGGATTTAATGTGTTTACTTTCACTGAAAAAGAAAAAAAAAAGGATAAATATGATCTTTTATTTGCACAACTTTAATTAGCCCTTAATTAATTTTGTCATCTCAAGACCGGGCTTCAAATCAGGCTGGTGAATTAAGACGACGCGGTGTCTATGTGCTGCGGTTCAATTTCAATACAAACTCAAGTGAGAGACAGCTGATAGAATGTAAACAGAATGAAATATAGCCCGGATTCATGCATGCTATAGCTAACATGACAAGACAACATCTGTTTTTGCAGGGCCCCAGGTCCAGCCTGCGCACAAAATTGTGTTTTATTAAGGAACAAATATTTCCCTTTTATCGTTTTTTAAGATGGGAGAAGGTTTTGTATTGCACAATTTAATACCATTACTTGTTGAAATTTTAGAGTTACCGTGGTGATGGCCTTGCCTTTGTCATTACTGAAAACTGAAACCACATCCCACTCAGGGAAATCAGCCTTACTGAAGAACTGCTGTAACGATTTACAATATTATCCCATCCGAAAAGTTAAGAAATGCACAAAACCTGTGTATAATGGTAATAATAATACAGAAAAGAAAAACTTCAGTGGATATTGAATGTGTAAAGAACCTCTGTGCTAAACTCCGATGGCGTCGGAGTTCTACTTCATTCCCTCATTTCCAGACATACAAAACGAGAAGTAGTCTCCAGGGCTGAGTGAACACCACATGAAGGCTGTCTTTGTCCTGTGTGACTGTGGAGCCGCAGCTGCCCAACACTGCTGTCATTGCCTGCAAAAAGCAATGTGTCACCAAAGAGGTGTCAGCTCAAATGAGCCTGCAGTAGTGACATATAAAAAAAAATCCTGTGTTTCCATGTTTGTTTGTTTGTACAATATTGCCGCCTTACTTTTGTCGCCAGGGTCAGTGTTGCGAAAGTGGGTGTCACTCACAGGTTTGTCCCGTTCTGAGCTCACTGTGGAAAGACGAGGTGGTATTGTGTTTTTGAAGTAAGCATGACATTTTCTTAAAGTCACTCCCTGGCTCTTAAAGAAACAGTTTAAAATAGTGAGCTGAAAATAGCTTTTTCTAAGTGAAAACACTGCATTATAGTCAACATAATGAAGTGAGGGTGGACAGATCTGTATTCATAAAACATTGTGTGGCTCCTCACACTTTATGTTATACTTTGTATAAATATATATATATGTGTTTTATGTGGAAAATAAAAGTTTTTTCTTAGTAAAATGTCCCCAAATTCCTATAATACTGTATTTTTAAATAAAAATAGCATTAAAGAACTATAAAAAATAGGAAAGCTACATTACATTGCCCAAGAGGTGAAAATATTTTGCGTTTTTAAACTCCTTTAATATTAATCTGTGTAATAATGTAAACTATAATTTAAATTTTGTTGTAACAACTTCCCTCTTTAACATGTAAATAGATGAAATGGCAAAAAAGTTAAGAAATATAAAGCAGTAAAGTGTGATTTTATTATTATTATTGCTGATTTCTTTTAAACAATCTGTTAAAGGTGGTTATTTTAGAAAATGTCAAGCTTTAACTGAGCCAAATGTTGTGACTCTTTGGCTATTTAACATGTGGAAAATACACTAAAAATAATTGACAACTCAGCCAGTGTTTATCCAGAGTGCTAGGAATCTTTTAAAATCAGTTTTTATATTGAATACTCTCAAATTTTCCACAGTTTCCTTCAAGTTTGTGGAGATTTTGTAAAATTAATTCCCTGCCTCAACCCTAATTGAATGTATGTGATATGTAACCCCATGTATAAAAGAAATATGACATTTAGGATTAACAAAGCCAAATATAAGAGATGGTTTCATATTTTTGGACAACTATTAATAATAATATACCTGTCAAATGTAAGCAGAGATATTCCGTTTCAGTTCTTGTTTTGTCTAAAGACCTCGTCGATAGAACTGCAAGCCGTCCTCTATGTTTGGCGTGTGGACAGAACGGCTGGTGGGAACCAAGTTTCCCGAAAGTCACATGACATGTTTCCAGTCTGCTGGCAATGCCAAACCAAACGGCCAACCTGCATACAGTCTACAGAGTACATGCAGCTGGTTCATGTCCAAAATATTCTGGGAATGGATCCACCAGAGCTGGTGCGTAAGTGTATGAATGTCTGTCTGTCCTTGTGTGGCGTAGTCTCAGCGCATATGTGTGTGTGTGCTGGTCGTAATGAATATAATACACGCCATGCCAGCTTGTGGTGCCCACATCCACATAACCAGAAAGCTACACCAGAGCACAAGCTCGGTCTGAGCCCAGCCAAAGAGCAGCTTATCCCTCCATCCAACCGCAGCCTCAGAGTTGGACCAGCAGAGAGGCACGCTCCACCTCTTAGACAAACCAGAGGCCAGATACCTGAGCACACCTTACTGAACATAATTCTACACCACAATGTGCCACAGTGTGTACGCTGCGGTTCTTTGACCATTTGGAGAAAGATTTTATTGAAAAACCAGAATAACCTAAGACCCTGCACTTCACTGGAACATTTTTGTTCACCAGTTTGACGTATATTTTATTAAATGAAATGTCCAAATGGAAACTTAACATCTTTCTTTTGTAAAATCAGTTTTCCATTGAGGGTTTAACACCAACATAAACAATATATAAAAAGCATCATTATTGTACATCCAATGTTCTGTAGCAAACGATGAAAACACTTTTTTTAGCAACACACCTTCAACACAAAGTGTATTTTTTGCATCCATATATATAATATGTGTATACATATATATATATATATATATATATATATATATATACATATTATATATACCATATATATATATATATATATATATATATATTTAAATGTATATATAAAATATATATATATTTATGTATTTGCTTTCCCCCTCTTATAAGAGTTCAAGAGACAATGCTGACCTTTTCAGAGAGACTCCCACACACCTGACCTCACAACCTCCAGTGGGAGTTCAGCCTGTAAGGATTTATGAGCGAAGGTGAGAGGCTCTGGCGTTGGCTCTGACCCTCAGGGGGTCCTGCTTCCCCCTTGTGTGTTGACAGTGTTCCTACGCATGCGGACCCCTGAAAGATGAGGTGTGCGTTTCGCCCAATTGTTCCGACCTCCGTAAACCGCGATCTGGCCACCAGTGGGCTTTCCCTCTTGGAGTATCTCACCCTTAAATGATCTCTCAGTTATGGGGGCCTCTCAACGTGTGCTTGGAGTGGTCTACAGGAGCCCCAGGACTGGGTTCATTAACTCTGCATTGATTGCCCGACCTTTGAAAGAGTCCAGTACCAGCAGGGATAATATGACTCAATTAAACGGCAATGCACGTCCCCGATGGCTAATTACAAGGCAGACAAGCAGGTTTGTAAAGGTTTAATGTGCCCGGCATAGAATCTACAGTTCTTCTATTTGAGTTATGAGAAGTCCTGTTTGAGTAACGATTGCTATTAAATTCCATACTATCACGGCGTATTGTATTACCAGTAACTTTTCTTCATCATAGACAGATAGTATGTTACAGGACTTTTCTAAACAGTAGTTTCTGAACTCAGCGGTGAGTTTACCAATCATATCTACAGTTCACAAAGACACAAATGAGATTGACGCCCCCATAATTACAGCTTTAGCTCAAAATGTATGTAAAGGTTTCAACAGCTTTTGTCATGATACAATTGTGATACAACTTGGAATAAATTCTTGAAACTTGAGTGGAGCTTTGACTTTTTTTTTTTAGACAAACTTCACATTGTTTTGACCTTGTCTTTTCTTTTTTGTAGATTTAGTTTTAATTTTTTTAAACTTTTTTTTTTTTTAAATAAAACTTAAATGCAGTTTAATGGCATTTTTTTTATTTTTGCCAATAAAAAAATGACAATTTTACTATGTTTATAATTTTGAAAATTATTATGTTTTTCTTTTTTTAATAGCAGTTTTAGTTTAATTGCGGATTTATTGCATATTATAATTAAAAATATATCTGTAAAAAAGATGGGGTTGCACCATATTTATATATATATATATATTAAGAATTGCCAAATACAAACAAATAAATACAGATAAATGAATAGAGAAAATTGTAAAATGGTTAAAAAGCTCCCACACTACCAAGGGTTAAATGTTTATTTAGTCATCTAGCATCGGTGGATTTGAATGTAATTTCTTTTTTTTAAGTAGTTGATGCAAAAAAGGGGTAGATTTCCTGTGATATTCTGGGATCAGGTTTGTGTCTAATGCTGTGCCAGTCCAGACCAGGTTGTTGAAGCTGCTTTGGCCGTGATTGATGAAGTCTGTAATGTGGTGGGCCCTCCCAGGTGAGGAGACCCTCACAAGTGTGGTGTGTCAGAGCGCTGTGAGATAACACTAGAGCTGTCTTTACTGCCACCATCCTGCTAGGAGTCTCATTCATCATCAGCATGGAAAACACCCTTCACCCTTTGACTAAAATATGACTCAGCTCTCTATGAAGAGCCATACCAGTTATTAAATTATTTTAAGGCTTGCACAATTAATAGAAAATATAAAAATATTTTATGTGTTCCTGCAAAACAAAATGTCACAGAGAATCAAATATTTTAAATACACTTTTCATGCAGTATTTTAAAGCATCCCATTCTTAATTTCCCATGTTAACAAACAGAAGTCCGAAGAAACTTTTTTTTTTTTTTTTTTTTGGAGTTCTAAGTTTAACAAACAAACTTACAGAAAAACACAATAATTTCAATTCACTTACTTGTCCTAATTATTTTAATTGAGAGCTTAATGGCCCACAAGAGCTTGGAAATGGATTGCTGCGATGACATTGATATCTTACGCTGCTAACGAGGAGAAATAA
The DNA here is from genome assembly GCF_002922805.2 of Oryzias melastigma. Lineage (NCBI taxonomy): Eukaryota > Metazoa > Chordata > Actinopteri > Beloniformes > Adrianichthyidae > Oryzias > Oryzias melastigma. The sequence continues at coordinate 11,100,152 of NC_050519.1, forward strand.
AGACCAGTCTATGTTTCATTCAATGGACTACTAATAATTCACCGACATTTCCTGTTTAAATCCTTTGCTGTGCTTGACCTTACATGTTCTCAGTTTAACAATGAGATGGCTGTTGCCTGTTGAAATGCAGTCCGCGTTGATCTGGGTGAGGCAGCGAGCTTTGTGAGCAGCAGAGACATGTTTCATATTCATGTCCTCTAATGAAGGCAGACTGGAAAAACTGACCACACTCCTTGTTTTCTTTCTTTTTGGTGCAGGCTTGTGGAAAGGTGTGTGATGAGCTCTAAAATGAATGTATATGGCATCTTTCTAACAGTATGATCGATAATCAGGTACAAAGTTATGGAAAGAAAATAGTCTCAAAACTTTATCGTGAGCATAATCCTTGATGTTTTACTTCTGTCTGTCTGTTTATGTTTGATTTTGGATTTGTGTGTGCAATACTTGTTTTGTTACAAAGAAAATTGAGCAAAAAAGGATTATCTTAATATATTAAGATAGTAAAATCCCATTCCCCTCTTCTTGCCTCTCGGTCTGCCTGTATTCAGAGTTTTCCTGAAAAAAAAACAACCAGTCCAAAAACTAGCGGCTATTTCTGTCAGTGGCAGACTTAGCAGTTTGGGGTCCCTAGGTAAACAATGTCAACAGTTGTATAAGGATTTTTTAGGAAATCATTACCTAGAGTAAAATGTTTGTAATAAATATATAACGTATTTTCCGGACTATAAGTCTCGCTTTTTTTCATAGATTTTCCAAGGGTGCGACTTATACTCAGGAGTGACTTATATGTGATTTTGTTAGACATAAATAGGCTCATATATTTGTTATTTTCCCCACTTAAACCGGTTGCCTTTTGGCGGTTGTTTCCCAATAACAACCACTAGAGGGCACTGTAGGTTTGTGTATCAGTATCTACTGCTGTCAGCTGACAGAAACGCAGAAGAAGAAGTTACGTTCAAAACAAACGTTCCTGATAATGTAATCATTCTCCTCATGGATGTTATGATGTTTTTCTCATTTGCATCAAGACATTATTATTATTGTTTTTATTTTTCTCTTTCTGGGCTAATGCGGGACAACAAGCCATCAAACTGGGTTATAAACAGACAGAAGAGCAGCTAAAAACTGTCATTTAGATGCAGCGCCTGCAGTCTAGAAGGTAGAAAAAGACAAAAACTGCTGTCCTAAACCCAGAATGGAGAGGTGATTATAGATGCTTTTGTGGAGTTCTTTAAAATAAATAACTTAACCTCTCAACATCATCTGTATCTTCTGTGTATTTTAAACGAGATAAAAAGCCAAAGCCTCCATCATGTAGCGATGAGGCTAAAAACTTCAGACAGCTTCTCCAATGGGAGTGTCTAGTTTATTAACACGTTTGGACAAGCATTGAGCATTAAATTAGACGCACATCAAAAGATTTAGCGAACTCGAATTTGACGCATGAATCGCATTTGATGTCAAATGCAACGTTACGTCGGGCTTGTTGAATTTGTTCATAAATGTTGGACTATTCTCTTAAAAGTGCGACTTATACTCCGGAGCGACTTATATATGTTTTTTTCCTCTTCATTATGCATTTTATGTCTACTGCGACTTATACTCCGGTGCGACTTATAGTCCGGAAAATATATTTTATATATATATATATATATATATATATATATATATGTATATCCTTGTCCGCTTTTAGAGAGCATCAATGTCAAGAATCCAAATGTTTGAGAATCATTTAAAAAGTCATATTTAAATTTTAAACAAATGTATTTTAAGTACATTTCTTACTTAAAAAAAAAAAACATTGAATTTATTGAATGTGCTAATTTGTTACTCAACCAATAGTAGGAACAAATGAGGGTCTTCTATCTTTTCTGTAATTTGTCCACTTTTGCTAAAGAAGGCAAAATAAATAAATATATATATTTAAAGACCCGTTAAAGTAATAATTGTGTGTGTGTGTTTTAGCATGTTCTTGTTGTTTCTCCACAGAGCTAGCGGTGATCAGCAATAAACGTTTATTTTAGAATACTGTATACCTTAACCTTATATATAGGTTTTAAAAAGAAAACTTCGAATGCTGAGAAAATCTTTTTTCCTTGTTTTTTTAAGTACTTGTCAGCTCAGCAACACCCATAAAAGAAAATAAGTTTAGAGCAAAAGGATGATAAAAAAAAAAAAAAAAAAATCTGATGACCCAGCATTCTACAAGCGTTTAAATGCATCATGTTTGAACAAATCTGGAGAAGTGAAAAATGATCTCTGTGTAAATGTGATGTGTATGTGTATATCAGATAATTTGTTATATTTGTACGTCTAAGAGCCATTTTGAATTCATAGTTAGTTTTAAGAAGTTGTAATTTCAAGTTGTGCGTGCGTAAATTGTGTTTCGTAACTGTATTTTTTTTAAATCAGAGTAAATACACAATTGCAAGTACACACAATTATGCCAAAAATGTATTGTAAGAGTTACAAATCAAGTTTTATGTACTCACAAATCCAAAGTTTCACACAAACAGGCAGATGAAAGATGCAAACCAAGAATTACACACATACAAATGTTTTGAGACTATTTTATCTCCATATGAAATAAACTCAAAATATTTGAACATTTGTCAAAATAGGCTGGGATTTTTTTTTAAATAAAGCGTAACATGAAACTTGTGATACTTTTGTGTACAACTTTTTAGTTTTAGACAGAGAGATGCATCTCAGGAATATGTTTAATCAGAATTTAATACAAAACACTTGAGTAAAATTCTGCCAAAAAACAGATGGGCTGGGTTTCCCTTCTTTAGAAAAATAGTTTTTTTTCTCCAGAAGAAGAAAAAGGTTTTAAGAATAACCTCCTTTATAAGACTATTTCTGCTGTTTGTTTTCCCTAGAAATGTAATGAGTTAGTTTAACCAAGCAAACAGAAAAGGCTACGAGAGTCAAAAATAAACAGTAGCTGGCTCCACTTAAACACAAAGTCGGAGACAGCGGGGAAGATGCCGTTCTGAGACGTTTTGATGAGGTCCAGTTTTCACATTCTGCAGACTCCTGAGAGTTATCAGCTGATCTGAGTGCATAAGCACAGCAGTGTCTGTCAGAGCTCAAAGATTAAGCAACTCCAAAATATTAGTTTACTTTTCTGGAAGATGTGGAACTGGAACAAATACATCTTCTGTTCCAAAACAAAGTGGAACACGTCATTTTGGTTTTACCCTAAACGTTTAAGCATATTTTCAGTTGCATCTTTTTTTTTTTTTTTTTTTTTAGTC
>NC_050519.1:11103435-11158334 GCF_002922805.2 Oryzias melastigma
GTGGCATCAGTAAACTCTCAATGTGTCCAACTTTCTGCTCAACAGAGCGTGCTCATATAATGCCACAGAAAATTCTTTAAAAACAGCCTGACAGATTATTTTTAATCCTGAGTAAAAACCAAAAAGTTCAGAGTTCATCATAGTTTATTACACAATCTTAATGTCACATGGCCAGTATTATATTCTATGAAAATATGAGCAGACATGTGTATTAGATTTCCTCAAATAGAAACAGTGCAGGAGAACATTTGCCAACTCTGTCAACTGAGTATGTTTATTTTAAAAGCAACGTTTGGATATTGCTTTATTTCCAGATATGTGCAGGCTCGGCGCAGCAGGTCAGTCTGCCTAAGAAAAGCGTTAGAACTAAGAGCCTGGATTCAATTCATGTTCCTCTGGAAACTAAAGCAAACGGGTACAATCAGATTAAAATGACAGCTGTGATAAGGAAATTGAAGTCACTGGATCCCAATTAAACTGGTGCAGCTTCTTGATTAACACTGGCATGAAATGTAAAAACACTTTTAAAAGAAAAAGTGTTATAAAATAAAATATGTTGCCACTTGAACACAGAATCCTTTCTTGCAGAAACTTTTTTTTACTAATATGCATCATATTTGGAGCTATTGTAAAATCATTCCTAGTGGGCTTTTATTTATGATTATGCAGTTTTTAGCCAAAAATAAGATATCAAAGCTTTATTAAAGATATAAAACCAAACAGTTTTGAGCCAGAAATTATAAATGAGACGATTGCATCATGATATTGGGCTATATAAATAAAGCTGAATTGGATTAAATAAATGGAAATGTTTGTAAGTGGATGCATCAGAATGGAGCGGAGCAGGGAGCTTGCGGCTTGCCGTAGCTGCTTCAAGCTACAAGCTTTTTCCCCCAATTTTTTTGGTCCGGTTCTGATTCCAAACAATTTAAATAAATAAATACTCAGAAATGCAATTTAAACCTCAATTTTCTTTATATATTTCCTCCATCATGAGAAAAATTCTTCAAGAACACATACAAATATAAAAAACTATTTTTTTGGGGGAAGATTTTGTAACTGTTGTAAAAGCCATGCTAAGGTCACTCCATACAAAATGTTACAAGCTATACTTTGCACATGTAGAAATGTATGGGCAAGTAAAAAAAAAAAAAAAGAAAATATAAGTTTGATTTAAGCAGACACTATCGGAAATGTAAGTTAATTAAAATATGACAAACTGTCAACTATCAGTCTTTACTGTTTGCATATTTTATTTAAAATTGAGGATTTAAAAAGATTTTGCAATATACAAATTATGATAAACTTCAGTTTACCACTGACCCCTCACTTCATATCCATTATTAGTCATCATAAGCTCTGTACCTTCTCCATGTTTTAAGAATGAATCATTTCTGAACTTCTTGTGAAGGGATCAAACTTAACATTCTGTTTCACAAGACAATCTTTTAGCACCTTTTTTTTTCCTGAATCAATAGAATAATTTTATTTGGACATTTAGAGTAAAACAATTTTCAAATCTATCAGTTTGTCAGCTTAAACTTAAAATATACCAGATTTAGTGTTGAAGAGGGCCTTGAAAACTGAAATCAAGAACGGCTCGTTAAATCACTCAGTCAATCAGCCCTGTAAAAACCTATAAGTGTGACTACGGCGGGATATAAGAGCAGTCTTGTGTCTGCGCTCTGCGGTTAGGGCATTTTTAAATTCGTCCTTAAGAAAATACAACATACGCAGTGGGTATTAAGCTTCATCACAATCACTGGTTATTTGGCAGACTGTTGCTAATGGAAGCATGAACTTGAGTGGACGTCACGAGCACGGGGTTGAACAAAGAGACCCTTTCTGCAGACCAGAAGGTGCTGAAAGGCAGGGTGAGGGTGGCAGGTCTGCACGGAGCGCCACTATCATGCTGGGCACAGCAAACCTCACAGGTAAAAGGAAAGCAAACGCTGCTTGAGACCTCTGAATTGGGGTCGCATCATCTCTTTGAATATGAGGTGAGACAGACACAAACGTGGAAAAAAAGGTGATAGTATGTCAAAATATAAAACAGAAGCTAATTTTACAAATACCAAGCTCCCTGAGACACTTTTGCTTTATTAATTTAGTCATCTTATAATTGTAAACTTTCTTGTAGGGATGTCCTGATCCGATTATATAATCAAAAAATCAGGGCAGATCATAGGGTTGATAACTCTATCTTATCAAATATTTAATTTAATCTTATCATGATCAGCACTTTATATTCAAGCTTAATATTCCAGTTAAATACTCCACTAAATCTGCATGTCATGCATGAACAGATCACGATATTTGAAAGTACAACAAAATATGGCAACAGTTCAAGCAGGAGGCTAACAAAAGCAGTTCAGTCAAGCTAGTGAGATGTTCAATAACTAGGGTTGTACGATAATATCAGGTTACCGATAATCATTGGCCGATAGTAGACAGTTTGACCTCATGCCGACAAGAAAAAAATTTGCAAACAAAATGGACCGATAATTAAAAGCGTAAACAGCTGTTGCTTCCTCATTCACCACTCTTGTCTGCTCCCGCCCGGCCATCCTACAAGCTTTAGTCGCATGTAATGTCACGTGATGTCACGACTCAGTGCCGACAGTGTGCTATAGAGATTTATCGGCAACATATAACGCAGCTAGCACTCACCGTGTGGGCTAACTTTGGCGTGTTGGAGACCACCAACTTACTGCTCTGTTTTTTCGACAGAAGTGTGATGAGAAATGGAAAAAATGTCAAGCTTACACACAACAAATCTTGCAAGCCATTTAAAAATTCATCACCGCGATGTGTGAAAAGAATAAGCTGCCGCTAGCAATAGCTAGCGTTAGCCTGGCGCTAGCGGTGCCCATAGACTTCTTATTTGAGTCATATGAACAGTCAATGACAATGATGTCAGCGCCCTGCATTGATAGTGAACGTTTGTTTCCTTCTGCTGCAATTGTGCTGGATGAAAAAAGGCTAACCAATGATAGAGCAAAGATGCTAATCTCCCACTAATCCAACCTCAGTAAACAAAAAAGGAAATGTAGTTGTTGTGGTGTATTTCTTTTTGTCATTCTGTTTTGTAAAAGGCTTGAATGCCTGTTTTTGAAAAGTTCATTTCTATAGCAACCATTTCTTTAGCACATCAGTAAAAACATTATAGTTACTATTTTGCACTTTAGTTTAAACGTTATTATATCAGGCATTATTGTATTGAAAAAATGTCCTTGTTGCATTGCTATTTACTTAACATTTGTTTTGACCATTGAAATACTTTCTCTGTTCACAGATGTAAGGCAGATTTTAAAAAGCGAATGGTGTTGGTACTACCGGTTGTTCAACTTATTTGCAGGTAAAACTAGTTCTGCAATTTTGAAATAATTAAAAGCAATGCACTGTTATTTTGAATTTGCTAATATTTTTTTTTTTAAGTACTTAAAAAATATTGGTATCAGCTATAAGTGTCGGTGTCAACTAAAACAATAACCTGCGAATGCATTTCAATAGAAACAAAGTTTATTTTTTGATGTTAAGCTCTCTCTGTGCTGCCGACAGAAAGACGGCTTATGCTAACCGCTAGCTCAGTGATTTAACCACTTAGGACCCAAGCTGTTCTTTGATATGCCCTTTCTTATTTTTCTGACAGAAAAGAGTTAAGAAAAAAATAATTACTGTGGTAATAAAATCGGAAAATGATAGGTTTTAAGAAGTAAAAAAGAAAAAGAATTCAAGCATAACTTTTAATATTTGTGTTGTTTGGGCAAAAATGTGGTTTTAGTTCTCAGTTGCTTGTAGGCATAACCTAGATTTACAGGAACAATAAATAGATTTAAGAAAGAAAAATACGAGATGACAGTTTAAACCTGTTCACATCTACTGTAAAATAGACCCCTACAAATTAAATTATGTGGTTACCCTCTTACTTATTCCTCCCCTTTAGCAACTTTATGTCAATCAATAGACGGAAGATCGTGGTCGTACCTAAAAAAAAAAGCACAAATCAGTAGCTGTGAACAGAGAGCGCTGTGCGTGCTAACCAAAGGAAAGCCTCTGAGCCACGTGCCAGGAACCGTGGAGCCACTCAAGTGATCCCCTTTCTACCACATGCAGTCTGGTTTTTGCCTCCCTGTGTGTTCACAAAGGGGAACTTATCTGAGCTCCCCCGTCCATTTCCCCCTCCCTACGAACCTGTCATAATGACAGAGTTACTTGCCACTGCATAATAAAAGCTTGCCTCCATTGCCAAACAACCCCAGCAGGTAGAGTAAGAGGAGATCTCTCTAGAATCAGAGGGTGTATTCCCAGTTATTGTTTACAGAAATTGAGCCTCGAGATTGAAACGTTCTTTCACCTCTGGCACACAGCTGGCACAGCCGATCTGTTCATTATTAAAGAATGTGAAACCTCTGGTCAAGCTGAGGTTTGCATATTTTTGTACTGTATTTATACGAGGGGAAGCAACATGACAATCTGAAATAAAACTAAAACATTTTCTAATGACATGTTAGGCGTTTGTAGTCAAGTTTGGTCATTTGAACTTGTCATACATGGTTAAGTTTTTATCGGTGAATTCCGTCACGTCTGATGTATGAAATCCACCTCCCTTTAATTGTGTCTACACACCGCCAGGGTTGGATCTGTCACCAGCAGAGAGTACTGTAAAATGTTATGTTTCCTCTGACAGGGTATTTACAATGCAGGAGCGCTGAGGCCACACACAGCTCCCAGAGATCCAACGATGAGAGTAAATAAACCAGACCTGAGCCATCCCTGACACCATGTGTGGATATGCATCGTCCAGACTGGTAGGAAAACAAAGCTAGGTCAAGCATGATTACAGCCTCACCTTTTCAAAGACTGAGCGTGACGGTTCACTAACCCAGTGACACCCCGGTGATGTCATAATTGTGCAATTATGCATAAAAAAGCTTCTCTGTTTTGTGCAATGACATTTTTTAATCTACAAGTTTGAACTAAAATGATGACTAATTAGTATATTAGGAAAAAGAGGTTGTTGAGTGAAACCTATAGCAGAGCTGAAGGGTGGAGGGTCAGTCTACTTCTTTTACAGCCTGTGTGAGTAAATAATTCAGTACTGTAGTCGTGAACTCCTCTGGGGAGGCACCATTAATGCTGAACGATTTGGCCTTGTTGAGCGTAAGCGATCCAGCTCGGGCCTGACCTTACTTTCTGGGTCAGTTTTATTTTGTAACTCAAGCTGCTTGTTTAATGTTAAATGAACGGGTCAGGATTTTGTAAATATCAGTATTTATAGCTTTTTTTGTTTTGTTGGGGGTTTAGTTTCAGTTTTTTTCACATTTGATGTGTCAGAGAGCTCTCCAATGAGGGAAGATTGTAAAAAGCAGAGCTCATAAATGTCTCAGCTTCGTATCGAACTCAAATGCCAGTCAAGAGAAGTTGTTTATGTCCGGTTTATCCTGCAGCTTTATTTTAGGTCACAAACCTGAGCTGTGAGCGAAACAAGCCACCGTCATCTGAATTAGGAGTGACACTGCAAGCATTTCAACCACGATACACTACAAAACAACCATAATCCATACTTCTGTACACGATTTGCCTCCAAATTGCTCCATTGCCTGTGGTCCCTCTGTTTGTTGTCGTACACTGGCGTGCATAGACTTTAAATAAACACAGCTTTGATAAGCTGGGGGCCAGAAGGTGACCTCCGACCTATAGCAGTTCCGATCGGCGTTCAGGGGCATGAGGTTCAACAGATGACATAACTAAGCGCAGCTCCTAAATTATCTGAACATTTCGACATCGAGTGGTTTATAAACAATGTGAGTGGATGAGGTAGGAAATTGTCTTTGTCCGATGTATTATGTTCAGGAGGTCAGAGGTTAAGAGGCACAAGGAACAAAGCAGGTTTAGGAAATTAGATTTACATTAAAAAACTGTAATTTCTGAGTATTGGATATCATTCCTCGTTTTTAAACTGTTATTCAATGAAAAGTATCCATTTTGTTAAAGACTTAGTTTGGTTTTTGAATCTTCTCTTTACTATATTTCTGTTTTCTTTAAATACATTTCATTAAAAGTGGTTTCTCCTCACATCTAAAAGCAAATCCAGGAAAATAGCTGTACGTTATACAAATATTTCCTTCTTTAGACTGCGAGCGCTTAGCTTATTTTAAATAAATGCGGTCGTAGGTGTAGTTACCCAGGGGCAGTCTGAACCCTCTTTGTAGGCAGTCGAACATGCACCAAACCACAAATTATCATTGGAGCAGGATGGGCCTTCTGCACTCTACCCAGGCCTACTTCTGCCTCCCAAAACACTCTGGATTTATGGCATATGTCCAAATAAACGTGTCTGCAGATTGTAGCAAAGAGGAGCTGTAGGTGTCCAATGTAGTATTTGCATTAAAAAAAAAAAAAAACTATCCTATTGTTGACGTCAGCAGACTCGTCACTTAAACCTGAAATTTTCTTGGCAGAAAAGTGCGTATTTTGTCCAGAGTCCGTGCCTCGTTTCTGAATTCACAGTTTGCTTGTATGCCTTAAACCAGGAATGTTGTAAAGCAAACACTGCTTAGAATAGTAGAAATTTGTTTCTGTATAATTTCTTGTCAGAACAGTGGTCACACTTATGAAGGGAGAGCGGTTTAGTGGAAAACTTCCCAGTGGTTTTGTGTCATTTATAACCATCTACCAGGGTGGGATTGCTCATTATAATATTGTGTTTCCCAAAAGTAATGGGATTTATGCATTTTGTGAATTTAGGGGTATTTCTATTTACATTCAATCACTTGTCTATTCATAATTTGTCCCTCGTACTGTTTGCATTTAATAAATGTTCATTTGGGCTAAACCAGAAAAGCTTAAAAGAAAACATTCAGATATTTAACATTTAGAAAAACCCTAAATGGACAGCGCTTTCTTTTCTGCTTCAGTTTTATTATGCACGTATGTCCATGCAATGACTAATTATGTCAATGCAACAACTCATCAAAATCCCTAAAGATGTTAATTTTTAGAAAGTGTAATAAAATATATAGTTTGGGAAACATGTAAGTGATTTCATTATTTTTTAAATAGTGCTGGAACTCTGTAAAAAATGTTTGTTGCAACTAATTATTACATGGGAGCCGAGAACAGAGTACCTTTCATTTTTTTGCTGTTTTCTAGTGATGTACTATCACTTTTTCAGAAAAAAAGCAAACACAACAAATATTTTTATGTAACAAAAAATATACTTTGTTTTCATTTTTCTACAGTCTACAGCAAAACAAAGCATTTTGTTAAAGAAAATGTTAAAAAAAACAGAAGAACTGATTATTTTATAACGTATTACTTTAATAGTGGTATAAGTGAGGCAGAGATTGAGCTGATGTCGTCGCTCATAAACAGCGTTTAAATCCGTCATTGTCATTTCAGGAGGAAGTTGGCCCAGCAACAGCTGCGGTGGCTACGGTTCATCATCTGGTCATCAGTGACCGGATGATGGGACCAGGTCGTCTACATCGGTGGTCTCCAACCTTTTTCAGGCCAAAGGCCGGTTTACTGTCAGACAAGATTTTCACAAATCAGTCTGGATATTTTAAAATATCTTCAGCTGGTTTATATTTTATTAGTATACTCGATTTTGTAAAGGAACCATTAAAATGTGACGGATTTTCCCTTAACCCATAACTGACAAAGTGGAAGTTAAAAGCCTGGTCCGACTTTTAAGAGGCGACGGGTAAATGCACCAGTCAACATGGCTATAGAATGATGCATGAGACGCGTAGACTGGTAGGACTTTGTGTCACTCGTGACTTGGTCTGTTATCACCAGAAAAAATGTCATTATCATCTGAAAATTGGAAAAATAGCTTCCGAGTTATTGTACCATAAAGCCTTTATTTGTCAACCCTTAAAAAATATGATTAACATATTGAGCATCAAAGCTTGTGGTTCTTTGCTTCGAGTGAAAACTTGTAAATATTCTCATATATTTTTTTATTTGATGATTTTGCTGAAACGGCCAGTTAACATAGGGAGTCCATTATAAAGACTTTGTTGTTTTCTATGCGGTTACAGCGGGATGCAAAGAAAATGACATCACATTCGGTTCTGGAAGTTGTTGAAATGCGGGCCGGTTCCCGAAAGGTGTTGAAGCAGAACCAGCTCTGAAACCATCTTTCTGGAACAAGAAGTCGAGGTGGGCGGGACATCTGGCTCGAAAAAGTTGCTGACATCACAGACGCTAAAAAAAAAAATGAAAACGAGCAAATTAAAATAAAATAAAGTTGCTCAGGCAGCATGTTAGGCTGTGATTGGTCTCTACACACCTCTTTATTGCATGAGAGCTCATCTCGACTGGTATGCTGTAGGTAGCCTGTAATCCAGCTTATCCCGGCCAACACTAAGATTCTGCTTTGGCGCGCTGAGGTGATGACATCATAAATTTGTCACTCTACAAACACACCGTGATTTATGAGTTTTCCCATGAAGCAAAATGTGCCATTGGTGTTTCTTTATTACACTTAAAGCCTATTACTGTAAAACGTGGAGATTACAGCATAATACAAGGCTGAAAAAGAGCTGGAGGTTGGGCAACTTTGCTGTGTTTTATACTAATAAAGTGAAGCTGGGTTAAGGGTAAATGTTTATATTATTTTACTGCTTGCCTTCAGGAGGGAAAATATTCCCATTAATAAGCAGGGGTGATGAATGTGAGTAATTAGCTTTTATTGTAAAAAAAAATATGTCACCCCCCTGAAGCTTTGTGGTTTCCCTCACATTTATGACTGTTTCAAGAAGAATTCTGATTTTAATAAAGTTTGGGTCATTTTTACAAATTTATTTTGGATTTTTAGAAACTTTAGAAAAATCTACCACTTTTTGCACAGTTAAGATTAGGATTGTTTCTCTCCACAGTGTTTTTGAGCTCTTTGGAGCCAAGTAAGGGCCAAACGTGTCCTTCTGTAACGAAAAATAACTTTTTTAGATTTAATAATTTCCCAAACTGTCACCTTGGGACTTGAAGCACTGATGGACAACCTGCTTGCCAGGCAGTTGGCAGTTTTTGTATATTTGCCCAGTGAGTGATTTGCAGAAAGACATCCTTGTAAAGGCCACCGGCAATGCTCTCTGAGGGCACTCTGAGTGCTGACACACAATGTCTATCAACTCCAGCGCCGCTGTCAGCGGAGAAAACCCAACGTTATTACCAATAAGGTCTTTTTAGCTACTTGAGTTTATTGTACAGTATCACCAGAAAGGAGGAAAAAGTGCAGTGAAGTATGCAAAGATTTATTTTATCAGGTACAGACAGTTTGATCAGCTTAAGTGCTGAACGATTCCTTCCAACAAGATATAGATTAAAGAAATTCTTTCCATATATGTACAGAAACAGGATTATTTAGGTGTGTTAAGGCACACAAATAATCCCAACAATCTGGTAGAAAAAAACAGACATTCATAACATCTTTAAAAAGATCCCAAAGTTTCTGAGCACACATTTCTGTGTAAGCTTTGTGGCCTTCAGGCTCATAAAGAGTTGACGAGGAGGATTGAGCGAACAGTTGTCAGCACTGCCCTGATGAGAGTCTCGGGAGCATCAGCGTTGATGGTGCAAAGGTTCGTGTCAGCTCTGAGGGCATGAGGCAGACTTTACTGGGAGTCCCATCACCGTGGTCAGTCTGGGAGTAGTTAAAGGTGTTCATTAATCACAGTCCTAATTTGTTTTCACACCGCTGTGCTGACATGCGCTCCGTATTATGACATGTCAGAAAGAAGGGAATCTCAGTGATTGTAGTTGTCATTGTTGCACGCCCTGAAAGACTGGTTACATCTGTCCGACAGACAACTCAGTAAAAATTCTGCATGTGCTTTGCGTGTAAAATTCTGCTTGAGAACAACTTTTATGTTCTCATTCGCTGTTTGGTAGTTAGAGTTTAGAAGTCAATAAGTATAGTTATAAAGTTCTGGCTATAAGTGTTTTTTTGGCATTGCTAAAGACCCAACCAAATAAAAATTGTGTTTGTGTTCTTGTAGCATTTTAATTTCACAACTGAGGTCATGTATAAAGAAAATTAGGATTAAAGTTGCATTACTAAATATTTCTCTATTCAAATTGTGGTGAATCAAGAGGAGACCAAAATGTTACTGGAAAAAGCTTTTAAGTATGACAGAATGTTCCCTGATTCACTTCGTTCCAAAGCATCCACTTGCAGACAAACAGATCCATTAACGCCTTTGCTTACCTTGTCTGAGCAGATAGCTCCACTATTGCTCGCCATTTTTGTTAATAATAATGCTAGGTTGGAGTTGTGAGGGGCTATAAGCACGTTGTCAGGAGTCAGAGCTCTGTCTCCTCCTCTGGTCACTGGCAGGAACAGCCTCCAGAGTACTGACTGCACTTCATCTCCCAGCAGCCCCACCACACAGTTCCTGGATGCCACTCAGCTGACTCTCATTTGCTAATCAACCACAGGACACTCACGCACTGCTCTGAGCCTCACTCATTGCAAAGTATTGTTTGTGACACTCAAGCATACCAAGCATTTCATCCTGACCTGATCTCCTGTTTACCTGATCTTGCTTCAACTTTGATTCTGCTTGTTTGCCGCCTGCCCTGACCCTTGGATCCTGGATCCTAGTGACTCTGGTTTTTCTCTGATGCATCCATGCTCGTTGCTGACTTTTGCTTGTCTGACCGTGATTTAGATGTGTGGGCCTTTAAGCTGTGTTAATAAACGTGCAGCAATTGGAACCATAGCCTGCCTGTTCTGTAACAAGCAAACAAAAGGATCATGGGAAATCAGGGCAGGTTGAATTTTTGTTGAACTCCTGACGCTCTCCAAAAACTATGGCTGAATCCGGATTCTTCCCATGCTCCTTACCCCTCCAATTCTAGGGGTATTTGAAGTGGTAGTGGTGACTAAAATAGTTTTTTAAGGGGTTGCTGTAGGGAATGTGTGTCCCTCCGCAAAGAGGGTGACTCACGCCACTCTGTCCCACGGAGGAGTAACTAATTTCTTCATGGGGTGTGCTCTGAAGCTCAGAAGTTTATATTCTAATATAAATTTGTTTTAGCATGACTTTTTTTCTGAGCATTGGCAGCTAAACGCTAACATCAATGACCGGTGACTATTGATGACATCAATGAGGGTTGCTAAAATCCGAGTTTAAAGACACTATTTTTTCGTTTCTCTCCGTTAGGAGGGCACAATCTAGGGGTAGGGAGAAGCCATGGGGTTGGGGAAGAATCAGGCCATATGTCCTAGAAAATTACAAGTTTTATGATTTTGCCTAAAAATTGCAGAATCATAACTGAAAGAAACCAAGAAACACCCCCCAAAAAACCTTAAAAAATCATGCATATTGCTTAAATAAATTACTCTTTTGAGAAGGATTATGTATTTTTAAACAAAGTTCAAATATAAAGGAAAAATGACATGTCAGATTTTGTCGTATTTATTTTGGAGGTTACCTTGGCTCACTGATGCAGAACCACAGTCGCATTTATCAGTGGAACCGTACATTACGTCAGTGAATCGCTACAGATTCTTCAGGAAATGTCCTCCCCACAGTCATCCTCCCTTAAAGCTCAATCTCCTAAAGAAGGGGGCGTTAATTTACCAAAGTGTGAGAGATGCAGATTTTATTTAAAGTGGAGCAATCTTCTTGTTCTTCTTCACTAGTCTGTATCTGACAGAGAAAAAAAGTATTGAATGGACATATATTTATTGATTTTTTTCCTCGTAAAGTAAGCTGACTTGGATTTATAAGCTAGAAAAAAACGTGAAAAAACCAAACATGCACACGTGTGAGAGGATTTTTTTCCTTTAATTCCCTCTGCTCAGAACATTTTAAACAAAATTGTTTGTTTATTTTAAAATATGGCTCATGTTACATAAGTAACCTTTTCATTTAAAGTCTTTCACTAAAAAAGCAAAAGTCAAGAAAGTGAATGACCCCATTGTATAGCTTTCCCAGTAGCAGATAAGGCTAAAGAGTTGCTATGGAAACTCATCCACCCGGAGCCAGAGGCCACTTTAAGAAAACCGCAAAGTCAACATGAGCGCGTGCTACGCTTGGGAGAGAATTGAAAAACGTGATTGTGTAGGCCGTAATCACAAGTCAAAATATATAAATAAACTCAAAGCTCCTTGGATACAGTGACACATCAGCATTAATTTCCATCAACTCCAGTAAATATTGCCATGACACTCATAAGGTATACATAATGTGAGACTGTCACTACTCCAGAAACTATATCCTTTTATTTTCACCAAAGCAAGGCCAAACGCTGAAATGGTTCCCCACTTCCTTTAAATGTTTTAAATCAGCCTGCCCTTTTTGAGGGGAGACACTAAAGCTAACATCGTCCCACCAATGTCTGACATGAAAACTTAGAGGCAGTCAACGTCTGTCTGACAGGGTGGAAGACTGTGGAAACCAAAAAAGAAAAATATGGTTTTCAGACTTATCTAGGAAAAACAGCAGCCAAAGCATTACCTCATGCAATAACCATAGTGACCTCCCATTCATATTCATGTAATGAACACTTCCTGGAAAAAAAGAGTAATTTTACCGGCTTAACAGGTTAACAAGGTTAACAACAACAGGTAATGTGTGCTGATATTTCAACTCCAGTCCACGTCATGCCACAAAAATATATCTTTCTAATTTATTTTAGCTCTTTAATTCATTTACAAGCAGAAAAGTAGCAGCAACATGACAGTTTGACTTATCTGCTAGGCTACTGGGAAAAATCTAAAGTAGCAAAATAAATGATCAATCTTAACATTTTAGAGGATTTTTAGAAATTCTGGGAGTAGGGAACAATAATTATGCCTCGTTTTTCCTCATCATTCTTAAAAATCTAACCACATTTGTCACTCTTTACATTTCTTTTATGTTGTTTCACTTTTTAACTTCCTATTATTTTGGTTATTTTTAAGTGGATGAGGCAGAATGTCCGTGCCGTGTGCAAAACACTTGTATTTTAAAAGAAAAAATAAACATTGTGAAGGAAAAGAAATATTAATGCCAACTCAAAAAAAAAATTGCCAATCTCATACAAAAAAAGCATCCACTTCAAATAATAATAATAATAAAAAAAATAATAGTCCCTCTAATTTAGGGGTCCCCAAACTTTTTCTTTTGAGGGCCACATAATGGGACGGGGGTCAATTTGTAGGCTAACAGAAATAGTGTAACAATCACAGAGTGTGTCTAAATGTAAAAATGCATGGCTTTCCAGAGAGCCACACATAGCCAAATTTTAAATAATTTATTTCTGTACTCTTCACAGAAAAAGACATATTACTAAAAACCTTTCAAAAATTAAACCAATAAATAGTCTATCCTCCCCCGTAAAAGTTCAGACTGCAGAAGGGTGGAATTAAAAGTCACGCTTTATGTGGATCTAAAAAAAAATGATGCGTCTCCAATAGTGTTTGAGGGGAAGGGGGGCCGGATCCGGCCCGTGGGCCGTAGGTTGGAAACCCCTTCTCCAATGAACCCCTTGACCTTCTGTCTGAAGTGGGCATAAAGATGGAGAGGGAGGGTCACCTTTATAAACCACGGCAGCTTTTAACATTATTTTTCGTTATTTTAACTGTAATTTGTATTTTACTATTTTCCTTTAGGGTTTTATTTACCTTTTTTCCTTGTTTTCCTATTCCCAACATAGTTTTGTAATTTTATAAACCTTTCAGCAAATGAAAAGAAAACTTCAGGTGAAAGTTAATTTAAAAAATCTGCATTTCACAAGAATTTTTGACTCTTAAGGCTGAAATCTCATTTGAAATCTAACCTCAAAAACAATTTAAGATTAAATATGTATCTATTGGATTAAGATCATATACTTTTTGGACATAATTTATCTGGGCTCCTGCATTCATAGCAGAAATACACAACTTTTGTCACCTGGTTGAACTTAACTACGAAAGCATAGAGAATCAAAGGCAACACAGTACAAGATGAGGTTCCCCTTGAGTGTCCAGTTGAACTTAATAACATGGGAAGTGCTTTAGGGACTATAGCCACCCAAAGATCCATCTATCTCCACATTTGGCAGCTTGATTAGCTATAAATGTGTTGCTTACAAAACTAAAGGAAAATCAACTGGCCTGCATTATTAGTCAATTGGGGCCCACTTTGTTGTTTAGCCCTTGGTCAAGATCAAGGAGCGTACTCTCCAAACAAAGCTTTTGTTTAATCAAAGTTCCACAAATGAGAACAAATGAGGTACAGCCTGAAAGTTTTCACAAGAACTTGGTGGCAGTAGGACACATATTCACAAGGCGATTCTTGGGAGGTCAGTGGGGGCTCGTGGCCAATTATTGCCTGCCTTGTGAGCTTAATTTGCTCATGGGGGGAACCAGCACACATTGGTCTTGTTGTCCTTTTTTTCTCTCAGGACCACAGCAGTGGTGGGTTTCTCCATTAGTGTGAGCGGAAAGGTCAGTACAGAGAACGGAATGACATACTAGCTAAATTCTGTATTGCGGAACTTGTTGACAAGCTCTATCATATCAATAATCTTTATTTATATCAGGTCTCACCTCACAAAATATTTCTCCACATTGCTTCTCTCGTCATCCACCCCAAAGCAAAGGTTCAAACAAACAAAGTCATGAGGCATACCATGAAAGGGATGGTAATGTCATTATCAGCTCACATTAGCAAAAAACCATTACACATTCACTAACGTCAAGTCCAATGAAAGTTATAGACTTACATGTAAAACAGTTAGTCTCTTACATGCTGTTCTGGATTGAACAGGGGCAGCAAATTGTCTCGCTGTGTCATAAAAATGTTTAAAATCTCTGGGAGGCCAATTTGTCTAATTTAATTTAGAATATTATCACAGATTTCCAGCTTTACCAAACAGTTCTATAAAATTATCCGAGACCAGATCACCAGCTGTCAAATAATTGAATAACTGATGAAAAATTGTCATTAGGACGAAAACTATCATTATAACAGTTAGCACTTATTGTAAATCAACGTTTTCACATACATCAGTCTGGAGAAAAGTCAGTGGTGCTGCCAGTTTTAGCACGGGTGACTCCAGCCTCTGGTGTGGTACCTGTCCAAGAACAACTTGTCTGAGGTCGCTGCCGAGCCGGAGTCTGACACAGTGATTATAGGTGGTGCTCATGGGTGAGGAAAGCTGTGGTTTTGTGTTGAATATCTGAGAAATCCATTGTGAGCTTCACCTTTTCTGAGGTAGCTCTTGACTGAATTATTTGCAACAGGGAGGAAGCAAGTGAGTCCCCAGCCTGTTGCTAAGGGCAATATCTCAGCTACATTGCAGTGCTTAAGCAGAAGATATTACAGGAAATCTAAAGTAAACAGACGATATTTCCTAAAACTGACAATTGGGTGCAAGACTTTACAAATGGGGGGATTTCAGGTAATGATCCAGACGCAGAGATACTTAAGAGTGGCAAGCACTTACCTCAATTCTAATAATTTCCCAGTAGGGTCTGTGCACACAAACGCACATACTACCCGTTGAATCTTTTGTGGGGTGTGGGGGTGTGTGTGAGGGTGAACCGAAGAAAAAGTGGCATGTTTCAGGGAGAAAAACTCTAACCCTGATGCAGGTATGGATCGTCATGACGTGTTTCGTGCTGGTCAAGACACGTTGTAAATTCTATCAGTCATCCAATAAATCATGCTGGAGGGAAAACACAACACAAGATATATGACTGTTTAATGAACATGAGCCAAAGTGAAGGTGTAGCAGACTGGACTGAGTGGAAAATGGGGCGTATGGGTTCAGCGAGAGCGAGGCGTAATCCACTGGGAATTGGAGCTTGGAACATAGCGGGCTACATGGGGGCAGACACAAGGCTGCAGTCACAAGGGGTTAATTGTAGGTGTTTAAAGAGCACATGTTGTTAAAGAACTGGTGGGTGGAAAGAGTTCTATTTATACACGGCAGAGGTAATGAGGTGAAATTATTCTGTCCTACAGAGATGGGATGTGACCACAGCAGGGTGGTGGAGACTCTCCTGCCCTGGCTTGGACTCATGAGAATGTTTTCAGACCAAATACGGGTGCTGAAACGTAAGCTTGTTAATTAATTCCCATTTACATACAGCCAGCTGCGGTTTCCATTGCGCCCCACCGCTCAGGCGCGGCGTCACAGCGGCAGGCGATTGATTGGCTAATTAATGATTCCCCAGATGCAGTTAAATGAAAATTAACTTAATAGCCCTCAGGTGGTGTTACGTTAAACTGATGTTTTCGTATCCCATGTTTACACAAAACACATAAATACCTAAAAGCGTTCAAAGAACACACGTTCTCATGCACGGCTTTCACACGTTGTTCTTGTTTTATGAGTATTTTGAGGCCCTAGCGTGTTCTGTCCAAGCACAAAGTTGTGTATGCTGTTGTCGGTCATTTGTGATGCATTCCCAGAAGGTCAATCAAGCCTTCCTTGCTCCACTAGAGGGAGCAACGTGATAAGGATCAGATAAGAAAGAGCCACTTGATATTTTGACAGTAATGACATCAAAATTATGTCATTTTTTGTCCCTTTTTGTTCTCTCAACTAACTGAAAGAAAGGCTAGACATGTTCAGAATGATTCTGACAGAATCCATCATGGGACCCGAGGGATAAACTGACCCCTAAGACAGTATTGAATCCAAAGTTTCCATTAGTGGCTCCATCTTCTAAGCATTGACCTCTGTCAATGTACTTGATTGAAATGACTATCAGTTTCTTACTTGTGGAGCAAAATTGGATGTGCACGAACAAACTAATAACAAAAGCATAGGGTAATAATGTGTGGTTCTGTACTGTTGGACCTAAAACTACCCAGGAAAACTAAGACTTTTTCCTTTACCTCTTTATCTTATTCATCTTCTTCCCTACATGGATTTGAACCATTACAACATGCTTTTACATTATTAAGAGGCCCTATTTTTTTTTACCATTTTTAGTAAGAAATTACCCAACGTTTAGATTTAAAATACATATTTCTTCACCTATCTTTAGATGTAATCATTTTGCGTGTACAAATACATAACTAAAGTCTCTAGGAAATGCATTTTGGATCTGGTAAATGTCATCAAGGTGTGGTTCTTGGAAACATTTATGTTCTGCAGCATCAATGGAAAGTGAATGGACTGTAGCCTAAACATATTGAGTTTTCTGTGCCCAGTTTAATCAATAACAAGGCTCATTTGAATTTAGAGAAAGTAGGGAGAAATTAAACAGCTTGCCAAGACTGTCATGGAGTTTTGGGAACTCTCGAAAAAGCCAAATCTCCTTTCCCCAGTTGAGATTTTCTGCAATAAGCCCCCATTCATTTAAACTCTGAAGCAGAATTTTTTTTTTCTATCTTTGGGTTGTGGAAATGGTTTTACTGAAATGAGAGTTACGGTTGTGATTAATAAATGCATGCTGCAGTGAAATGTTTGTCATTCATAGTGCTTTCCCCCCTGGCACTCAGGTTTCATAGACTAAAACAGCATTTGTCCATGCTAGTGAGAGTCCAGATTTTACCCTTCCTGTCTGCCTGTTGGTAGAGGAGAGGGGCCAGAGCACTATGGCATAACGGTCAGTGGCTCCCACCCTACATTTCCACTGGCGCCTGGAGTCCTGGCCAAGGCTGAAAAGGTGAAATGGCTGATATATAGATCCAGTAACATATCAAACCATTAAAAAAAAAGACTTTAAAATGTTCTAATGCATGTACACCCTCAGTCCTCGTTTGTGGCCTTTCAGTTGCTGTTCCTTACAAGTACCTGAGGTTTCTACACCGATACTCTAGGTGGTGGTATGTACGCAGTCTTTTCTTTACTTATCTATTGGTCAATAAATAAGGAAAAAGATAGTTTGTCTGTGTCACCAGGATGCAGTTCTTTACTTAGGAAACAAGTATGTCTCAAAATGCTAAGTAAACTGGGCGTATCATGTTTCATGTATCGTGTTATAGTTTGGTTTTTGACTACTTGTGCTCCAATTTTTCGAACAAGTTCAAACACAACAAGGGATAAGTACGGTCAGCATAAATTAAGTACTTAAGAAAGGTTGATATTCCTATTGTAATATCCATTGATCTGTTCTTTTTTGGTCTATGACTTCAAGTCAGATATAACACAAAATGGTAACACTGGCTGGTTACAGAAATCTGATTCTAACAATCAAACAAGATATGTACCAGCCTGGATTGTCTCTCATGAGAATTTTGTTGTACTTCATTCATCTAGAAATATTTTTCCTGAAACAGAGCCACCTTTTAAGGTATCTGGCTACCACTTGCTCCATTGCATTTCCTTGAGATTGGGATTGTAACATTTTAAAATGAAATAATTTCAGACAAAATTTCACGATTCATCTTTCAATGAGAAAAGAGGATCATCAGACAACTGTACCTCAGTTTTCAGTCTATAAACACCTTTGGATGCTACGCAGGAAAAACTCATAAATACTTCTCTCAATAAAGCCCCACTTCGTGCAGGAGTGATTGCACTCCACTTGCACTCTTTGTTATGGAAACCTTACAGTGGCCTTTTGATGGGAATCCCAGATCTGTCCTACTTTGGCAGCTGCTGGAGGCATCATCGTCTGTG
Organism: Oryzias melastigma; assembly: GCF_002922805.2. Classification (NCBI taxonomy): domain Eukaryota; kingdom Metazoa; phylum Chordata; class Actinopteri; order Beloniformes; family Adrianichthyidae; genus Oryzias; species Oryzias melastigma. The sequence continues at coordinate 11,121,994 of NC_050519.1, forward strand.
TTTGCAGGGCACCCGCTGAGAAGCCCAAGCAGCACAGGCTAAGTTCTTCAAGATAATTTCCATAAATATGATTAATGCGTATCTTTTCCACTTTGGTGAAAGTCACTAAGGGAGAATTATGGGGATAAACGCATATGCCATGGCATCCTTAGACCAATAAGTTATACTCAAATGTGTTTCTGGATACACAGAGATTTGTTTATGGCTGCTTAGCTGCAAAGACCAGCATGGAGTTTAGGTTAGTGTTTTGTTGCTTGCTTGCCGACAATTTTGAAAGGTTCTTATGTAAAAAACTGATATACAGGTAAGGATTTTGTGTATTTATTTTTCAGACTACCTGCTCATGATAGTCTGTAAATCTGCTGGAGCAACCGGGTCTTGAGGAGAGCCTCAGGGTTCGATTATTGGACCTCTATCATTCTACATGTGCATTCTCCTTCTGGGGCAGATCATACACACTCTTATATATATATTTTTACATGTTATTGTTATAAGGAGTTGCTGTGGTGCAATGGTAGAGTGGTCGACCTCTGATCGGAAAGTTGCAGGTTCAAATCCCATCCGTCAGTGTGTCTGACTGTATGTGTGAATGGGACTGTAAAGCCTATTGGGCCTTCGAGGAGGGTAGAGAAGCACTTTACAAGTATACACATTTTTCTATTTATTCAGACAACACTTAATTTAATTTACTGTTGACTTCATTTGCAAAAACAGACAAGGAAATGAACTAGCTTTCTAAGTTTAAATAAGCAGTTTATGCCTTGTTTCCACTGAGTGGTATGGTACGGTTTAGAATGTTCCAGTCAATTCCGTTGAGTGTTTCCACCCAAAGCTGGACCATCTTGGCACATGTGGGGTAATAAAGCTAATAACAACAACAGTGGAGGTCATTCAGCAGCAATTTTTTTTCTACCTGGCCTTTGTTACATTGAACATAAAAAATAATTTAATGTTGTTTAATAGAAAATTGCAGGCAGCAAATAGAGATACAGCTGCTTTCTTGGCCCTTTCTTTTCTCGCAATGACCTTCTACCAATTAACGGATTTCAAAGTAGCTCTGTGCTAACCAGTCCGATCCATTTTTCTGTGGACCTACAACTAAAAGGGCTCAGAAAATGGTAAGGTTCTGGCTTAATGGATCAATTTTATATTGGAAACACTCAAAATACTGGACTGGATCAGTTTGCACCATAGCGTAACGCTCAGTGGAAACAAGGCATTGCTATTAGGTCAAATCCGAATTCTTCCCCTACCCTTACGGCTTCTCCCTATCACTCCAAACAGAGAGTTTTGGAAAAAATAGTGTCTTCAAATTCGGACTTTACTCTCACTCGATGATGTCATCAACAGTCGCCTGTCAGCTAGGTTACCACGGAGCTGCTAGCGCTCAGAGCTACATAACAACACCGGTTTTAAGACTTAAAAAGGTTGTGTTAAAACAAAAAGTCCTTACTTACATTTAAATGTGAACTTCTTTGATTCAGAGCACAACCACATGAAGAAATGCGCTTCTCCTCGGTTCACCCTCGCAGCGGAGGGCTCTGCATTCCTCAACGTGAGAGTTAGCCCTTAAACAAACTATCGGACACCCCTACCCCTTTAAATGCCCCTACAATTGAAGCGGTTAGAAATCTGTCTTTTTTGTTTTTCTTTTATGCCTGACTGGTAAAATATGGAAGAATTTGTTGACTGTTTTTATTTTGCAGAACCTTGTATTATTTTGTTGCTTCTTTACATTTTATTTGTGTGTTAAACTATCTAAATACATTCTACTTGCCTCGTCTTTGTGCTATGTTCATCTGTGCTAACCATTCTAAATCAAACGGTCTCAAAGGAAACCACTAATATTCCGACGTCTGGCTTCCTTTTCTGTTTGCTGATTACACCTCAGAGTTTTTGAATGCAACGTTACCAGTCACCTCAGGACAAGGTTAAGACTCCCCCAAGCTGTAAATTAATCGCGTGCATTTTCTGTGGCCCCCAGTTTTATCCCCCTATCGTTGTTTCATCTTAGCAACAGATGATATGAGGCCTCCAATCCTGGAAATGATGAAAGTGAAATGAAGACTGCTAATGTCTTTACCATCCTGTTGAATTCCTGCCTTGTCCAATATTGAATCACTGTTTATATTTCTTCTGGCTCAACTGGACTGACAATTTTGAGAACATGGCATGCAAAAGACACTCGATTAGTTTAAAAAATTTGACAATTAGGCACCGTTTTGCACCTGAGCGTTTTGCTGAATGCCCTTCGGCAAATCACCAATTTTTTTTTTTTTTTTACTTTCATGCAGCGACCTCTTAGAGGTCGGCCTTTAAGCGTGACATGCAAAGAACAAAACACAATAGTCCCATGGCTGTTTTAAGACTTAACATCAGCAAATGAAGTGTATTAATGGGAACATAAATCAGATTGATTGAATTTTAATAGCAGCTCCTCCTCTCACAAAGATAAAGATGAATCCACATGCTCCAAATACCCTTGGAGTAGGTTGATATATGAGCATTCCTAAGAGAAGATGTAATAGAGAACAGTGGAGGTTATATTTATTCTCCATGCAGGCTGAAACAATTGGCCACACATTTGTTTTAAATAGGAGTGTTTACAACATGCAGGGCTGTAGGGCTACAATAAACAATGGAGCTTATGACAAAATCAAAATATATGACTAGCTTTATTAAGCTCATTTAAAAGTTACACTGGCACTAAAATGATCTCAGTAAAAGTCTGGGTGTATGGTTTTATCAAAACTATCTAAAACTCAAGTGTGTAGACCCACATAACAATGCTCAAAACTCACATTTCTTGAATGGTAGAGTATATTTGAATGTTTAAAACACCTTCTTGTCTTTTGTCTGGTATGTGATCCAGTTTTCCTGGGAAATTAATCTAATTATGCCATAAAGTTTGTTCCAGTACATACTGATCCAACAGTTTTTCACTCCTAACTTGCCACATATTGACATGTGGTTAGGGACTCCTCCGAGTCAAAAATGGACGTTTTGTATGTCCCCAACTCATTGTTTTTTGAAATGTTGGCCATTCCCATTTAATCACGAGTCCCAACCTCCGGGCCACAAACCAGAACTGGTACTGTACCGGACGCGGAGTGCACCAGTACCCTAACCCGGTATGTGTTGACTGATCAGGTGCCACATAAAGGCTACATTCCTCTGCTCCAGATGCATCCATTTGTAGACAATCAGATCTATGTACATCTTTGTTTTCTGTCGTCTAAGCTGGCTTTTAGCTCAAAACTGTACAAGTGGATAGCTCTGACATTGCACCGCTAATGTTAGGTTGGGGTTGTAAGTAAGCTAGCGGGAGAAAATGTAAACAGATGGGTAATGGGAAGTGGAGGCGGGCTAACCCCTCGCTAACACCCACATTATATCATAGATTTTATGGAGTTTGTACTTCTATAATTGGAAATTGGACAATTTCCATTTATCAGGGGTTCAATTGAAACGTTTGCTGTGTTTCCAACAACAGAGCCTTTTCCACGCTATTTCCGTTTGCCAATAATTTACAAGAATTTCTAACATTACCATTTAATACCAACACGTCTTACAAGTTTGTTCTGTTTCTACATTGCACAAACAAAATTCTTTCCATGTTCTGCACTCAAGGTTTTGTTAAAAAAGAGGTATAAAAGACGTCTTTCATCAGTAATTGATAGGTGCTTGTTTTGGTTCACTGGCCTTGTGTCACTCTTGCCAATATGTGTTAGGCGTATATCAGAACTGAAGCATAGTGTGAGGGTTGGGAGAAGGTGGAAACAAGTGTGTCATGACCAGAAAGAGTGGCGCATAAGCCGTGGTTGTCAGGATGACTAATAGCCTGGGGCAACAGGTCTCACTGTGGGGTGTCAACAATCAGCCAGGCCTCAGGTTGTTGCCTGACAGCCAGCCACATGACTTGGATGTTAGCTAGTCACCTGCACTTTGTAAGGCTTAACTAACTAGGTCTTTCACTTAGCTCGCATTGTTTGGAGTAAATCAACTGTTTCACACAGTAAAAAGTAGTTTCTCAACACAAAAAACGCTTGCGGTGATGACTCAAAATGTCTTCAGAAACATCTGAGCTGCCACACGAGGTGTCAGACATCAGCTCAAATTACATAGATCATTTCTTCCTCTTTGCTGAAACTGAGAATCTTTACTAGACAAGTCAGCTCAGAGAGCAGTTCATCAGTTCAAAGTGACATTTATGTTCCAACTCAACCATAAGAAGTAGAAGAAGAAACCTCCCATAGCTGAAGTTTTAACAGTACTCGTTTATATTTTTAAAAATGCATTGTTGTACTTTCATTGGGATTGGCTAAGCAGTGGAAATTTAGCATTTTTTTCCACTTAAAGTTATGTTTTAAGTTTTTACTTCTCTCTTTGTGCAAAGGTTGTCTTGAAAGAACACAATAATGAAGATTGGAGACCACATAGGCGGACAGACACTAGTTGGTTGAGTAAGTTTGTTAGGCGCCTGGGAGAAAACTGACACTTGTCTGTTGGCCAACTTCCTGTCAGCGAATGAAACTTCTTTAGAAAAACTAGATCTGTTGGAGTTTTACAGAAAAATATCTTCATTTGTAATAAACATTTAAAAAAAAAAAAGAGATATTTTTTTCTATTTTTAACCATTTGGAAAATAAGAAATTTGAGTGTGTGCTTGAGTTGCACGTTTTAGAGCCGTCAGCAGCTGAGCAGCACTCAGGAGAGATGTTTTACTCAAGACTTAGCACTTCACGCAGCCATTACACACTACACTGGATGTTATATACAGGCTGTAATATGCATTTGTTACCTTACAATTGAACCGCAAGAGATTTTTGGATTTTAATGTTGTCCTTTTTGGATATTTTTGTAAAACTTTTGTATCAAACATAAAACATATCAATTTATCTGATGTTTTTTTGGGGAAATTAATGAAAAATAAATGTTTTCTTTTGTGTGTGTGTGTGTTTTTTTTACGGGTCTCTGACCAACATGAAGTCATGCTCAGAAACTCCACACCCAAACCTAAGTGACGTCTCCTCCAGTTGCGACTGTTCATTTGCACATCAGTGTTACACTTGAGCTCAGATTTGTTAAAACAGTGTTAACAGCCAATTAGCCATGAGGGGAGGTGGCAGATTTTTTTTTTCTACTGCTGGAAGACAAATGCATTCCTACAGCTTTTTATTTCCCAGGTGTGTTCTGCAATGTTTATTTGGTGTGGGCACACAGCTTTGGCCACCCTCTGAACTGCAACATAGAACGTGTTGGAACCAAAGGAAAACGGACCACCAGAAACGTAAAGGGAAATCAGATTTTTAAGTGTCCAATAATCAAGAAAGTGAAAAAACGTTTGTACTTATAGGTTAATTTAAGGATTTAAAAATATTTTTTCATAATTCAGCGTCTTGGTTTCAGCTTTAGGATTAGCACCAGCATCTGTTTATCTCAATCCTCCCCAAAACTACAGCGCATATAAACTAATTTGCCCCCTCCTCCAGTTTTTATGATGATTATACATAAAATCCACTTGGCATTTTTACTTCTGAGAAAAAAGCCAAACATTAAGCCAAATAGGAGACTGAAATGTGCCAAAATACAAAACACATGTTTGATTGGAGCACCTCCTCTCTTATTCACTGAGGGTTTCACATTATCAGTAGTCAGCAATAACTTTTTAAAAGCCTTGCTCACGTCTTTGCTAATTTTAATCACGCACTTACATGCTCAACAGTTTACAGACTCAAATCCTCGCCGTGTCTCAAGAGCGCCAATATTTTATATTATAGTAAAATTCCCGACTGCGATGTTGTTAACATTTGTTCTGAGGAGACTTATGCTCAACTAAAACCTGGAGTTAATTCAGTGTTGTGTTAATATCTAAATGATACGTGTATCGCATTTCTAGAGGTAGTTGTTCTTGTGAGTCATGCAGTAATCTGAGGGGAATATTTTTTCCTCCAGTCCAGAGATCTGACTGCCTGAGGTCTTGGCAAGGTAATGCACAGTCCGGGAAAAAGCTCAGCTGAACATTTGTGATTAAGTGTCTTTATTTAAGCCCATGAACTCAAACAAGCAATTAGGGCCAAAGCAGACTTAAAAAAGAAAAAAAAATCCTTCTTTTTCTTAAGCAGAAACTTCTCTTTTTAGAAAATAATCTTAAATATAAACTTAGATTATCGAAAATAAAATAAAAAAAACTGATTAAAGGATTATGCATAATTATGGCATCTATTGTTTTTGAACTGACACATTTTATGTGATGACCTTAATCCAGACATCTCCTTTTATCCTTCATTTGTTTACTAATCAGCATACTTTATGTTGTCTGAATTATTCCTACATTTAAAGATGGATGGGTCATCAAGCGGTAGAAGTGTTGAAAAAAACGAGCACGGGAAACTCAGCAGTCAGGGTGATAAAGAAAGTTTTGTTTTCTGCGGTTTGAATGAATGACTTTCTGTATGCAGCTGGCCTTCTTCATGTCTCTACCTGCTTCAAAGTGAATTTCCCTCATTCCCTCCATCTTGCTCACATCACCTGCCTCGATGAGCAGATAATGTCAAAGAAACAAGATTGTCCTTCATTTCATTTTCATTTTGGATTCTCCACACAAAAAAAAAAAAAAAATCACACGTTTTGAGACAAAAGGATAGAAATATTCTGATTGGTATGAGGAGCAAATTGCCCCTTTATGGCTTTAAATTATGATAAGCTTGTAGGACTTATGGCTTAAGTAGGATTGTGTTTTGTGGCGTTTCCTCACAATGGTAGCTGTTTGTTAGGCCCTAATTGTAGGCATTTTTTAGCATAATTCAAAGGGGGAATGAGGTCAGCATTAAGGAGGCTGAAAGCTCTTTTTATTTTTAACTTGTGAAAGTACAAATGGCAAAATGAATATGGAAAAGGTAAAAAAAAAAAAACACTCTGAATTACGTTATAGTTTTTACTAGAAAATACCTTTAAAACATGTTCAGAAAAAAATATTTAATTTTTTGTTTTTAAAAGGATCAATGAAAATACAATGCATTCAAAACACCTAAAAATATTGAGTACAAACATATAGAACAGAAAAATACCTAGACCAGCTCTGAAAAAAATTCATTTCAATTTATTTTTTCCTCATTGCAATAATCAAAAAAAAAAAATCTTCTTTTATACTCAAGCTTTATAAGTTATGTCATGTGTCTTTGATGTTTTTTTATTTTTACTGTAATGTAAATGATAACAGGGCACTAAAGTATTGAAAAATATTGGGGCCATTAAGAAAATTAATAAGGGTCAATGAGAATTTTGACTTTGCTCTGACTTTTATAATACATTTCAACCTTTTTTTTCTCTGAATTCTGACTTTAGTGTAATAATTTTGACTTCAATCTTTAGAGTTCTAACATTTTTCTTAAAAATCTAAAAAAGTCAGATTAAAGTAAAAATTCTGAGAGGATCTATTTTATATGCTTTTTAACCTTTATTTAACCTGGTAAAAAACATTGATATCAGATTTCTTTTGTAAGGGTGACCTGGCCAAGAGGTCAGCAACACATATTACAAAAATATGGTTACAATATAAAAATAAAACAATGACTTTAGAGTTATTACAACTTAAAATGTAAAGTGAAGATGCTGCAAACTGACCCAGTGTTGTAAAATTCAATAAAGCAAACAGTTAGACAAAGGGGCAAAAGTTACAAAGATTTAAATCAAATTTCTGGCTTTAGTCTTAGAATTTTGAGAAGAAAAAGTCAAAATTCTAAGATTAAAGTAAAAAGTTTGAGATGGAAATAAAGGCAAAATTCTTAGATTAAAGTAAGAACTCTGAAACTAAATTCAGAATTCTGAGGAAAAAAAATGTGGAATTCGGGTAATAAAGTCAGAATTTTAAGAAAAAAAAGTTCAAATTCTGAGATTAAAATAAAATTTCTGAAAATAAAGTCAGAAGTTTAAGAAAAATGTCTGAATTCTGAGATTAAGTAAACATTCTGAGATTAAAATCAGATTTCTTATTAAAGCCCTTTTTTATTTTTCCCCTACAACCTCAATCCTCTTCTGTACCGAAGGGTTTTCATAAAATATTTATTCGCAATGAGAGAAATTACAAATATTAGGTGTGAAAGATCCCTTCAATTTTTAAAGTTAAGTCAGTGTCTCTTTTTTTGTGATTTTTAAAATGCAAATACAGAGAATATCTTGAGACTACACACTCTGTGAAAAAAACAGATTTATGTACAAAAAAGAACTTAGGGGATCCTGTTCTTAAATTACACATTTAGACAATAAAATGTTCTGTGCTGACAAAGAAAACATGAATAGCAAAAAGTTAAGTTTCTAAATGATGTATGAACTGGGAACACATCTTTCCCCGTTATTAGTCATCTCACTTCCCAGGTTTTGTTGCTCTCCTCGTTGTATCTGGTTACACGTGTAGCTGTGCGTATGTGTGCTCTGCCGTCTTCTGTCAAAAAGTGTGTCACAGCAGGTTCAGATGGCCACACACTAACCCATTTAACTCCGTCGGCGCCTGAGCCACTGATGGGGGCCCTTTTCTTAAATCTGAATGGCCCAACCCCTAAAACAAGCTTCTGGGCTGTGGCAGCGGTTAGCGCCCAAACCAAGCCTCCATTCACCTCATCAAGCCAGCTGTTTATTTTCCGAGGCATTAGAGGAAACACTCGACAGAGCTTATCAGATCCAAACAGTCGCACGTCTTTGTTATTTTACACACAGGCCTCCTCTCAACTCTGGCTCATTTTCTGTAATTGTTTTCTCTTCTTGCTTGGTAGAATAACATGGATGGCTACATTTAACAGAAGTGGTAAGGGAATCCATAAGTGTAAACAAGGCAGATACAATACACACTGGGATTTTATCTGAGCGTTTTTGTTATTCTATGTTTTTTAAGGGCAGGGCTCCAGCAAATATTGGACAGTACATTAGCCGGACTGAAATCTGTGAGACGGAATAGAGGCCATGTGATGAAGCCACGTCAAACTCCCACAAAGAGCTCCGTTTTTCCCCACTTCTGCTTCTCTGCTAAACAGCCAAAGTTAGTGTAAGATCTCTTGAGATGCTGCGCTGATTTTACAAGCTCTGTTTGTTTCTCTATTCCCTCATTTTCACTGTATTCATTTTATAAGCTTCCTTTTTCAGTAGAACTTGTTGTTTTACCTTGCTTGTGTAGATAGTGGTGCTGCTGTAGTTCACATGATGAACATGGTGGCAGTATTGCACTGTCTGTTAGACACCTACAGCTCTGTGCCACTCAGTACCAAGCAGCTGCAGACAATGCTCAGGATTATGAAGCAACCGAGTGGATCAACAGGAAGATTTTATTATTTACTGTGTAGATTTGAGCAAACATTAGTTTAGAATTTGAATTTTTACAACTTTTGGGGGGAAAAAATGAAAGAATAGATCATACTAGATCTGAGTATTTAAATTAATCAAAAAGGCCTTTTTTAAAGCAAATTTTAAGGGTTGATTCAAACTGGACACATTTGGTTCGCCTTAAAGCCTCATTTCCACTGAGCGGTCCGGCATGGTCCAGTTAATTCTGGTGAGCATTTCCACTGAGTTAAGCCACTGAGCAGCTTGTTTTCACAGTGCATGCGTGGCGTAGGTCGCCAGCGTGTCCTAGAAAAGCAACAACAATGGAGGTCACCCAGCAGCTCATCTTTTTCTTGCTTTACTTTTGGTACTTCATGTAATTTTGTGTTGTTTGAAAGAAGATTTAAACCACAAAAATCCGAATGCTTACAAATGTTGGAAACGTTAGCTTAAATGAGTGCTACATTGGCATTTTCTAATGTCGTCATCACTTTCTGTCAATCATCGTGTGGCTACAGTAGCTCCACCCCAATCGTTCGGTTCCACATTTCCATGGATCTACAATGGATGTGGGCCTCTAAGAAGCCTGGTTCAGGATTGTTTTAGGGGTCCATTTTACAATGGTAACGCTCAAAATGGACCGCTCAGTGGAAATGAGGCTAAAGTGAACCAGAGTTAATTTGTCCTTATTATAAGTAACAAATTTCGACTCCCAATTATGGGATGTAAACAGAGCAACAATGAGACACAGCAACTAGTTGAAATGTCATAGTCAAAGTCCCATCAGTTGTCACACACCAAGGTGTATTTGTTCTCTGACATCCCCTGGGGGAGGGGTGAGCTACAGACACAGCTGTTTTTAGTCTTTGGTATGAGTCGGCCTGGATTTGAAGCGCCAACCTTCCAGTCTCAGAGTGGACACTCTACCACTAGGCCACTAAGCTCGTGCAAATACGGGCAGATGAATGCAGGCTCATTAAAATAACATTTAACGTGATACACATTACTTCTTATACTGTTTTCCCACCATGTGTGTGTCATTAACTCTTATCATCTTACATTTTTAGCCAACGTCTCCTCAGTAAAGGTCTTGCAGCATGCCTCCGCTGTACCAAACAAGCAGTAAAAAGTCTTGAACCTGATCTTGAAACAATGTTCAATGAAATGTAAAGTAAAAAAAGAGAACTAATTATCTTGACAAGTATGGCAAAAAAACTCCCACTATTTCTTCTCTCTTTGATTTGCCCCACCCACGAAACTCCTGGCCAATGACTAAAGAGATCTTCAGTCATGAGGTTTTGTTTGCAGGCTTTAGGTTGAAAACAGAAATGACGGCAGTCTGAATACAGACCATAGAAATACGAGGTTCAGGACTCGATCCGGACAAACTGAAGAAGACTCGTCCGGATCAACTGACTTTTCCAGTCGGAATACACCCTTAAGAGTGTGCAGTACAAGTTCTGTTCAGACAAACAAGCCACTGCTAGAGGCGAGCATCAAGGCAAATATAATCAGATCCCCCAGTCCACCTCCTCACGGCACTACAGGAGCTCTCGCAGACGGGCCGTGCTCTGCTATGCCAACTGTGCTTTTAAATAAATACACAGTAAATCTAGAATGATTAGCATTAATCAAGATCATGTCACTGCTAATGTGCTGACTTGGAGCCATACAGTGAAATCACACTAACCTTTGTCCCTGGAGAAAGACGGGGTCAACACAGACAAGAGAACCTTCCAGAACCCGGTTAATATAACACATAAAAGTTAATTAAATGTGAAATTAAGCAGAACTGCAAGACTTTCACACTCTGAAAATGCACAAACTAACATAGGTGTCAGACATGCTACACTTCACTTTATTTGTATGACCCTTGTTTGTGGAGTGAGAGGTCCTTTAAAAAAAACATGCAACTTTTTGGAAAGATTTTTTTTAAGTCCCTTTTCAGCTGTGCCAGAGTCAGACACTTTTGACTAAAAGGCCCCAAAAGGCTTATAACTTATTGTCAAGGATTAGATTTCAGTTAAAATTAGCCATCAGACCCAATTTATTGCGCTGATTGAGGGCAAAAAATGTGAGAAATGGACTGCCATTATAGAAGCCGAGTCTCCAGTTGGAGATATAATGTTGCCGTTTAATTCAGCTTGTTGGGCAAATGTGTAAAAACGGTAATAATAGGTTTCCCTGATGCATTGAACTGGGCTCAGAGGCTTGGAAAAACAGCTAAATCCCCTCCCAATTTTATGGAGGTGGCAAAACAAGAGTCTTTCCTTAGGTGACTTGACTTAAAAAACCCAACGGAGACTTGGAGTTATGAAATGAAAACTCAAATTGGTCCATTATGGCCTGGTTGATTTTATGAAAAAAGAAAAAGAAAACGCACATGGGATTCATTAGCTTACAGTTATTTAGCATCATTTTAATCTTAGAACTCGTGCATTTAGTTGCATTTCTGCACAATATTTTTTTTAATGCCTATTTAGCACCAAATACTTCTGCTTGTGATCCTTATCACATCTATTTACCGCTAAAAATAGTGCACAGCAGCTGTAAATCATGCCTCCTTTATCCCGTTTTGTGGTGGATTCTTTTATTTTTATTGCTCCGATCCGTTGTTAAACAGTGACAACAGTGTTTTCTCCAGAGTCTCGCACACAGAAAACAAATGTCCTTTTGACTGAGAGGTCATTTCCTCCTCTGTGTTTGAACACAGGTGTTGATTCTGGTAAAAGCCATCGCTGATGCCACCCTTCCTGCGTTTGCTCTTTCAAAATATAAAATAGGCGATCTGTGCGCGAGACTTAAAGCCTGGAGATGTGAGCATGGCGTCCCCTCCCCACTCCCGTACACTCCCTTTTTCCAGCTTTTCACTCTTACAAATGCAAACAGCACCAGCAGTCGAAAATGTAAAAGTTTGACCATTAAAAGGGTGCAAAGGCCTTGCAGCCAGTAGGCATTTTTCCGGCTTCCTCTAACGTCCTACTTCTCAGAAATGGGGTGTGACTTGATAGCTAAGAGAAAGGAACGCACTTTAGCTTTCATAATCTTTTTTCAATTCATGAGTGGCGCACACGACTGAGGGCTGGATTTTCAGGAAGATGTATGGATGTGGTTGGCAGAAATGCTTGTCTCGTGGCAGCCTCTGGCCCGCTGCCCCCCACCAGTGCCAGACTGCGCACGCTTTACAAAAGACACCCTGCACTGTGACCACAAACTGTAAACACCACTGAAATGAAGCATGCGCCGTATAGCTTTCACAGCAATGCAGAAAAATCTCACATTTCTACTTTTTTTAAAAAGAAAAAAAAGACATTTTGAAAATAAATTTTACAAAGAGTAAAAACGTAATAATTTTAAGCTGAAGAAACATCGAATATCTGCAGAGCTGTCGCATGATCCTCAATAGAAGAGCTGTATATCAAAGCAGTTGGCAGAGTAATGCAGCAGGAAGAGAAGTGTTTGTACTGCAGGACGGTGTGTACTTTGCAGGCCTCTGCGGCTTAGAGTTTGTGTGCATATAATGGCTACGTTGTACAGTAGCTGACCACTTGGTGACAGATGACAGCTGCGTGACAGGTGGAGCCACAACTTTTAAATCTTAACAATCGGTGGCCACGACTTCATCCATCATGCATTTTGAGGCCCTTATATCAGTCCATGCAAAAGTGTACAGCACATTGCTATAGGGAGGGAATAACCTCAAAACAGATCCATGCAATTATTCCTACTAGCTAACCTTCTTTGAACCTGAGTTGCCCTTTCGACGGCTTGATTGATTTACGCCGGACCTCACTGGTTAGGCTAGTTTTACCCTTTTGACTGCTTCACTACCCTTTGTGCTAATGCGAACCGCGCAGCATTCAACTTGGCTTATACCAGTTCCTCTAAATATTGGAAAAGGAATTAAAGTGTGACAGGAACAAATAAAACACAATTGTAACTCATACCAGCGCTCAAATGGTTTGAGGCAGGCCAAAGTTTGCTCCCGTAACTCAGGAAGATTTACAGGCTGCATGTGTTTTCTCACCGGCATTGAATAAACACATGTAGCTCCAGATTTGATGAACAGGAAAAGCAGGCTGATGAGAGAGATCAGTTTGAATAAGGCTCCGTGCCACATAATAAACAGTGAGCTTTTAGTGTTGCTTGTGTTTTGAAAAAGCATTATTTCTAAGGATTCTGCGGCTCAGTATTAACCACAAATGTAAATGGACGGGGGGGACTAACTGTAAGTTCAACTATTATTAAAGATTAAGCAATAACACTAAGCTGAGGTTGAGTCTGCATAAATTAAATGCAGAATAATCACACTGTACCTGAAATAGAGTGCAGATTGTGCCTCTTTAAGAGTTGAGTTTTCTATTTTTATAAGAAAAGTGTAAAATAAACCTAAAGTAAAGAGTTTAGCCGAGCATTAAAGGGCTAATCGGTCAGTAAAGATTTTTCTTCTTTGGAAATAACAAAAGGAAACTTCACATGAAGTGTTTCTAAGAAATACAACAAAAACATAACCCCATGACAGCGTCCCAGACTGGCTTTCAGATCACAGGTTGTCATCTCCAGCGAGGGGCTGCTGGGTAGGAAGGATGGATGGGGGGGTGCTCTGCTTTGGTGTCAGGTGGGTTTCAGGTTGCTGCTCCCCAAAAGGATTTTAGTGTTGACTTTCCCTTCAGAGCCAGCTTGCTTTCCTCTTGGGCCTACTTATCATGTAAAACAAAAGTGATTGATGAGTAGTGTGGGGGAAGATGGTCTTTGAGAGCTGATGGAGCTGCACGCTCTATCAGGGGGATTATTTTTTACTGGAATCCAAAGTGCAGAAAGCAGAAATGAATCTGGGTTGGTTTTGTAGGATTTTCCTGAAAAAATGTCTATCCTAAAATTAGGAAACTGTTTTTTTTTCATCTGAAAAATAGATCTTCAATAATTTCATATGGTGTTAGTATGAATTCAATCTAGTGTGCAAATTCATCTTTAACAGCTCAATTCAGTATACTGATTTTATATCGTTTAACTCCAACATACTTCAACCTCAAGAGATACTTTACATCACCTGTTTATTTACAACCACTTAAGTTGTTCTTTGTCCCACTCCAATCATCTTTTAATCAATTTTTCAAGGCGTCCCTGCGTTTTTTAATTGTGATTATGCCGTTTTTAGCCAAAATCAAAAGACCTGTGTCGTTTTCTAGGACATAGTTTCTGCAGAGTGGCAGTAGTTGATTAGAAATTTGCTTCTGAGTTGTGGGCGGGATCGTTGGTGTGGAGTAAGCCAGCCCCTCTTCCCATCATCTATCTATGTATACATTCTCCCACAAGCTTACAACCTCTCAAAACTCCAACCTAACATTAGTGGTGCGACAAAAATGGCGAGCAATATTTGAGCTATCCAGCTGTACAGTTTTGAGCCAGATGCCAGTTTAGATGTGGAAAATGGAGACAAATATAAGTCTATTTATCTGCAAGTGGATGCATCAGAATAGAGTCATTGTTGTGGGTTCTGTGTCACCAACCCATTCTGACTCCCATATATGGACCTATATGGACATATGGTTCGTGCCCCCTCCACTTTATGACGTTTTAGGTGTCCCCCAACTCGTCGTTTTTTGATGCGTTGGCTGTTCCCATTCCCCAACCTCCAGGCAACAAACTGGTACCGGTTCGAGGGCCGTTTGGTACCGCGCCACAGACAGGGAAAGAGTGCATACATTAATCAGGGGTCCCTAACCCCTGGTTACAGGCCCACAACCTGTTACTGGTCCGGGACACGGACCAGTACCAGGTTGTGGACCTGTAACCCTAACCCGATACCTGCTTTGCATCTATTACTGTGTCCCGAGGGTTGGGGACCCATTTAGCTGCATGGTGCAATGGTTAGCGCTATTTTCCTCACAGCAAGAAGGTCCTCAGTTCAAGAACCGGCTGGTGGACCTGAAACGGAACCATGAATGGGGGACATTTCTGTGTGGAGTTCACATGTTCATGCATGGGTTAAACTTTAGGGACTCCAACTTCTTCCTACCATCCAAAAACATGCTTCATAGGTTAATTGGTTACTCTAAATTGTCACTCGGTGAGAATGTGAGTGTGTATTGAGGTCCTGCGACACACTGGCAACCTGTCCCGGATGGATCCTGCCTTCGCCCAACAGTAGCAGGGTTAGGTTCAAGCACCCCCGTGACCTCGAAAGGGACAAAATGGTTAAGAAGATGATTGAAGGAATAACTGAATGAAATGTTTAACTGATCAAAATATAGTCGTTGAGATGTGGAACATTCATGGAAAACAACTCAAGATGGACAAACACACAAATTAACATTTATTCTCCAATAACATCAATGGATCTTTTTTGAAAACTCATCTATCATCATTTTGTCTTTGTGTACTGCGCATAAACATATGAGTTCAGCTGTAAACACAATCACACCACAGTCCGATGCCTCAGTGAGGCCAGGTCCAGATTTAATCACGGCAGCACAAAAGCAATAATCATTTCGCACAGCTTTATTAATCACGTGTCCAGCAGCAGCCCAACAAAAGACCAAAGTGGAGACTCCAAAAGTCCAGAGCATCATTTTCTTGGAAAACCGAGCAGCCTTGTGTGTCTACTAAATCAGAACCGTGGGCTTTAGTTTCAGTGAATAATGAATTTATAATCCTTATAAGTAAATTCTACTTTAAAAACTCACAGTAGTCCTTAATTTTACTTCCTGAAGCATAAACACATGAAACTCAATTTTTTATAATTATGATCATGTAAAAACAGTTTATATAAAAGTTGAAAAAGGGAAAACAGTGCACTTTTGAACCTTTCCAATGGGGAGATTTTGTTTCTGCTGCATCATGCAATAAAGTTGAATAAAAACACCAAGGGTCATGCATGACAAGAACTTTCAACTGTACAGTCAGCACGTCAACACACACACAGTTAATGCCAATGCTCATATATGAAACATATGACTTTTACATACATTTTATACTGTTTTTTGACATGTTTAGAGCACACTCCTGCTTGTCATTCATTTATCTAAAACCTCTATTTATAATTTCTTTCCAAAAAAAAGGGATGGTTTTCATACTCTTCATTTACCAATCTACAAGATGCTCAGACTAAATTCTTAATGTTTTGTGTCATTACTTCCCATCAGTCTTTGCTTTATAAATGCAGGCTTTAAGAAGTTGGCTTTATCAGACAGGTGCATGTCCACAGAGCATGTCAGCAGACAAGTCTTTGATCCTCACATTCTGGTTTCATCTCCTGCACTATTTTCATCCGCTCTCCTCTCCTTCTAAAGGTTAGATCTTACTGATATGCAGGAGGCTGAGGATTATCAGATCATACGGATGCTTTGGACCTTTTATCAATTTGAAACAAACCTAACTGGTTAGTACTTCAATGAAAAATCATATATTTGGTGTTTTTAGCTGTTCTTGTTGCAATTTTCTCATGGTGGAGGATACATAAAAGAAAATTGAGATTACTCTAATATTGCTCGCCATTTTTTTTTTTTTTTTTGCATCGATAATGTCAGGTTGGTGTTGTGAAGGGCTTTAAGCTAGCAGGAGAGCATGCAAACAAACGGATGATGGATAGTAAGGGCAGGATTACTCCACACCAATGCTTCTGAATAAACTACTGCCACTCTGCAGAAATGATGTCCTAGAAAGCAGCAGGTTTTATTTATTTTATCTAAAAACAGCATAATAATAATTAAAAGACCACTATGAACACTGTTAAAAGCCTATGCCATTCTTTGCTTAATTCTTTCAGAGGAACTTTATCCATATATATGATCATACATTACCTTTGGCACAATAAAGAACAAATTATTAATAAAATAGGAATTATTTTCTTGAGTTTTTGTCCTACCTGAAAGTTGATTTTGCATAGTAAAGTCCCTTTAAAAACATCAAAAGATCAATGGAGTGGGCCAGTTCCACCCTGCAATCTTTTGCTAAACATTTTAAGAGGTTATATATAAAAACAATAATTTTAATAATCAAACTAAATTCTAAGTTAAGGAAGTTTGCTTAGATTATTTGAAAACTTCAAAAACTGAAATGACATTCTCACTTGGAAAGTTAGATATAAATGAAAACAGTTTCACAAAGCATAACTGTAGATGCTTCCTAGTTTGACGTGTCATCAAAGTTAGCATTTCATCTCTATTTTTCTGCTAATGCGGTTTGTCTCAGTGAAACATTAGATCCATGCATGCGTCACTGGTGGAAAAACAGACAATAGCCGGTTAATTTTTAGCATTGTAAGCAGATTTATTGGAGTCTATCCAACACCCCTTGTCTTTAAATAATTACGTTTAATTGTTTTACAATGGTGCCTTCACCTACAAGGATATGCTGGAGATTTATTCATTTTTGGTTGGGTTGCAGGTGAAGCAACACTGCTGATTTTCTTTGGTTCAAATTTTCCAAAGACCAGTTGTAAAAAAAAATACGTCTAAATGGAGACATTAATGTTCAGACTATAATTAAGTCTGTTCTAAACATACACACCCTTACATACTTTTCTCTGTACGCTGTGCCCAGATTCCCCTTCCGTCAATTATGATAATAGGGGAAAACACCTGTAAAAAAAAAAAGCAACAAAGTTTTATTGGCAGAAATGTAATTTCTGAGCAAAAATACAGGTATATGATTCATTTTTATGTTAAGACATTAAGAAAAAAAGTTTTAAAGGCTGCATGTTTTTTTCAGGTGTTGTTAATAATTATACATTTTCTGATACTACTTGGCGGCAGTTTTGTGGGCAGAGTGCCCAAACTTTCAGACAAAGACAGTTAACGTCTGTGTCAGGTTTTTACTAACATGATTCATCCTCCAGACAGTCGTGATTCATCATGGAGCTGTTTTTTAATGCATTTCAGTGATGGACCTCATCACTGAAAAGACATTTAAAGCTAAAAATTAACTTGTTTTATATTTTTTTTTAGTAAAAAAAAAATAAAAAAAGTGGTGAAATAAATGAAATTGTAAAGAAAAATAGATGAAAATAATATCATTATTTATGGTTTGGAGTTTAGCAACTCTGGAAACTTCTCTTTAACTTTCCATTACTCTGTCTCAGGGCAATTATAGCTCAGTGTGTCACTGCAAGAGGCAACACCCCAGGTACCCCCAACCCCCCTTAATAGCAACCATGGGTACCTCATTGCCCAAATAAATAAATAAAATAATAAAAAAATACTTTTTCTCTACAGAAAGGATAAAGATAAAATCTTTCAAATTCCTATATTTACTTTGTGGTTCCACGCCAAATAAAAAGCGCTAAACAAATAAACAAAGTTTGAAATTCAAAAGAGCAGCTTTAAATAAAGGAATGAATAGAAACAAAAAGAGAAAAAAAATAAAAATAACAATAAAAAAATGAAAAAATAAAAAAATGAAAAAAATGCAAAATAAACAAATATATTTTATAAAGAAATAAATGAATAGAAACAAAATAAATAAATATGAAAAAATAATAATAATAAAAAATAAACAAAATGAATTAATTAATTTTAAAAAAGAAAGAAATGAATAGAAACAAAAGCAATAAACAGGTCCAACAACAACGCCACATCACTGTCCAGAAATCTCACCAGCATCTCTGCTTCTAGAATCCTAGTCTTTCCACAGAGTAAACATGAACAACATCCTGTCCAAGTGCATCGCTGTGCTGGTCATCACCTGCACTGCATCCTGCAGCAGATCCCTCCCTTGAGAGCAGCTGAGAAGATCACTGGTACCTCTCTCCCCTCAGAGACATTCGTCTTTTGTTGTTGCACAATCCCATTTCTGTCGTCTTACACATTTTACACAACTTTAACTTTTGACTTTAACTCAAAGTTTTAATCAGTACTTGTTTACTTCACCATCAGGCTGCTGCATGATTAAATACTATTTACAAAAAACCCTCAGAAAGCAGGATTAATGTCCGATAACATCGTTTCATTTAACTCCAGAGCAACCATTCCTTCACACAAACACACACAGAGAGCTGCACTAGAAGACATCATGTACCTTTGTGGGCTTTACTCAAACAACTGTAAAATGTTGCTCTCATGTGACAGTGGCTAGTTAACTTAAAAGGCATTTTTTATTGTTTTGAAAGGATTCCTCAATAGACTTTTAAGGAATGTGCTCTTTGACTTTAGAGGATTTTATTACTCCAGTATCACTGAAACCCCTTTGATTCAACAAAACCTTGCAGCAGTAAACACTTTCTTTTTTAGTTGTCTTTACACATTTAGCAAACAGCTTCCTGTTGCGGTAAAATGTTACAGTGCTAGTTTACAGGCGAAAATAAGAATATATTACAGTTGCTTTTTTTAATCCTATTATGATAATTTTAAAATGTAAAATAGATCAAATTTTGAATTAATCTGAAGATGTTGAAACTTTTAAGCTAATGTTAAATCAACCAAAGAAAAAAAAGTTGCTCCACAGAACTGTTTAGTTTGATCAAAATGAACATATTTTTTGTGGTGTTCTAAAAACACAAAAAGTATATTCTTTTTCTCCACCTATTTGTTAACCTGATTCGATTGTGCTTGATAAAGGGAGATAACTCTGACTCTCTGACCTTAAATCACATGTACTTTCTGTTTCCTCCCGCTCACATCCAGAGGACCCTCCCACTCTTTTGACCTCTGACAGCTGTGGCCCCTTTATCACCGCCTATTGATTCCTTGGCATTGAACTTGAATCTTGGGGCTACAATCAAAGAGCCTTTGTCATGAAGACTGATTGCATGGCAAACAATGCTTGCACCCTTTACTTCATTTCTCAATTCATAGACCGAGGCACTTGTCCTCATTTGTCTTGGCCTTTTTGACCATGGAGTTCATGTGAAATGAATGCATTTCCTGAGTAAAGAGGACATCCCTTTGACTCTGATGGATCACCGGATGATGGTATTCTTTAAAGTCCTCAGAATGTGACTCAATCAGTGTTAGTGTCAGGAAGTCCCACAGTTTCATTATGCAAAAAAAGTTTGTGACATTTATCTTTTACATATAATTTAATAAAACAAATATATGATCTAAATGCTACAAAATTTGACTACCAGCAATGTCAATACTTGGACATTTCAGTAAACAGCATAACATTGTATATTAACTGCAACTTTTGTTTGGTAATAAATAATTGGTAAGACCTGCAATAATCAGAGATTGAGAGAAAAAGAAGGCCTGAGTGGGTTATTTTTCTTTGGTTTGAGAGAGAAGTTGTTATCTGTGGGTAATTTAAATGTGACTCCTTTGCTTCAACTACGCATAAAATGCAATAAAATGCTACTTGATTAGTGTAAGAGTGAAAACTCAAATTAACTCAGTATTTTGCAGATTGTCTCAGGCAAAAACTGAGAAGATTAGGATAATAAAAAGGCCATCTTTGTTCCAGTATAATAAGTAAGCCTTATGGGAGTATTTCTTTGTTATGACTGTTTTTCAAGAGCCATTTTTGTTAATATGAATAGGTAAGAAAATCATTATTTGCTATAATGCTTCTTTAGGAAAGTTGAAAAAGATAATTAAAGTCCTTGATGAAAATTGTGTTTTTTGCTTCCCTGAAAGTGTGATTTTTTTCCATGAAAGTGTAATTTTTTTGTATTTTTGTGCCATTTTTTATGATAGAGAAAGAAAGAAAATTAGGCCCAAAACCGAACGTCTGAAAAGCTCAAATTTTGCTTTGCATTTTTGTTGTACCGGTAATGTTAGATTGGGTTGTGAGGGGCTGTAAGGTAGCGGGAGAGCATCCATGATAGAAAAATGGGGGATAGGCTTATTCTGCATCAACTGTACTGCCTGCTACTTAAAGGCAAACATCTAATGAACTACTGCTGCTCTGCAGAAACTATGTTAAAAAAAAAAAGCTGATTTTTTTTTTTTTTTAAATTTGGGCCAAAAACAGCATAATCATAATTAAAAGGTGCTTTTTAGACATATCAACAGATGAATGTGACTTTAACAACAAAGTACAATATAAAATGTGCAATAATAGTAAATGTCCTGAAGCTATTGGATAGAAAGAAACATAAAAAGAAAAAAAATATTAATTTGTGAGAACACCATTTCTGTAGGTAGTTTTGGATTTACAAACCAGATTTTGACTCTTAAATAGAAAAATGTTTCCTCTGAGACTAATTGTGAATAAAGTTATTAAGCTGGTAAGAAGTAATTTAATCCATAACTGCTTTATATGTTTTATTTTTCAGATTTTTCACTGCTGTGTAAAGCAAACACAATGTACTGTACATTTTCTTTTTTTTATCATCTTGCTATCATGGACCACCCATGTGCTGCACAAATGAAAACAGGCTGCCTCCAAGTCCAATAAGAATTTATGTATGGTTAATTTGATGGATTTCAGTTTTCAAAATCTTTTTCCTGTTCCTTTTTCTTCAAAAACAAACCATGGTGGAAACATTACTATCGCGTGCAGTAGTTGTCAACCTCTACTTAAGAGCAGGCTCCAAAATTTACCTTTTCAGCTTCCCTGAAAGTGTAATTTAGCTGATTTGTTCTTGGCTCCAGACTCGCACATGCATCACTGAGGGCACCGGTGACTTATATATGTCATTCTGCTGCATACTTAAAGCTGAATTCTGTACGCATGCATGCAAGTACATGCATTGAAGAAAAAAAAAATAACATGTAAGGTCATCAATGGAAAGTCACCTTTTCTACTAAAAATGTTTTATAAACTAAATGTAAGAAAATGGAACTGCATGGGCAGGACATTCCAGTCAGGTGACCAGCCTCCCGGCAACTTCCAGAGAGCAGGCAGACAGGATGGGGGGCATCCCGCTGAATTCCTCTGAATAAACATATGTAATGATGCCTAAGTCATTATTGTAAATTACAACTGGTGCTCAGTTGACTTTTCTTGCCATGGTGTGGGCTGCAGTGGCAACTGAAAGCAGATGTGTGTGTGTGTGTGGGGGGGGTACCAATGAGCCACGGCGGTTACGTCTCCTGCTGGCTGCAGGATGACAAGATCCTTCTGTCACAGGACACGGTGGTGCTGACCTGAAAGGCAGAAGACTGGACTGTAGATGGTAACCTAAGAAGCGTAAAAAGCCAAAATGTGACATATATAAAGACAAAATGTGTAAAAATCAAACACATTAAGCTACCAAAAATAAAAAAGAATATTATACTTAAGATCCACTCTGATCCTCTTGATCTAACTTAAAAGCATTACCAGGTGTGTTTTAATTAGTATGGTGGATTCAAACCAGGGGTGTAAGGTAAAATCGATTTGGCGATATATGGCGATATTTAGTTTGGCGATAATTGTATGGTTTTAAAATGCCGACGAGATGATATTTGATTAATTATTTATGAGCGTCTTTTAGGATTTTACCCGTTTTCCACTTAAACCCCCTGACCCCTAGTTGGTAGCACAGCATACTGAGCCTCTTTGAGCAGCTCCTCACCAGATTGTGTTAAGTATTCAGTCTGCCTCATTCATTATTTTTTTTTTTCTTCAACTGAAAAAATATTTTGTTGTGTAAATCAGACAATGTTGACAGTTCTCTTTAAAAACAAATATTTCTTAATCTACCAAAAGAAAAGCACCATGACTTTACTTTGGTAAAAGCAACTTGTATGTGACATACAGTTACAATGTTGGATGATGTGATAAATAAATAAAAGGATTTTTACAATTTGATTACAGTGAAAAATGTGTTAATATTCAGGTAGAGTTTTTCTCTTTAAGTCAAACTAAAAAAAAAATAAAAAAAAAGGGGAAAATTGTTCTAATTCCGGCTTGTGATATATCGTGATATGTATCATATCATGACACACGAATAGGGATACGTGTCGTGCTGCTCGACTCTTGCATATACACCCCTAATTCACACGGATGCGATTCGCTCAGCAGGGGCGTGAAGTTTCAGTTCTAAGTCAGTGTACAGATGCGATCTGAGGTTTTGCGTCGGATATGGGAGTTAGGCACAGCGAGGTTGATGCGGTGGGTCAACCAATCAGAGACTCATCTTTGGGCATGTGACGTTTTCAGTGACTCGTCCAAAGGGTAGAAATAAGGATTTTATGGATTCAATAAGGATTTTTGTCCAGAACTTCCATCCATCTTCGTAGCTCACTGGGAACATGGTGTTGCCAGAGACGGTCCTAGTATGAATGCTCCACTACTCTGCAGCTTTAGCCAATTTCAAAAACCTGTGTCACTTTCCAAGACAAAGTTTCTGCAGAGAGGCAGAAGTTCATACGAATTATGCCTCTGAGTTGTGGGCGGGACCATTGGCAACCCCGCCCCCTTCCTCCTTTGCGTTGCTGAGAGCTCTGAGCTTGTGGAACTGCTTAGCATATTTTCTACGACACAAAGAAGCTCTTTTTTTTAAACTGCATTTTTTAGTCTGCTCTCGATTTACAACAGTTTAAATAGTAAAAAATATTAAGATATGCAATGTTAAGCTAAACTTTTTTTATGTCCTTCAGATAAATGCACAAAAATCATGTTTAAAACATAAAAAAACAAATTTTTTATTAGAGAGTCTGTAAAAGTTATTTTTATTCAAAATTTGCATCTGATATAACGAAATAAACTGAAAAAAGTTACAGCAAAAATAAAAGCTTTTGTTAATGTTAACCAGTTGCAGGATTTTTAACTGTATTTTTCACAAGGTGCTGCTTTTATACCTAAAGTACTGTCAAAAGTCTGCAAAATGTACAACAGTTTGATAGTCTGCTATCACTAATGTACATCAGATCACATCACGATTAGTCAAATTAAAATAAAGATTAGTTATCAAGTAATTGCTTTAATGAGATATAAAGAATTGTATTTGCCTCCTTTTTTGTTCATTTCTGAAGTGTCTCTTTACAGTATGACACAGGGTGTAGCATGAATTCAGCCTCTCTTATGTCAGCCTTTTGCACACTTCCCTGTCCAAATAGTCAATCAGGATCCATTAAGGCAACAGTGGCCTGGAACTGGATCTGACAGGCCTGGCAGAGGTGTTCAGCCCCACATGTGAGCCATGGATGTCCTCAACAGTCCAGGTCTGAAATCCATCCTGTGGTTTGCACAGACATCGCTGATTACCACACTGCTGGTGCAGACTTGCAGGACAAGGTTGTCAGCTTTAATTGTCTAATAGACGTGGAGCGAAGTCACGCCAGTGTTGAAAAACTCTAAAAGGTTTATTTCGTGCAACCGTTAATTAATCCTGGACACATAAAAGGCAAAAATTCCACTTTTTTCCCAAATCCTTTTACTGCTTTGACAAATGGAATTTAAATATTACATTTTAGCTTATTTTATTTATTTTTTTAATGTCAGTAAAGTTTTCAAGAGTTTAATTATAGTTGTGTTTATTTAAAATAACCATTCGTACAGGCAAAGAAAAATAAAAGCACAATAACAAAAATATCAGTCACACACACACAAGACAAATGGATTATTTTTTGGCATGTCAGGAATGTTATTTTGCTCTTCATTATTTTTATTTATTTTACGTAAACCTCAGCCTTTGGACTACCAGATCACCTTTCAGGAGGCCTGCAATTTCACTGTATTCCCTCCACGCTTGGATTAATTTGGTTTAAACAAACCTGATCTGGGCTTTGTGAGTCCATTCAGCTCACAATCACTGTTGAGGGCCCAATCAGACACTTTTAGCTCCAGAGAACTTGTGTGTCCTTTGTGTTTTTACTGTTTCTTGCAAAATACGACACAAGTTTTCCCCAAATAAGTGGTATTTGAATTTACTAAGAATGATCCAAACTAAATATAAATATTAAAAAATCAAATTTCTTTTCTGCACAGTATGATTTCCTGTTCTTCTGGAGTGGGACTTTATTAACACCAAACAACTACAGCAAGTGAAGTAATGTGCGATTTTGACCTTAAAGCAAAAAAACCTTCAAACTTTCGTGTGTTTATTTTATGAACTTTGCCCAATTCATCACAATTGCTGCAGCGAGTCATTGAAACTGTATATGTTCTTTCAAAACCAGGCAAAATATGATTAATTACCCTAACTTGATTTATCTAATGTTTGACATGTTTTAAATGATGTTTTCTTTCATTGGTGCCACACTACCACAACTATCATGCAGTGGATTCTTTATTTCTTTACAGCAAGTTTTTGACTTTTAATATGTAATTAACTTGCAGTCTTGTTAAAGTAAAAAAGTATCAGCGCAGAAAGATAAAAGTGACAAATTTGAGTAACCGAAATAACATGAATGTTTGCACCTATAGTGAAAAAAAGAGAAAAAAACAATCTGTGAAATATCCGCTGGGTTTTGAGCTGTTTGGAACGACTGGGAAGCTTTCGTTTTTGCAAACAAACCACATCCCATCCATCATCCTGAAACATGTAACCGTAATATTCTTCTGCAGGGACTTGAAAACAAAGTGGACTGGACTTTTTAAACACTCCCAGGGATCCTGGGTGTTTGCACAACATCTATTGATGTTGCACAGACACCCCAAGTTCACTAAATATGAAGATTTTGGTTTAATTGCTGCATAACCTCAATGCTATGTGGACATGTTGCAATCCAAATGTAGATTTCTGCAAGTTTCTTCATTTTTAAGCAGAAAATTATTTGGATTTTTTATGTTTTTTCGCTACTGGCATGGTCTTTACCGCTTGCTTTATACATTGCAGTCTGTGATTACAGAAAAGCAGGACTCAATCAGACAGTGTTGAAAGAACAGGCTAAAATAAATGCTTACAGGAGACAAGAAAACTTGTTTCCCCTGAGAAAAAGGACTAAAACGCTTCACTTTTTAGTTTTCCCTTTCCCTAAGAATCCTAGAAATTTATAAATCAAGCCATCAGGGTGAGGACAGGTTGATGACGTCATTCACGGTCAATTTCCAGCAGTCGGCAGGGCTTTGATTAGAACAGTAAATCTCCTCCTGCTCGTCTGTCCTCCTGATTGAAACGTAGGTTAAAGGTCGGCCCTGCACATGCTGCTTGACATGAACTGCTCCTGACTGGGTTTGAATATGCTAACACATGGATTTTTAAATGTTATACATGTGTATTTCACCACAGGAGTGCCTTGAGAATGATTTAAAAAGCAGGTTGAAACTGATGTTTTTACACCACAACATTAATGACAGCAGCTAGTTATGTTTCAGTACATTTGCATGCCATAAACATAAAATTACTATGATAAATATAGCATTTGAACTAACCAAATTGCACATATTTAAGTAAAAAATTAACAAAACCCTGTCAAATATTTATTAAGGTGAACTTTTTAGACTGTAAAAAAATGAAATATTAGATCAATAAACAAAATATCTCTAATTTGTTACATTTAGAAGTACTAGTTTTGTCAAATTAAATATGTAATTTGAGTAAACCATCAATTTGATGGTTAATTTGATGAAAACTAATCATTTTAAATGTTACAAATTACAGAACTTTTGTTAATTGATCCAATGTTTCTCTTTACAGTGACATAAACTGTAAAGAGCGGATTTTCGTGGTAACAAATCCTGATCTTACACACTCACCTTCCTGAAATGATACATAAATTAAATTTGCTTCAGAAAATTTAAAGAAATGTGGTGTTATGTTGTACCTCAGCTAAAAGGGTGTGATTTAAATCCCTGCTGAGGATAGGCTCCAGCAACTCCTGTGACCCTGCATAGGTCAAAGCGGTAATGATGGATATATTACATTATTGTTTTAAGGGCAATGAGATTCTTTTAGGATAAGTCTACATTTTTTTCCAAACATCCATTTTTGTAAGACTGTATTCTTATCTGTCTGACAGACTTTATCCTCCCAGGACGAAGGCGCAATACACCCGGGACAGTGGGGCTGGGCGATACAGAGCATTTTGGTATCGATTTGATACCAGTCAATATTGCCGATATCGATACAAATACCGATATTTTTTATAAATGCGCTGGATCTGACATGAACCTCCAAATCTCCAAATTAAATGGAAAACAGTTTGTTAAAATACTTAAAATACATAAAAAACTTTATGAAATCAAATAAAAAGTGAACAAGTGAATGCAAAACAGTCAACAAGCCAAAAGGAACAAGAAGATATAAAAATAAATCAAAATGCTTAAAGACAGAAAAAATGACTTGTAGAAATATAAATAATTTGTAACTTCGTAGCTCTTTAAATGCAACAATAAAAACAAGTAAAAAGTAACTTGTCAAAAACAACTTTAAATAGAGTGGATATACTGGGTGAAGAGGTGAGAGGGGTGAGGCAGCGACTCAGCTGGGTCCTTTTTGCTGATGCAGAAAAGTTTCAAGCAAGAGTGGAAATATTGAAATCTACGGGCCGGTATTGGTCCGATACTTGAGATCGATACTATCGATATCGGATTTGAGCTTCCTGGAACGCAAGAGCACTAACCACTGTACCGCCGTACAGCCCTTTTTTTGAATATTTTTTCACAATTTTGACTTTTTTTTTTAATCAACGAAAGGAAAATAACTGTTAAGAGTGTTTTCATTTTAGCTTTCAGAGATCTTCACTGTGGCTTAAATGCTAAAGAACCAAAAAAATCCCAACTCTTGACAGCATCAACATGCACTCAAGGAGTAAATGTGAGTCTAAAACAGACTTCTCTGTAACTTCCAAATGTGCTGAACATTGCATCAATTTTATGTCCTTGATTGATGAGGTTGCAGAGAAGTTGAAATGACCTCATGTCAAATCGGCATCAAATATAATGCATGTTCAGGACTGTCTTATGACTTCTTTGTACACATTCAAGCTAACATTGTGTCCCAACATGCATTTGACTGTTTTCAAGCTGTCTATACTCACTGAGTCTATAGTCTTAAGTGCTCAGCTGGTAAACAAATCAGGGTTTATTAAATACACACTTGTCACTCTCCACTAGCCAGGCATGGAAAAATTTATTTTGACAAACGTTGGCCCACAAGACTTAAGTGTCCTTTGCTGACGCCATCAGATAAATACCTCTGAATTGGGAAATGGATTGAATTTAACCCAGGTATGCTTTTAAAACATGAATTTTGTGCTATCCTGGTGACCTATCTAAGGTCAATAAACAGTCCATGAGTGACACATCTAATTGCTTAATCTAATTTTGTTGCTTAAGTGTAATGCCTAACTACTGTACATTAAACCTAAGCATATGTGCAGAACTGTCTTTAAAGAAGCATTTAGACGGACACGTCGCTGTTTTTCTTTTTTTTTTTTTCCTTCTTCTGTGCATGTTTTTTCTCAGTATTGCTTCTCTCAACAAATTTTGTTTGCCAACATGCAAAATCTCCATGATGGTCTACGGTCAGGTTATAAACACGTCCTCTTGCCAACATCTATATGTAAAGTACATGGGGCGACACACTGGATGCATTTACTGTTACTCCCGTCATTACATTTGACGGTGAGCCATCAGTATTGTTACAGTGGTAGCAGTGAGCGGCTGCCAGGCTTTTTCAGGGCCACACAGTGAGGCCCCTTTCAGGCAGCCATCTGTCTGATGCTTGTAATACAGCAGAACTGCAGAAGCAAAAGTCAGTTGTTGTACCTGCCAACCAGCAGTGGGTGATTGGGCAGTGGAAAAAGCAGTAACTCTGTGGGTGGGTGTGGTGAAGAAGCCTGAAACCAGAAGCTTTTTGGAAATACCTTGCTTAGTCTGCCAGAACCAAAGGTGTTCCGGCTGCCTGAAGGAAGAAACTGTGAAGGTTAATCTTTTACAAGAAAAATGTATTTTAAAGATTTTGATAGTTAAAGAGAAAAAAATTGAAAGTAAAGGAAAAAATTAAGCTTTGAAAAGATAATTTTCTGTTGACTCCAATAACATAAAGCACTTGTCTCTACATGTTAAGTGTTAAATATAATTATTTCATAAATGTATCACTTCAAAAGGTGGAAGAAATAGTAAATATACATTAAATTACTCCAAATATGGTCACATAAAAATAAGCCAATGAATGAATTGTTGATTTATTATCATAAATATAATATATTTTTTTCTATGCTTTTCAGTGTGACATTTTTTTCTAAATACAGAAGAAACAACCATGCAGTTCCAGATGTGGACTAGCAAAACTGATTCTCTAATTATTAGGTTGCAAAAGTTCCAATAAAACTACTGTTAGATGGTAGGAAGTACTAATAAAAATAATGCACAATTTAAACCAACAATTCTTTCTAAGAATTAAACCGGTCAGTATGGCTCCAACTTGGGTTAACATTGATGTGAAGTTTGGACCAGTTTAAATAGTAGTGAACTTTGTTGATCCTTACTCTGGGAACTTCTTGTGGTCATAGTAACTTATTTAGTCATGTTGTATTTTATGAAATATATGTCTATAGAAGTCAGATTTAAATAAAAATTGAATTTCTGAGATGACACGGTCATGTTTCAACTTCCGTCTTTTATGTTCCTACATATTCCAGGTCCTCAATGGAAGGCTTTAAGGCCCAAGTGATGTTACTCATATCAAAGTAAGACAATTTTTCTCCTTTTCAGTTTATTTTCTAGATATTAGTACATTATACAGCAACTTCACAACCACTTAGCTGGATGGTAGCTTCCAGCAAAACAAGACAGATCATGGACAGCATTACCACATAATGTATTCACACTCAGCATTATTTACACTTAAACAGACCAAGCCCGTCCAGAAAAAAAAGGTTGTTAGCATTTTATGTGGGGCCGTGTGTCCGTGTTAATGCTACTGTGCTTTTGTTTGGTAACACAGACTTGACTTTCTGAGTGGAACTCAATAATTAATTAGGAATTCTTTTATATTTGGCTCCCTCTTTGTTTCCTATTGGTTTTCCCTCTTTCAGTTTTGCCCCACAATCAACTTTTAACATCTCTCCTTTTTTTTGAGCAGTCATTACCATAACAACAGACTCAGGCACAAAAGTCCTGTGGGCATGTGACAGGCTTGAGGCACATGAACGGGGATATAGAGGGAGAGGAAGGAGAGACGGAGGGAGGGAGGGAGGGATGGAGGGAGAGAGGTTGCCCATGCTAATATCTGCAGCTGGGCTTTTGGTTTTGTTCTCTATGCAGCTGGGCTGGATGAGGGAGCCTGGATTCCAACACACCCCCATCGGCATAAATCTTGCCTTGCTTGAGGCTGCACACACTACGACAATGCCACTGGGTCAGTCTATGCCAAGTCGGCTGGCTCGGCACACACGCACACACATGCTTACAAGTAAATTGTTGTTGCGTCTAGTTGTTTGTTGCCACTTTTTTTGTCTTGAGGTTAGCATATATTATTCATTTATCATCTACTCAGACAGAGTCTGATTGAAAACTCAACACTAATTATTCCTTTCAGTCTCATTGCTGTTGTTTAAAGAACAATAGTGGACAAACTTGTATCATAGGCAGAGTTCAACTCCAGGATTCCCCTTTTTTAACTAGAAGGGGCGACTTTTATTTTGAAACTCCACAGATTCCAAGTGACTTTTAAAAGGATGAAAATAGGATACCATGCAACTCAACAGCGGTGCATACATCCTAACTAAACAAGCATGGGTTAAAACAAAGCATAGAGGCAAACTTGTTCAAACGTTTGTCCTCAGCCTTCAGCTTATCATTAATAACGCCATAGAGAGCTCTTTATGTGCGAGCGGACAGTGTCACTTTTTGGAGACAACTTTGACGAGATGAATGTGTGCAGCGTGCTTGAATGCTTTGCAGCTGGGTGTGAGCAGGGCGCTGGTGACAGCGGGTACCAGGGCACAAATCCCATGGCAAAAAGGGCATCTTTGTTTGGCCCAGGTGCTCCCTGGATGCACTGCCCTCACATCCTGTTCAGGCTCATTCATTATGTATGAGCCGTACATTTAAAACCATGAGCTTCCTGTCAAAAGCCCGAAAAGGCTGGCCCTGGCCAAGCGTTCTTTCTTGGGGCTTCAGACGGAGAATAGAAGCGCAACATTTTCAAGGCAGTGAAAGGGCCTGAAGCAAAGGCTATTGTGGCACGGGCGAGCATTATAAAAACACATTATAGTTCTAACTGTTCAAAATTCAGCGAGGTCTCATAAACCAGTCGGCTGACGTAAACCTTCACAGCTGTCTGTCTCTTTCATGTGTCCAAGAACATACATGTTTTTGGGGAGATTTTTTTGTAAAAATAGTCATCACCAGATGCAAAAGCCTCTCTTCTCATGTGCCTCAGCACTCACATGAGAAGATTGGGTTTGGTAATTACTGAAGGATTACAATAATCTATGTTTGGGAGCGTAACCTCCCCCTCGTCTTTGTAGCGCAGCACGAGATGAATCCAGTACAATTAAGCCATTTTGTTTCACTGCATGACTGTTCATTAGCATTATCTACATCAGTGGCTTCAGCTGTCAGACTGGATCCCCTTAAGGTTCCCATTATTGCCTCGGTTCCCCCGGTTACAGCTCAGTCTCCCAAAGGTTTGAGGTCAGGGTGGGTCAATGCCTAATAATGAGATCAGGCTATCATATTTACTCCTGGAAACATCAAAACTGTCTCAGCGACTTCTGCTGATGGGAGTCGATATTTATGACTTAGTCAGAAACATTTTGCTACAGTTCAAGAATCTGGACTTCATGGATTCACACTTCAGGGCAAAAGGGTGAAAGGGCAAAAGACTCTCAGTCTTCATAGCCTACAGCCTCTCTCAACACTGTTGGGTCCGTCGAAATGACAAGAACTCAGCTAGGCTGCTTGAGACAGGAGCACTGCAGGGGGGACATTAAGGGGACTGTGCTTTTGAGCGTCTGGACACTCAGAAGACTCTGTTACTTGGAATAATCTTCAGGGCAATTTAGCACAGCTTGTCCTTTAACAGGATTTTGGGAGCGAAACACTTTTATCAGGGCTTCTGAGGATGAGGCCATACAGCTGCTTAAGTAGATCCCACAGCCCAGATCTGGATGGGAGGAATTCTCATAAAAGGCTCTAGCTGGAGGTTGCATCATAACATTCATACACTATAGCCTAATAGGTAAAAGTTCCTTGGAGACATGAATACTCTGTTGCATGATAGTTGTCAGTTTTAACCTGCATTATCTTATTAATTAAAATGAGACATTTGAATCACAATCAGTGAATTAGGGAAAGTGGCGGTTCTTGTTTCCAGTCCAAGGGTTAGGAAGACTTATCCTAAATCCCGTCACCGCTTATTGTAGACCAGATCTGTAGCCAGACATATCATATTGGTGAGTGATGACAGGTGGGATATACCACCCACTATCAGCTATACTTTTAATCACGAGCTGTCCATTTAACAAACTCAGTTTTCATATACCGTATTTTTTTGCACTACACAGCCCACCTTAAGACAGCGTCATGTGAACATTTATTTATTTTTTCAATGGCTGTGCACCTTCTAATGGTTATTTCTAGTTGTGCTTACTGATGTCGATTTTAAGAGGTGCACAGTGTTCTGTCAAAATGTTGGTCTGGTTTTTTTAGGAGCTTCAAACAAGTTTTTTTTTCTAAATATGCTAACATGGCTAACATATAGCACAGTTGTAAAGCTTTTCTTACATATTACTAACAAAGTTGGGAGTTTGTAGAGGTCAGAAACATTTGTTTGTAGTGTTTGTTTTTCTCGAGTTGCAAACAAGGTTGTTTTTTTCCTGAATATGCTAACATGGCTAACTTGCTAACATAATGCGGTGTCAGAAAGGTTTTTGTTTTGCATGTTACTAGCAAAGTTGGGAGTTTGTTAAGTCAGAAACTTTTGTTTTTAGCATTTGTTTGTCACGAGTTGCAAACAAGGTTGTTTTGTTCAGAATCTGCTAACATATAGTGCTGTCGGGAAGTTTTTCTTTGGTGGTACTTGCAAAGTTGGGAGTTTGCATAGTTACAGAAACATTTGTTTTTAGCTATATCAGTCTGTTTTTTCCACAAGTTGCAAATAAGATTTTTTTCTTCTAAATATGCTAACATGGCTAGCAAGTTTTCTTGCATGATACTAGCAAAGTTGGGAGTTTGAATAGTCACGGAAATGTCTGTTTTTAGCTGAATCAGTCAGTAGTTTTTGTGTTTGTTTTTACGTGTTGTAAACAAGGTTAGGATTTATTTGTGAATATGCTAACGCATCTTCAAACGTGGTTAGCGTGTAGCACAGGCATCTCTAACCGCTGTGCTTGTTTTGTTGCTAACCCTGATTGCTAAATAGCTTGATTGTGTAGTTTCTGATTGACTGAACATACCTGATTCAGGTGATCAGTCATTACTGAAGCAGGGTTAGTGGCAAACATGCATAAATATCAGACCAATTGAAGACTTAATGTGCCTCATAGTTTGGTGCACATATGACATAATATCAAAAATAGACCACTTATTGACAATGCGCCTGATAATCTGGTGAGTCCTATAGTGCGGAAAATGTAGTACAAAACTTTGCATAATTTTTATTTTTAAAATGATTAATACAATGTTATTTATTATCACACACGTAGGGAAAGCTTTTATCTTGCAGCAGCGCTTATGACACGGAAATCCCTTAAATGGAAAAATCTATTCACCAGCAAAATAGATTCTTTACCGAGTGTCCAACAATCAAAGTTTGTTTCAGAATCTATTCCACGGCCTGCTGTGTATCTTTCTGTTCAGCTCCTGCTCGCTTTAGTCACGATATTCACTTATAAGAAGCCAAAAGAATGGCATCAGTCACACTTTAATGGATCCTGGATTATTGTGCTTTCATTCCTACACCCCCACAGGGTTCAGGGGTGGGTGGTTGGCTCCGCTGCAGTCGCCAAAGCTGCCCACGTCCTCCCTCTGTGACCCCAGCTGCTGCCTGTGGGCAAACTCAGCGTGATGACCGTTAACCGCGGGGTCAGAGCCTGCTGTGTCATGCCACTTACAGGCCTCAATTTTGTCAAATTAGTAACCAATCTTAACTCATGTTCTTTGAAAGTGCTTTAATCACATTGAGAGCACAGACGGACCAGTTGGCAAACTGCAGGTGGACAAAAAGAAAGAAAGACACCCCACTCTCAACCTGCTGATAACATTCTTCTGCTCAAGACTGTGAAGAAATCTCTCCGGATGTTAGTTATATCTATACCGAGACAATTTAATTCTGTGAGTAGGAAAGATATGCTTAGATAGACTAAAATGCTATTCATTTATTTTCATCATTAATAAAATATTCTCTCAAATTTTCATTTTTAAAATGTTCATTTAGTTATATATGGAAGTGTATTGCATTCAATTAAAAAACAGATATAGGTGTTTTTTGTTCACGTTTTTTTTTTGTTTGTTATTTGTGCACATTTTTTTCATTTTTTTTCCCTTAAGAACAAAAGCAAATAACTATGTAAAGGCTGTGTATTTGCTCATGAAAGCTATAAGATAACCTGCAATCAAAAGTTGAAAAGCCAAAGAGTATCTTTGTCACAGAGATTATCTGCGTCCATTCTGTTGTAATGTTTTTCCACAAACATTACAGAGGAAAAAGTTGGGGAATTATTTCATATTGACCAGTATGAAACATTTATACTTGTCTGTGGTGGCACAGAAAATGAGTTGCAGCTGGAGTTTTCAATAAATAGGATTTGCCTGTTCTGAGCTTTAAGGTTTGCCTTGATGTTGATGCACAGAAGCTGGAGGGGCAGACGGGGAGTAACAATAAAGTTTGCAAAAAGACCCCAGGTAAACCATAATCATTTTTAATTTATTAATTATAAATACTTACAAAAAAGCATCAGAAGAACTAATTATAATAAAAAACTAAAGAAACTCCTTATTTTATTACTCTTCTCTTAAACCATCATGTTTGAGTAGACGTGTCTTTATCTTCTCGCTTGAGGACAACTGTTGTATAAAAAAAATTTGCTTGGAAAAAAGGCTTTTAATAGAGAAAATATATCAAAAACTAAAAAAAAAAATAGCTTTTGATATATATATATATATATATATATATATATATATATAAACTATCTTAAGAAAAATACCAACAACTTTACATAAAAAACTAAACAAAAAATAGAATAAAAGCAAAAATCACCTTGAAAAGTAGAAAAGAACTATAATGAAAAGTTATAAAAAAATATCTTGATAAACAATATATATATATATATATAGGGATAGATATATATAGATGTATTTTTAAAAAATAGACAGTGTGACACCAAGTTGACCACAACCATAATGAAAGCATCCTGCTTTCTTTTTTTGTGTTCAATGTTGTCGTCAAGATTGACTCTCAAACAAAAATGAACAGCTCATACTGGTCAACATAAATAATACTTCCCCAATGTTTTGCTCTGTAATGTAAAGGAAATAGGAAGCACAAAACAGACTGGCGATATTGTGACGAGCACATAAACAAAACAAACACAGATCATGTCTATGACAAACATATTGCGGCTTTTTAACTTTTAATTACAAGTCAACCAAAAACAACAAAAAAGACCTAGAATGAAGAACACCAGGTAATATGCTTCCAAAAAAAAAAGATCTTTAATGTTTTACATTGTTTTTTACCTTGGATCTTAAAGCGGATCCTGTAACAAGTTACTGGAGAACTTAAAAATGAAAGTGTATTTAATTTGGTCAAAATAATTCAAAAGATTCCTTGCTGACCTTCGGAAATGGTGAGCGAAAATAACACCTCAGACCTGCTCAATAAAGTAAGAACAATTAACTTCTGTAAAAGCAGCCTCACAAAATAATAGAGGCTGCTATCTGATCAGTGGTACCACTTAGAGGGGACCTGCTGAGACCTCTGTTTATGCATTAGCAGGGCAGCAATAATGAGCGCTGGTCTCTCACAGTGCAAGAGTCAAATCAAATTCCCTTGCCAATTGGAAGGAGATTTACACAAGACCCTGTAGCGCTGAGACTAATCTTCCTGAGCGATCTACGATGTCCATGCACTAAAACAGCCTCTTATTTTCTCATGGACCACTGATGCTAGTCCTCGTGTTGGGATTTGTTTCTGTTTTCATATGTTTCTGCTGGACTGGGAGGCTGGAGCCATCCTGCTTGTGGAACAGACCTGGCAAATGGCCCACAGAGGACATTTGACCCTGTGGGTTTTT
This sequence comes from Oryzias melastigma, assembly GCF_002922805.2. Classification (NCBI taxonomy): domain Eukaryota; kingdom Metazoa; phylum Chordata; class Actinopteri; order Beloniformes; family Adrianichthyidae; genus Oryzias; species Oryzias melastigma. The sequence goes on from NC_050519.1 coordinate 11,158,299, forward strand.
CGTTCTCCTTCACGTGTTTTTTTTTTTTTTTTTTTT
>NC_050519.1:11158340-11233962 GCF_002922805.2 Oryzias melastigma
CCTTTAGTGAGGGCTAAAAAGCTCAAAAGGGTGGAAAGCTAAATATTTTTGTAAGTGTCCCGGACGCCAGGTTGCATAAAAGGTTCCACGGGCGTTTTTGTATCAAGCCTGCATGGCTAAAAACCACAAATTTGAGTTTCTTCTGCCATAAAGCTGCCCTTTCAGAAAAACATACATAAAAACTTGAAATGAATTTATTAGAATAAAATATTGTAATACTTTAATTCAATTTGGCCAAGCTAAAAGAGATAAAGCTTTACTTTGGCCAGTGACATGATTTATCATTGTTTATTACGGTCATTTCCCTTTTGTGTGATCTATTCTTTTCTATTCTTATCTAGTCTAGTCTATTCTAGTTTATTGTAGTCTATTCTAGTCTTGTATTCATTTGAATTAGACAGTATATACAACATTATTCTTATCCTAATAAATTGGAATTTACAAAAATGAATTTCTATTCATCAAAATATATTTTTCTGTACTTTTTAATTTATGAGTTAAATCAACTTAATGCTGAATTCCATTTAAAACACCAGGATCTTTTGTGGGTAGTTGTCTTCCTCCATCTTTGCCTCAAACTAGTGATTACACACTAGTTTGTTGCTGTTAAGTTACACTAATTGCAGGTTAACTGTCACACTGTGTACAATGAAAAGTGAGTACAAAACACAGAAGTTAGAGTCTTTTTCTTTAAAATAAATCAACAAATGCATGTTTTTCTGCGGCTATTTTCATTTAATTTCCAACTACAGCAATTCTTCCAAGTTTACGGTTGTGATTTTTGTTTTTTTTTTACCCTTAAGCTGGAAAATAACCCATCAGTCACAACATTAATGAGGCTCGCCGGTTGCTTAAAACTTGAAAAAATATATCCCAGTGATATTTGAGGGTGCGAAGTTATATAAGGCTGTTTATAACTTAGGTTTATTCACTGCCTGGGCTTTCAGAGGTGGCTGCAGTGCCACTTGGGAACTGCCTTGGAAGGAAAAACTATGAATACGCTTTTACCACATTCCCAGGCTTAAATATAAAACCCACAATGTACACAGAAATGTGTCTAAATGCAAGCTGGAAGTGAATACAGGTACAGATCCAAAGAGAACATTTTAAGAATAAGTTGACACACTAGTTTAAATCAGATTAAGTCTTAAATCTTATGATGGACTATGTCGATTTTACTTCCAAATGTATTCAAGGGGGCAGTGTTTGGTATGATTGGGACTTAGCAGTGTGCACAATTGAGTTTATCTACAGATGAACAAGAATGCAATTAGCCGAGTCACAGTCACAGATCAATGCTTGCGTATCACTCGCAGTCACCCTAAAGCAAACATGTTTTATTCTAAAAAGATAGCAAAGGAATGTCAAATAAAACCCAGCTAGTTGACTTTGAGTTGAATTTATCTAAGATAATACAAGTTTTAAACTTTTTTCCCATAGTCTCACAATCCTGACCAAAACGGGATTTGATCGCCGAGTTAGCGTATCTTCAGAAGTGATTTGTCGCCCCATTCCAGTTCTCATCCCACTGTCTCAGGTGAACAATAGCTGCACCACCACCACCACCACCCCACCCCGCTGGTTCGCCGAGTGACCTCATCGCTACATCGGCAATCAGACCTCACTCACGCAAACAAAGGTTGGCTAAAGTGAAAATGCCAGCGCTAGTTCTCACAGGAACCCCGATAATATCTCGTCACCCCCCCAGCACCACACTCAATGGCATGAAGCAGCCACACAGATAGAGTTGCAAATGGGCACTTCTCTGAGTCAAAGCAGGGGTGGGTGGGACACTGGACATCCCCCCGGTGGAAGAATTGTTCTCCCATTAATTGATCGCTACTTGATCTTGGATGATGAATCGGGGGTGCTCTCTAGGGTATCCCACCAGTCCTGGTGATATGTGTGGGAACCACGAGGAGGCCACGAAGGTGCACCTGTTAAATGGCCATTTCGGCCTATTCCCCCAGCACCCTGCCTATTGTTAGGGAATTATATTCAGTTTCCTTCTCGGATGGCCACACAGTGCTGGACAACTGAAGTGGACTCTCTTTTCAGAAAATGGGTTGCCTCAAAAGCAGGTAGGAAGCTGAAGGTCTCATGATGGACAGCAGTGATGTCAGAGGTTTGGTCTCTGACAAACGGGGCAGACCTGATCTGTTATTTCTTGCAAGAAGAAAACATTTACGTCTGCTGGAAACTTAGTCCAAAAATGCAGAAGAGCTGACCTTTTGGAAGGACTGAGGATGATCAAGGGGTGCACTATTAGCTCTAATGACAGCCTGATATCCTCCAAACTGATGTGTGACCCATGACCCTGATTTTAATGAGAGCTATAATAAAGAAAATTACTCTGTCAGCATCTCAAGGATGGAGGAGGATTCAAGATGAAAGGAGCTGGCAGTTTCATTAAACAACAAGAAAGCAGGTGTTGTGGTGAAGCTTGAAGAAGATAGTCACAGGTGGCCATCACAAATGTCTGTCAATTCAACATGTCTGAAGCATTCCTTCAGACAAAAGCGATTCCCTCCATATACTACCATCTTATTCCTCTCTTTAAAATATAAATTTGATTTTTTTCACACGTTCGTTCCAATTTGAGGGTGTTACCCCCCCAGCACGCCACTTCTGTGATCTTTAGAGGGAAGATAGTGAGTCACAGGAGCAGAGGTGAGGAGGAAGGAGTATGTGCACATGTGTGTTTGTTTGTGTGCGGGTTGGGGGAGGTTCATGTGGAGGTGGTGGGGGAGTAGGAAAAAGGGCCGGAATTACCAGATTTAAATAAAGTCAACTTTCCGGCCATCTGGCCAGTGTTTTGGATAGAGGGCAAAGCCTTGAAAGGTGATGGAGCCACAGTGAGAGAGATCTGTTTTTGTTGCAGGTTACAATTCCTACTGTCTGAACGTCGCCGCAAAATACATAAAACAGTATTTCTGGTATGCATCAAAACAACCTCAAAATAAACGTCTATTTTTTTCCTAAAAAATAACAGTTTCTAGAAATAAAACGTATTCATTAAAAACCCAACAATACAAGGTTAAGACAGTAATATCAGCTTGTTGCCTTCAAGTTTGATGAGCCAGACACACCTTGAAGTCATTGCAAGTGGATCTAGAGATATGCATCAAGGGCCAAGAAAAGTGCCACAAGAGGAAGTCCTCTAAGGACATATTGAGGTGACCAAGATGACGTCCCCAAGCCAAGCACTCTAGAATTAAGGACAAAACAATGTGTCAGCCAATGATTGATCAGTCTGTGGTGTTTTATCAAAATTCAGCAGTCTTTGCAGCCCCACCCCCCCAGGCACTTCCTATAATCAAAGGCCATGCCCACCCATGGCTAATTAGACATTAAGCAAACGTCAAGAAGGCCTGATTTAAAGCAGCCATCCTAGACCTGAGCAAAACAAAGGGAGTGGAGGGGAAATGGGAAAGGTCCAGATCAATACTGAGCAGTACTTTTGTTTGCTAAAATGCCATAGAGGCTGAAATAAATCAGATAGAGGAGGAGGGGGGAAAAGGCCCGGCGATTGCGTTCTCACGGATCCCCAGGCACTGCACTCCAAGCAGGCACACCTGGCTTGACAAAGCCCAAGGAGAGGGGAGGGATGAGCACGGCATGCTTTCACATCATCACAAACTCTCTCACACATGCAAACTATATGAATGAATCGAAACGTCAAAACTGGGTTTGATTTATAAGTATATTTTAAGGCCGAATCCTCAAAAGTCTAGAGTAGAAATATAAAATATCACGAGATGTATGTCTTTGTCAAACTGCAAATATCAGAACAAAGAAATAAAAATAAAACCTGTTGTTTTGGTGTTATTTCAACATGTTCCAAATGGCTTATTTTATGATGGAGGATATATGTAAAGAAATTAAAGGTTGCATTTCTGACTATTTATTCATTCAAACTGTCAAGAGCAGTCAGAAAACAAGTGAAAGCATCCTGCTCCACTCCATTGCAATGCATCAACTTGCACATAACTAGATCTATGTTAGTCTTTGTTTTCGTCGTCCTATCTGGCTGAAAACTGTACGGCTGGATACCTCCAGTAATATTGATCACTAGTTTTGTTGCACTGGTAATGTTAGATTGGAGTTTTCAGGGGCTGTAAGCTAGCGGATGAGTGTGTAAACAGATGGATGATGGGAAATGGGGCAACAGTTCCGCCCACAACTCAAAGGGAAATTTATAATGAAACAATGTCCCAGAAAACGACTTTTTTTTTTAAATGTTGGCAAAAAATGGCCAAATTATAATTAAAATTCCACTGGGAACGCTTTGAAAATAGATTGAAACATGACTGTAGAGGGACTTTAATGGCAAAAGACGCCACTCCTTTATGGCTAAACCAACCAAACAATCAAACACAAAAACTGGTAGTAATAAAATAGGATGCAAAAATGTTATTTACTTAAACTTTAAAGTTCCTGTCAATCTTTCCAAAAATGCAATTAGAAAACATCCAATAGTTGCATGTTTTCTCTTCACAAAACAATGCAGTCAACATGCGTTTCACTAATTTTCACCTTCTCAGATCAACTTAATTTTGTTTGTCAAGTTATATTCCTTTTTTCCAGAGTTGCAGTGTTTCCAGTCAGATAAAAATACTCCTCACTTCACCTCTCCCATCCTTGAGGCCCAGCAGTCGCCTTGATGCAACATCGGTGGCAAAGGCTCCCCTGTAAATCATACTGTCACTTCTCACACTCGGCACCTCTGCAGCATGATCGCCTGAGCTGGTTTCAATTTGTGCCTTGAGCAAAGTTAATAAGTTTGGGATAAATTCAGCTGGTCTGCCTGGAGCTGATTTGGAGCGGTGTAGCTTTCGCCTCCTCCACCCCCAACCCCCTGATTATCCCTGGTCCTAAACTTCACTGGTAAAGCACAAAGAGAGAGTCTGTTTCACCCTAATGCAGTGTGACCCCATGCAGAGGAGCCTGTTATCATTGCTATTTAGTGAGTTCAGGTTACAGGTGAGTCAGGTACTAAAAAGATAATACTGACATAGCGTAGGCCGACCGCCAACCCTAAGCAACAGACATTATATCAATATCACGTCTATGCTTTAGATCTGTTATCAGTCAGAGTAGACTAATAGGGATTATATTGACAACATTTAGCTTGATTTTAGACCATATTTTCAGAAGCACCGTTTAAAAATAGATGCTACCCAAAAAACCCTTATCAGTGCTTCGAGTTCTGACAAAACTGCCAAGCAAAGGTAGCCGGTCGGTCAAACAGTAGTTCCAGGAGTGCAGATTTGTACAAGACCACAGATGATTTGTTGCAAAGAAAAAAATAGTTTACTTTCTGAGAAATGAAGGAAAGCTGTTGCATTAGAAAGACTGACAAGTCAAACAAGTTGGCATTGTGCGGATAGTGCAAATAATCATGGTCACCATAAGTGGTTTACCACACTTGTACATCATAACTGCCGATAACATTTAGGAAAATTAACTTTACATTTAAGACATACTCATCCGTGGTAACCTCTGGCAACAGGCATATTAGTAAGCATCCATTTGGCAGTTATTAACAAGTTCTTTCTGCGTTCAGCCATATGACTGGGGGCTACCCCCAGTAACCAAAAGCAGGGACCAATTATGCATAATTTAAGACTTAAGCAATTTCGACAGATTTCTGGAAATTACTGAAAAGGTCTTGTTGCTGAGGAGAAATGAGAGTGGGATATTTTGACAGGTTTCTACCACAAGCCAGTTCTCGGATACACAAAGGTAGAGGTTACATGGTGCCTAATATCCATGTGTTGATTGGAGCTAAAGTCAGGGGGTTAAGTAAGGTCTAGTTAGCCAGGTTCTGAATTACCACAGAAAAGGTTAAGGAAAACAGCAGGCCTCCATCCCACCTGTCCACAAATTACTGCTACATAAACATGAAGGCTGGATGGCTGCATGCACACGCATAAGACAAATTTACGTTGGTGGTCGAACGTTCCCAATTAGCAAATATGGCCAGAAGAGAATGAATGAAAAAGAGAGTTTGAGTCAAATGGTCTGAAACGCCAGAAACATTGAGACTTTTAGTTATGAATCCAGAACAAATACTTTTACAAGAACATTTTCTTTCTCTGCCAGCATTTGTGCTCTACAATAAAAAGTTTAGTCTATCTCCCAAATCTCTCTGTACCTGCCTTGTTGTTTCTGACCCTGGACATTTTACAGTGCTTGGAGGCGGATGCGTCCATGTTTACCACCCGTCTCTCTTCTTTTTGCCATGCTGCTCAGACAGGAAACTAGCCAGACTGCGGTCAACTTTGGCCAACTCTGAAACTTTTCGCCTTTGTGTGAAGAAGACAAGATGACATCACTCTAATGGGATAGCCCTCTGACAAATGTGAGAAGGAGACTTACGAAGAGTTTGGCTCCCCTTATATACATGCTATTCTAAATATGATGTTTTCCTGCTGCCTCTCTAGAGTTTGCAGTAGTAACTGCTGCTCAGTGGAACTCTAATATCAAGAAATATTCCGCCTCGGGCCATTGGCGTTTAGATATGCCAAGGGATCAGTTTTATATTGGATTTGTGTGGCTAAGTATGAATTTGCTTGTGGTGTGTGGTCTTATTCACATCAAATATATGTGCCCCCTTCCTCCTAGTGGACCACTGCAACTTCACCTAGAGACACAATTAGGAGCCGCAGCCGGAAAGGAGGGCTGTAAGGGGGTGGATGCTGAGATGAGACAGACTCACCGAGCTGTTCTTTCCTTCCTCATCTCTCCAGGCCCCTTGGCAAGACGCAGACAACCCAAGATGTCAGCTTGAAGCAAAAACCCAATCTGTCTCAACACAGTTGGCTGGCGCGGGACCTGAAGGAATCTCAACACGTAGCATCTCCCCGCTTGCTTTGCATTGAGCCGTGCAGGCTCACACAGTTGGAAACAGGAAGGTCTGATCAGGGCAGCATTTCACAGCTGGTTAGGTGGTCTGCATGTATACGGTTGAACTTTTCAGACCAGGTCACTGATATTTTCACTGGAGTTGCACAGCTTTTTTTCTTCACAGGTAGAATAAAAAGTGTCTCTCAAGTCAAAGTTATAAGACTGAAGATTAATAGATGACAAGAGATGTTCCGTTAATCCAAAATAACAACTTGTCATGGCGAGTTTGATGTAATTTTTCTTCTTTATGTTGAACTGAGACATTAGCCCAGCAAACAAACTTGGAAACTTTTTCCAAGTTGATGCCAGTGGTGCTCATGGCACATCTTGGTATAACACATGATCAAACACAGCCCTTGACTTGTATCATACAAACACATGTTGGCTCTAATCACAGTGGTACTAGACAAATCTGTCCAACAAAAGTAACGTAGTTCCTGCCACCTAAAGTTTCAGGGACTTTGCAGTCAAGTTGATTCAATTGCATAAACTTCGCAGCTCACATAAAATAATCAAATTCAGCAATGACTAAATTTAGAAAAGCATCTGGCTCCCAGCACAACATTAACCTCTGACCTTTAATTAGGTACCAAACCTTTCTTGGGTTGGAGTTTGTACAACTAGTGAAGAGACTGAACCTTGTAGCTAGAGCTATAAAAATGACAGAAGTATTTAAAAGTTTGCGTTTTTTTCTGGTAAACAAACTGATGCACTATTTAAAGAAATTTTCTTTGGGATAAATTAGGAAGCCATTTAAAACCACTTTAATCATAATGCCACTAAAATACTTTTTTTTTTATTTGTAAAACTCAAACATAAACAAACGTGTTTTGGAAAAGGACAAACTTTCCCATTTAAATTAGGTTTCTAATTGACTGCTGGTGTTTAACACCCAGGTGTCCAGTGTTTATGTTTTCTTCCTGAAGCCCAAAGTAGGTTATTTTTGGTTTTCACACATAGACTACATCCACCAACGTACTCCCACGCGGTCCTATATAACAGGATGATGGCATCTTCTCAATGAATACCATTTCTATCTGAAACGGAGCCAGTCCACGACACACAACTTGGCCCCTCTCATCGAAAACAGCTGCTGTAAAATGACACAATTCCTTGAGTAGCTCCTCGGCAGCCATCAAACCCCAAGTGCCTGCTAAAGTTAACTGGTTCCTTCCCATCTCAACCATCCCACTCCTGTCTTTTAAAACCAGGAGCCGTAAAACCGCCACTGGGATCATACCTACTCTCCACGAGTCTTTGGTGCTGTGATAAATGGACAATTCATACATTAACATGTCAAGAGAGTATTTTGCACATCATTCTTTCAATCGGGGATCCATAACATGTAATTTATGGGCTAAAACTCAGAGGTCAGATCACTGATGCAGAAACATACTGAAGTTTGACTGTCCCAGCATACGTTTCCAAAGAGGCATTCACAAAGTGACCCGACAAAAACAGTCAGTACTTTCTGCAAGAATGCCTACTTATACTGTACTGTAATATTCTTTACTATATTATACTTTAATACACTAGATTATAATATCAATCAATGTAAAAACTTTAAAAGACATGCTTAAAAGTATGCCAACAAAACCTCCCAAACAAAACAATTTCAATTTCAAAAACTCTTAAATGTGTAAAGATTTTATCAAGTAAAAATACCCCTAATAAAATGAACACATCATTTTTCTTGTGAACTACAATAACTTGAGCTAACTTTACTCTGTGATTTTAGAAGTTTTATTTTTTTTTTTTGTACCTCTTATCAAGAACATTTGGTTGAATCATAGAACTTAATTTTCTAAATATAAATATGAAAAATGTTGATTTAAAGCTAAATGTCTGCAAGCTGGAATCAACATGAACAGGCCACACCCTGTTTCATGAGAATTCACCATTCATGAATTAACTGTGTTAAAACAAATTCTCAAAAACACATAGTAAGTATTTTTTTCAAAATACTTTTATAATTTTTACCCGATTTCCTGTTGTTTTGTGTGCCATTACAGTGTTCCCCCACTTATTTGAGTTTCAATTTTCGCAGTTTCACATATTTGGGGATTTTTTTCAGTCACATGACTCTTTCAGTTTGTAGCAAAACAAATCACCAACTCAAGATGCCTGTAATAAACTTTTGTATCCAAAGTCACAGTGAGACAGAGTGACACTCTGGGTCATAAAGTACGCTGCTGTTCTGAATGAAAAAAATAATAAATAAACTTATTGTATTGACCATTACTTCAATTTTATTTAATAAAAGTTTTACAGAGCATGATCAGAAGTGTTTTTGATGAGTATGGACATTCTTGGGGGGTGGGGGGGGTGGTCCCTCTCCTTATTTGCAGATTCCAGAGACATCCATGAATATCTCCGGTCCCTAACCCCGGCGACTAAAGGGGTAATACTGTAAACACAAAGCAGTGGAATGCAATCCCACTTCTGACACCATCTCACTTAGCTTCAGTTCCACTCATTGTCTTTGTATATATTATTGTTAGCTTTCCTGATCAAAAGACAAAAATAATAACTAAAAAATCTTGGAAAAAATTAGCCTTCATAAGATCCATCTGTGCTGAACAACAAAGCAACAACTGTTTCTTAAACAGATTCTGCACAGATTGAGAGTGCCTAAAAAAAATTCCAGTAAAGATAATTACTTGGCTTAAAAGGTTTAGCACATCATTTACTATTTCATCAGTTTCTGAACAAGTTTGCAAGGAGTTCAAATTCAGACTAAAACACTGCAGTTAAGATTTCTAACTAATATGAATTTGACTGCAACTTTTGGTCTTGGGCAAGGAAACTATTCATTTGCAGTTTTAATCTTTCTGCCTGTAAAGAGAAAAATCAGCTATCAACAAATGCAGCCTTTTCTTTGTCACAGCAAAATACAGCTTATCGACTCAAATGAAAAATGTGTGAAGGTACATGATGTTTGATGAGAGAAAGGGGATTGTTGGTGGTAAATGCTTCCCAAAAAGAGAATAAAACCTCTCCCAAATTAAAGGTTATATAGTCACCCTAAGGCTGTATAAAAACCCTCATAAAATAAAACTCTATAAAGCATGAAGATCCAATGAAAAAAAAAAGTTCACAACTTTCAAAAGACATTTTTACTTCTTATGTGGTTACTGTGACCCTGATATAGGATGTTGCAGATGTGCTGTGTTCATCCCATTGATTTCTACTGTAAAGTCTTTTGCTGACTCAGCAACTTCTCCTTTACCTTTTGTTGAAGTAGTCCCTACAATCACCTAAAAAAGGGTGTTGATGGAATAAAAGAATATAAAAAAGAACTTCAGAGAAATGTGAAAATGGAAAACACAAAAAAATAAGAAGAAATTTGCATGATATATATAAAAAATGATGAGAGGTCAGATGGTCAATTTAAGGTCAAAACCAACGTTTCTCAAATTTAGCATTTCTGCTATTTAAGTTTCCCAGCTAAAAGGGAATCCTTTCACATCATCAGTTACGTGAAATGACATTAGTTGGGCCTAATTTGCTTTCTGAACAAAATACCACTTAGTCATGATAGCTGCTAGTTTGAAATAAACAAATCCTTTAAGTGTTATAAGCACCTTCACTGCACAATGTTTCTGCAACTTTTTTGTGATTCATGCTTTTCAGAGCCATGCTGTGGTCTTTTGTTGCTGTTTCTAGAAATGTAGAATGCTTAAAACTCTATTCTCTCTTCAGTTTACTGACCATTTTGTATTTTGTATTTTGTATTTTCTGCCATCCACTACAAAAATATTTTCATGTTTGACTCACTACTTTTTCAAGCTATCATTTATTATTTACCAAATATGCATGTGCTGATTGCTTTTGTATCCAAGTGTGCACTAATAAGTGTGTATTTTAAATAGATTGGTGTAAAGTGGGGTTGCATGACAATGTGGTGATTAGCAATGTTGCCTCACAGCTAGAAAAAGTTTGGTTCAAGTCCAACATGGATCTTTTTATATGTGGAGTTAGCATGTTCTCATCATGCATGTGTTGTTTTTAGGTCATTCTGGTTTAAAACATGCTTGAGTGGTGACTAAATTGTCTCAATGCTGTGAATGGAAAGCCCTGCAATGGACTGGCAAACTGTCCAAAAGTAGCTGGATAGGCTCCAGGATCCCTGTGACCCGGCACCGGACTAAGCAGGTTTAGAAGATGAATGAGTTTTAAGTGTGATGAAGTAAAAAAAAAGCTTGGCTCAAAGATAACTTTGCATATTCTCATGACCGCTCCACTAATTATGCATGCAGAGACTTCATGGACTTGCATGAATTTTGTGGTAGCTTCACTGATTATCTCTTCATGCAGAACCGTGGTCACCAGGGATTCTAATGAGGTTGGATTAACTGCATTTGCTGTTTTTTAGAAGACATTTTGTGTTTTGTCAGGAGTTTAAACCACCAAAACACTAAATGCAATATATTTTGTGTCTGACATTTAACTTATTTAGGTAACCTAAGCAATGTCAATTGTTAGCTTTATTATCTGAATGTTGTCATTTAAATAAAAAGCTTAAATTTTAAAGTTCTGGTGTGGTAGCATCTTTAATAAAATAAATATGTATAATATTTAGTATTTTCACATTTTCTATGTTGAAAAAAATCCTCTGTACGTTTTCTATTGTGTCTCCATATTATTTAAAAGCAAGTAATGAATATTTAATGGCGTTCTCGGATGAACTTTGACCTGGTTCGCTGGTAGTCTAAAGCGCTCAGTGGTGAGACTCTTTATTCCGCATGTTTAATGAGACCAACTGACAAATTGAATCAAAGTACCCACTGAGGTAGTTTAAACCAAGAAATTAGCTGCTGGGAACTGTTCTCTGTTGCCTTTAAATGGATCTGATTGGTTGTCGAGGAAACCAGTTTTGTGTGAGTGAGTCTTTCTGGTAAGTCTGTTTTTTTTTCTGCTTTCTGTATGAAGTTCATAAAACAGTAAAATGTGTTTTGGTGTGTTTCCATTAACGGAGCGTGAAGCACGAGGAGTGGTTCTGGAAAAAATTGTGCAGGTCTAGAAAAAGAATAGATGAAGGGTTGGGAGCATTTTGGGATGTCAGGTAAAATGTTGAGGCAGCAAATAAATAAATTCACGATTTAAGAAAAAATATCAACAGTGTACGAGTGACAGTCCAAAATCAGATAGAAAAAAAATACTCTTACAGGTTATAAGGTATTTCCAAGTGTGAGACCTACTTTAATGTGTTTATGTTGACATCAATAAATGTAAAACTTTCCCTCAGCAAGTTTTATTTATGAAAGTTTCCATTTTTCTTTTTCTATTTATAAGTTAATCCAGCAAAACTTTAAAAATACCCATCAAGTCAAAAGCAGAAAATGAATAAAACTGTGACTTTGGTATTCCATGCTCACCCACCATCAGCTGACTCCATGTTTTACACCAGAGCTATGTCTGTTTAATCCAACTTGAAATATTTGTGATGTGCTTAAAATTAATTTTAATCACTAAATCTAATCAACAGCCTGCATGTAATCTGATCCAATTCTTTCCAAGCTAATCTTGCTTTTTCTTTTTTTTTCTTGGCAGCAAACGTTCCTTTTTTTATCACTCTACAAATCCAGCAGTAAATTCTGTGACAAAACAGCCTGCATGCACATCTGTTGTTGATTTCACAGAACTGTACTCCATCATATACAATCCCTCACGGTTTGTAAGGGATAAGCAAAAAAATAAATAAAAAATGCTACGACAACTGTAAAATGCCCGACAGTTGTTAAAAAAAATCTCATGACAACGTGAGAGAGAGAAAACCTTCAGCTTTCTGGCTGCATTTCCGCTTGATAGAAACTGTGATTTCAAGAGGAATAACACCAGAACTATATTTGTGAAAACAAACAAAAAAGGGTCAATTAATTGAAAGTTATAAAACTTTATCAAGGGAGGGTTAACTATTTAATCTGGAATAATGTCTTATTTTCCCTGTGATTCTGGTGTCTCCACATAGATGGTGCACTACCAATAAATTGACCTTTATTTAGATGCAGAAAGTTATTCTGTACTCACATTGTGTTGGAGAATTTGTTGTTTTTCTCACATTCATGAGAGTTTTAGTTCTCATTTTTTGCCGGACACCGCAGCTGAACCTCAGCCAATCGGGGGGATTACTGTACTTCCTATATAAATGGCGGCTAGATTAGGAAAATGACCTCTAGCTTTAAGAGTTACATTCTGACCTTCACACTGATAAATGTGCCACTGTTCGTTTTAAATTGTAATTCTTTCAGAGGAAAATTTTAGTATTTACCAATGCAGTGGTAATATGTTGTTGTTTATTTTTTATAGTTATATGACTTAATTCTCAGTATAAAAAAATCCTAAAATATTATATTTTTCTGTGCGACACAAAACATAATCAGGTTTTTATAATTCTAAGATTATTACCTCAAGATGTTTTCTCTAATGTGATAAAACTTTTTAAAAAGAAAGTTTTTTTTTTAATATAAAAAATGGTTCTTTAATTCTTTTAAGTAGGGCTAGGTTAAAAAATAGATAAATGGATTTGAATCTATTTAAGCTTAATAGATCAATAATCGATTAATAAAAGATACAAATCGAATTAGCACATGAAGCTAAAGTCTGCTAGCTTGATGCTAATGTTTAATAGAATTTCCCATAGGACGGCTAATGCTAAAGCTCGGTCGACCAAAAAAAAATAAATTGCTGACTAAATTAACATCTTTATAAACTCACAGGCACAACTTTTCCAAACTCCTTTAGTTAAATATTTTTTAAAGTAACAATTTGTTTTTTCCTTATGCTGTCATCTTCTTCTGGAATAAGGTGTAGTTCTATAGCTCGATCGCCACCTAGTGGCCAAACTGAAACACCCTCCAGGAGAAGCAGAACAATGTTTACAATGTCAATGATCTAAACGTTTTGGTTAGAACTTCTCCTTTAGAGAATCTATGTATGCTGTGTGCTAATAACAATCTCATTATTTTACTAATACATTTTACAATATGTGAACTTTATCAGATTAATATAAATATATTCAAATTAAATAATAGATTAATATTTTATTTCTAAACAAATGTGTATAAATGTGTAAACTTAAAATTGAATTGAATTGGAGAAACAGAAATATTTAAAAAAATCTGAATTGAATTGATTCAGGCTCCTGTGAATCACATCAAATTGTTTTTGTAAATTATAGCTGATACCCAGCCCTACTTTTAAGTATTTATAAAGATTTTAAGGATTTAAGTGCTTGACATGTGTCAGGATCATGTATTTGGACAGCCAAAAGGAGCAGATCCAGAGTGAGAAGAAAGAGTCTTTATTATCACTGGGAGACAGTCTATGGGATTAATGATGAAGTAGTAGCTCCTCCGAGCCAGCAGGTGGCGCAGGTTCTTTGGAGGGATGACGTCACTGCAGCGCGGGGTAGTGCGAAGGAAGCAGGAAGTGGCAGGGATGAGAGGAACCGAAGATCAGAGAGTTCGGGCGAGGAGAATACTCCGGATTGCTGGTGAAGGGATGAAGGCTGGGATGAGGCTGGAGAGGAAGCTTGAGACGAGGCTTGGAAGTTCGCCGAGGGACGGCGCAGAGCAGACGAAGCGGCTGACGGTGTCGAGCAGACGAGGCGGCTGACGGTGTCGAGCAGACGAGGCGGTTGAACGTAATCTCATGACAGAGAACTGAGACGTTCCGGCAACGAGGAGTCAACAGGAGTGATCTTATGAAGGGACAGGACCAGGTGATTCTCATCAGGCGTGATCGCTCCACCCAGCAGGCAGGTCCACTGAGGTGAGAGGCGGGGCGGACATGACAACATGATTATTTTTTTTACATCTTTGATTAGAGACAGCTACAATTTTTTACATTTAAATATGGAAAGTATCACAAAAAATATCAGACAGTGTTTAAAACTTGCAAAAACACTGAAGTCTAAAGGCAGAGGTATTGATTTCTTCATTTTCACGAGACTAGATGGTACATTTGGATAAAATTCCAGGTTTTCAGCTTTGTCAAAAAAAAAAAAAAAAAAAAAAGAATTTGTGCATAACCCCAGAAATCAGGAAGGTTGGGAAAGTGGAGACAAGTTCTTAAAGATAAAAATCAGCTGGCGCCTGTTGAGGAGGTGCCTGTGTACAGTATGCTCTGTCACTGCCAAGGAAAAAGTCACACCTTAAAAACAGGGTTTTCATATCAGTGCTCGGTTTGACTTAAAAAAAAAAAAAAAACATCTGGAATATTTCAAAAGTGTCTTCCCTTAATGTACCAATTGAACACTAAGAAACGCTTATGAACACAGCAGCGAAGTGACACTTGGTTTTTCTTGTTTCTGCTCGAGTAACGTTAGCACTTCTGCAAATTAACTTTCATCTTTCTGTGTTGTTGTTTTCACTCACCTTTAGCCTCAGCCCCTTAACTGTAAGTTCTACCCCCCTGTGGGACTGCGCAGGCCTTCTATTGCAACCTTCCCCTCCTTGTGATCTTTCAGCTGGTGGGAAACATTCAAGGGTATTGGCTTTTCTTCCTGTTCCATGCAGGACTTTAAGTGGCACCCCAAGAGACTCGCTTTGGATCCACTGACACAACTTTCCAGCAGCACCACCCCCAATGCTTACCATCCTGTCTTTATCCATTGGGCTTCATCTACTCTGTCTCGGGGTCTGCCACCTGCATGTGCCTCTGCATAGATAGCCATTGTTGCTGGAGTTAGGCCTCAGTGAGCAGCTTCAACCCAACCGAGGACAAGTCACAGTTTTAGGTCACGGGAGTGCGCTGAGGTGTGGGTGCTGTAACTCTAGATTTTTAATTACAGACTGAGCACAGTGCTGCGATAAGAAGGTGACAGCTTCCTGGTATCCTGTTTGGTGGGTCAGAAGCTGGGTGACGCCAGGATGGAGTGTAAGATCTAGACTTCCTGCAAAGCCAGTAATAGTGATCGTCTGCTTTAGTTTTTGAAAGCTAAAACCACACTAATGAGTCACTGAGACAGTCAAGGTATTTTTATTCTTTTATGATCTGTCCATCTTTGTTGTCATTAACCTGTTTTTTCCTGTGTTGTTTATTTAATGTTGATGGAAGAAAGTAAAGTTGTGTAAAAACATTACTAGAGGAGAACAGTTTAATTAAAATGAACATTTTTTTCTTTAATTACATTCTTTAAACTAGTTTTTTATGCTTTGAGTTTTTCCAATTGAAAAATATATTTGTCAAACACTACACAATATTAAATAAAAAGAACACAATACATACAATAAAATATAAATAAAATGTAAATGCTTCCTCTTCCTAAAAGCTGTTATTAAAGATCCACTCTGATAAAATTCATGTTTTGGTGTTTTTAACATGTTCTTGTAGCATTTTTGTCTTGATGGAGGGCATAGTCCAATAAAATTAAGCTTAAAATTGTAGTTCTGAGTAGATATGTGTTTTGGTAAGAGCCTGGCGATACGGTACATATCACGATACATGTCTCAAGATACAATACATATCACGATACATGTCTCAAGATACAATACATATCACGATATATCCCAAAACCATACCAGAACTATTTTTCCCAATATTTTTTAAAGAGCATGACTTTGAGAAAAACTCTACCGGAATATTTATATACCTTTCATGTCATTAAAATGGTAACATTTATTTTATTCAAATGTTAAGCACTGCAACTATATCTCCTATACAAGTTGTTTTTACCCACAAATTTCAGTCTTTTTTTTTTTTTTTTCCAAATTAAGAAATATTAGTTCTTAAAGGGAACAGTCAACATTGTCAGATTCCCACAGCAAAATATTTTTTTTGCATTAAAAAAACAGTTAAACCAGGAGAATGATTGTGCCTTAATCAATAAGGTCTGATTGAGGAAATAAAGTGCTGTTTATTTCCAACATTGCTAAATACCTTTTAGCCTGAATGGTGCTTGAAAGGTGCTTCAAAAATGGCAACAATAACCGCAAGAATGCCTGAACATTTGACGATATGTCGCCAAATCGATTTTTCCCTACACCCCTAGCTCTGAGTATTTCTATACTCAAATTGTGGTAAATCAGAAGCAGATGGAAAAATATATTTTGCAAAAAGCTCATAGCTGTGACATGGAAGCTACAACGGCAAGCCACAAGCCCCCAACTCTGTTCCAATGCATCCACTTTCGGGTCAGAGCTGTCATCTGGCTCAAAAAGCTCCAATATTGCTCGCCATTTCTGTTGTACTGGTAATGTTAGGTTGGGGTTGTGAGGGGCTGTGAGCTAGTGGAGGAGTATGTGAGGATATGGATAATGGGAAATGGGGTGGGATTACTCTACGCCAAAAGTAATGCCCAGAAATGAGAGGGAAAATTTCTAATAAAATACTGCCGCTCTGCAGAAACTATGTCCTAGAAAACAACAGTTTTTTTGTTGTTTTTTGTGGGCCTAAAAAACGACATAATCATAATTATAAGACCACTGGGAACACTTAAAAAGTGAGATAAAATATTGCTACCCTGTAGAGAACTAATCAGAGGAGAGAAAGAACTCAGTTATTGCAGACATTACTGCATTATCACAATCTGCAGCAGGTCTAATAGATCAGTTCTAGTTTCCTCACTCCCGTCCAGAAAAGTCACCAAGCTTCTCAAATATTGGATCTCAGGAAATGATGGAGAACAATTTCCTTCAAGAGTAACACTAGAATGCATGAGTCTGGCTCCCGGAGGTTCGGGGCCACCACCGCTGGGCCGCCCCAATTAGATGGAGCTTCCATGCTGCGTTTGACCCATTCCGAACACGGGAGCACCCAAAGGGAGCTGGAGGAAGAAACGGAGGAAGGAGAGAGGGGAGACGCACGCAGCCCTGGGTCCCTTTGTTATGTTTGGCACATATGCATTTCAGAAATGTCTCTCCCAGTCTGCACACACGTGGTGATTCATGTTTGGAGAAAAGTAAAAAAAATCAGAAGACTTAAGGGATTGTGAAGAAAGCAGCTACAGTAAGACACAATAACAAGGCTTAATTCAACTTTTTCTTCCTGTAAAAGTACTTAATATGTATTTATGTCAAAATAAAACCATTTCATAAGTTGCTTTTTTTAATTCACTTCTGTCTTAATTACCCTTTTATGCCAATATATAGAAACTAAGATTTCATGTTCAAATCTGTCTCTCTTTTCTTTCAGTTTTGCCCTGAATCAGAGCTTAACAAGAATAGATCTGCCTTTTTCCATTGTAACAAGACACCGGTTTAAAGCCCTTGAAATATGCCATTGTTCATTTCACCCCTACTCTTTCTGAGTGTATTAATCCCTTTACTGCGAACTAATGCTGAAATCCATGAGCGCCTAAGAAGATCTGCTTGACCACACAGGATATTTCTATTGCGACAAGTGAAATCAAAGGTATAGCAGCGGCGGCGGCGAGTGGAGGAAGTACACCTCCAGCCTCCATATTCTTGTTTCAGCAGGACCTCGATGGAGGCTGCGATGCAGGTGCTACACTCTGGAAGGTGATTAGATATCATCAGTCTTTCATTAACTTGGTATTTCGAGTATCTCCATGACTGTGCATGAAGAATAGCCCTATTTATTGTGTCTCCTGACAAATGAGCTCTGCTGAAAGGAGGCAGGTTAGGCTGGAGGATAATGAAACAAGAGGAAAGACGGGGAAGATCAGACCCGAAATGAGTAAAAACCTGCCATTTGGGTGTTCAGTATCACCGTGGATAATCAAATGTGCCTCAGCAGGGTTGCAATAGCGGCTGCGAGCAATAAAAAAAAAAAAATAAGGATGTAAACACAACCAGGAGGAGACAGAAACCAGAAAAGGAAGTTGGGAAATACATTTGAAGCTATTTTTAGGTTTTGTTTCAAGTTGACGGTGACAACAAGAGTCTCGCGTTTACCTGATCCCAGAAAGACGTGGGTGGACATTTCCATTAGGTGGACCGGCTTTTTTTTTTTCTTTTTTTATGAAAGGTATCTCTGTGTGGGAGCAGAGCTGGACGCACTGACATCATCCAGAGTTTGCTGATGGGAACTTTCACGTGTCGCAGTGCATTCCGTCAGCCAGGTTGACTCAGCCCCGCAGACAGACACAAACGTGCAAAAACCCACAGAAAATTAAAAATTAACTACAGTACAAACAATGGGCTTGAAATAAAAATGTATAGTTTAAATGTACTGATATAAAAAATGTAGAAATTACCAATACATAAATCAATCAACCAAATTTATATTCACATTTAGCAAATTAGCACAAATTAATTGATATGAATGTGTTTAAATTTGAATGTTTAAACATGCACAGCTTTCTATAAGAATGATTTTAAATTAGCATAGTTAACATACAGATAAACTATTAAAACTTCATTAAAATGTTTGAATTCAACAAAAAAACTAAGACTTTTATCACCTTGACACTAAAACCCTCCAACATTGTTTTACTTTACAAAATGGTAACAGAGTCAGCTGCAGCTCCATCTACAAGCTGTAAACCACTTAACATACCAATTATAAAGGGTCGCTACATTTGTCTTGTGAATCATGAGGTGTTTTTGTTTTTTATTGCCTTAAAGACAAACTACTTCCCAGCTGCACTGACATCACACGGTATTTCCATCCTCCCTGTGGAGGATGCTCAATATCAGATGTTGTAACATTTTGTCAGCACTCTGAGAATGAGCTTTTGTCATTCAGGCCTAATGACGGGTCAGGCTGGGTACCTCAAAAATGAGGCCTGAGACCCACAGAGGTCCCACTTTACCTTCATAGTGTGCCATTGTCATTTAAACTAACACCTGCTTCACCTGGAGGCATGGAAGGTGCCTCGCAGTCACTCAGCAGAGTTCAATATTGGATGTTCTCCTCAAAGAGTAAAAGACAAAAAATATTCAATAAAACAGAATGACAAAAGCATTTTTATACAAGCTGAATTTATGAATGATGATGCTTCAGTTAAGTCATACAGCCATGAGCAAATATCTCGGATGCTAACCTCTTCTCGCCGTATGTCGCTAACTGGCAGATAAAGGTTAAAGACACACTCCAATAAAAATTGTGTTTTTAATTAGCTCTTTTAGCATTTTTCTGACAATTGAGTAAATACATTTAAAAAATTAGGCTTAAAATTGCATTTCTGAGTATTTATTTATTCATATCACTGCGAATTAAGAGCAGAAAAACATGCAATTGGAAAAAGCTAGTAGCTTAATGCTACTACGGCAAGCCATAAGCTTCCTGCTTTGCTAAATTCTGATGCATCCACTTGCAGACAAATAGATCCATGCACAACTTTGCTTTCCTCGCCCAAGCTGGCGTATTGCTCACCATTTTTGGTCCACCGCTAATGTTAGGTTGGAGTTGTGAGGGGCTGCAAGCTAGCTGGAGAGCGTGTAAACAGATGGATGATGGGAAGGCGGTAGGCTTACACTATGGAAACAGTCCCGCCCACAACTCAGAGGCGAATTTTCAATGAACTACTGCCACTTTGCTGAAAATTTGTCCAAGAAAATGACAAAAGTTTTTAGGATTTTGGCTTAAAACAACATAATCGTAATTTAAAAATCATTGGTAATGTTTTTAAAAAGTTTAAAAAGATGATCAGAGTGGGAAAATTATGCAAAAAAATGTGAAGGCCGGCATACATGTGTCTCTCAGCTGGAAGTTTTGGTTTTGTTCATTAAAAAGACAAATCAGTATTCCACTATTGTTGTAGGAGTGCTAGAAAATACACTTTCCTCATCTTTTAAAGTCAGTCAAAATAATAACCAAGCCCTAAACTGGACAGTGCTTTGGAAATGTATCATGTGAGAATTTATGAGAAAGCTGCAAGCTTTTGGTGAAGCTCGCTGTGATTCCGTGCGGGATGTCGGGTAGGTGCGAGAGAGTCAGAGCAGGGGAATATGAAGATGATGCTTCAGAAGGTGACAGCTCCTTGATAAGTCTTGTTTAAACTTTGCACTTTGCAAAATGCCATGTGTCAACAGTAGCCCGTGGCCAAAGCGCTCTGATCTGGTAAAGCAAACACCAGGAGGCAGCCCGTCCATCCCTGTGAGACTGTCATTTACAGCAGATACCAAACGTGGCGAATGTTTCCGTTGGAACATCATGAAACTCAGAGGAGAAGCCGACAAAAGAGAGAATTAGGTGGTTAGCCTTAAAAGGGGTTTGTCAGTTCTCCTTCTTCCAGGGTTGTGACCTGAGTGGGCAGATGGTTCAAGTTTTGGAAAGTCACAGGTTGGTGTTAAGTCGGTTGTTAACCAAATCCACTTTTGCCTTTATTTACATCACTTTTTCACATCTTCAAAAGTTAGTTACCTTTCTAAAAGTTGATTTTATTTATTATTTCTAAAAGAAGTCTAAATATACTCCCAAAAAATTTTTTTTAAATAAAAAAATGGAAATATGAGCATAAAAAGCTTGATTTGTGATTTTACTTTTATGAAGTGCCAAAAAGGAAATGCTCTGGCAGATTAAATAAAAAGGGTGGCGGCGAGCTCAAACTCTTCCATCGGAATTTGAGAAAGCCAGAGGAGGTGGAAGACATGATTTGGCAGTTTACCCCCAGTGTTTGCTTCAAAATTTTGACGCCGTGGCTCGAACTCAACCTGAGAAGTTTCCCAAGCCCCTCTCGGGCTCTGTGTCCGATGTGAGCCCGTAGGAACCTGCGCTCCCCCATCTCCAGTCTGTGGGGGCTCCTTTTTAAACACTCATAGTCTGAAAAATACAAGGAGATGTCCAACCACAAGACGTGCTGGGATCAGCCAGTAAAATCTAAAATAATCCCTATAAACACTCATCCTTTACAGGACTTTTCATGTCTTCTCAATACTGTTAAAGCTTTATTGGTGAAAATGGTTTAACATTTTAAAACCAATTACTTGTTTATAAATGTTAATATGAAGCAAACACATTTTTCTTCTATATTTTAACTGAAGTGAGGCAAAAATGTTTCTGGAAAACTTTCTGGAATGTTTTGAGGACCCGCCGCATGGTGCAAATAGTTATCAGCCCATCTGTAATAAAAAACAGAAACTACTTTGTAGTAATGCTTAATATTTATGACATTTTTCCTTTTTTTCACAACATTTTACTTAGTTGTTGTTTTTATTAAAAGTATTTCATTTTTTTTAATATTAATTCCAGTGAAATGTCCTCCTTCTTCACACTTTTTTTTTTTTATCCATTGACAATATCAGTATTTTAGCACTCTTGTTTCAGGACAATTCAGTTACTTTCTTTATGTGAACCCAACTATATGTCAGATTAGAAGTCTGGCCAGGGTCACATTCTGGTCTTGGTACAACAAAATGTCTTTTGTTTTCCTAAAAATAAATGTTGGAACAAATCCAAAAGGAGGTTTTAATGTTGCAACACTTTGATCATTAAATCTTTCCCAAAAAATCTGTCTCCTTTACTAAATGTAGACATTTCATACTGTTATAAATGTTAAAATCACAACAAGATAGCTTCATATTATTAAATAAGTGAAGTAAATGTAATTTTGTGAAATATAAAACACTTTAAATGTGAATACACTCTTTTTAAGATCAGGAAATAATTTTATTTTGAAAAAAATGGGAAAAACTTCAAAAATATATTTTATTTTGAAAGAAAAGAAAGCAAATATTGTTTTTTGCAAAATATTTTACTTCATGAATTACGTGTAATAGCCTATGTATTAATTTCATTTTTTTCTTTGAAAGCAGAGCAGCCTGAGCATTAGCTTCCCTCCCTCCTAAGTTTCTGAGCTGTTGTCTCCCCCTGTTGGTCCATGTGGTCACTGCGTAAAGACGGTAGACGCTCCAATCAAGAGAGTTTGGAAAGGGCTCAGTTGTGTGAGCAAGAAGTGTTTGCATGAGCTCAAAACTGAATAAAAGTTCATGAATTTCAGGAAAAAGTTCTGATCTTTAGATACAAGTCTCTGCTGACTTTATTTGTTTAATAAAATAAGCAAAACTCTTTAAAACTCTTAAAAAGAATGAGGTTAAAAAACGTTTTTAAGACAGCTTTCTGTCTTGACAAGCTTCTTTGTTGTTTGTTTTTATCTTGTTGACCTTAAAAACCCTAAAATGTGGAAAATATTCCAGAAAGTGGTCGAAAATACATACAAAACGAGAGAAGTTCGCAAACAAATAAACCCATCAACAGTGAGAAACAAACTAGTTTTCCAATTAACTGTAGACAAAATCTTATTTTCTATTAGTTTTATTTTTCAAACGTAAGATAAAATGAAACTAAAGACCACAAGGGGAAAAAACACTCACTTCAGCTGGGTTTTTACTGCTGTTGACTGCAGGAGCTCTGAGTCAAATTACGTGTCCGCCCACCGAGCGTTTTCATAAATTCAGACATCGCCTCCTGAGTTTGCAGACTTTCAGCAATCCTCACTCAGCAGCTCCCTTACGCGCGATCCTCTGCAGAATATCTGAAAAAAAACACGCAGAATCAATCACTTCTGGTTTGAATTCTTCTTTGCAAACCAGTGAAAGATTGAAGGAGAGTGTTTTTTAATCCTTTTTTATGTTTTTTATTTGAGGATTGAAATCTGTCAGTCAGACTGTGCGCCCTCACAGGCTGTCACTGCAGTCTTCGGGCTCCGACTCTTGGACGCAGAAAGGCGGACTTATATTTCTGATTTTAGTTTAAAACGCTTCCCTTGGATTATTTTCGCATGAATCTCCTCGACCCATACCTGAAGATGACAGAAGAACAGGAGAAGTGTCACTCCGACGCTCCCAGCCCCAGCATGTCTGAGGACTCCGCGGGCTCGCCTTGTCCGTCCGGTTCCGGCTCGGACACCGAAAACACCCGGCCGTCCGACAACCATCTCATCAGGGGTCCGGACTACAAGAAAGAGGGCGAAGAAGAGAAGTTCCCCGTGTGCATTAGAGACGCGGTGTCCCAGGTGCTCAAGGGCTACGACTGGACTCTGGTGCCAATGCCAGTGCGCGTGAACGGCTCGAGTAAAAGCAAACCTCACGTCAAAAGGCCCATGAACGCGTTCATGGTGTGGGCTCAGGCAGCTCGGAGGAAACTGGCCGATCAATACCCGCATTTGCACAACGCAGAGCTTAGCAAAACTCTTGGAAAACTTTGGAGGTAAGCCCGCGTTCCATGTCCAAACTTTTTCTCCTGTGCGCTTTTACGCACCAGTTTTCATTGATGTTTTATTGTTTTCATTCATGTTTTATACACATACCCACCACTTTTTCTCGTCAATTAATGCATTTTAAGCAAATTATCTTTACAACAAACAGAACTTTTGCAGAAATTGAACTTTTTTCCTGAACTGTTTTCAGGCTTCTTAATGAGGTGGAGAAGCGGCCGTTTGTGGAGGAGGCTGAGCGACTGAGGGTGCAGCACAAGAAGGATCACCCCGACTACAAGTATCAGCCCAGGCGGAGAAAATCTGTCAAGAATGGTCAAAGTGAAGCCGAGGACAGTGAGCCGACTCACATCTCTCCAAATGCGATCTTCAAAGCGCTGCAGCAGGCCGACTCTCCTGCGTCCAGCATGGGCGAGGCGCACTCCCCAGGAGAACATTCAGGTGAGAACAAGGGGGTAAAAAGTACATCCCGGATTTTTTCTTTTTCTACTGTTTATAGAAATGTTATCGTTTGCACCCTGAAAGACCCTGAACAGACCTGTTAATGATTCGTGGTTAATAATTAGTTTTACAGGTCTCTATGCAAATACACCTGTCAGAACTGTGCCAATAAACTCATCCTGTGCAGTTACAGTCGTACACCTATAGCATGTGAGGCAAATATTTGCTCAGCTATATCTTTTGTTGATCCAACTCTGCTTTTATTTCCTTCTAGGTCAGTCACAGGGACCACCAACACCCCCAACGACCCCCAAGACAGATCTTCCTACCAGCAAGGCTGACCTGAAGCGAGAGGGCCGCCCTGTTCAGGAGGGCACCAGCCGCCAGCTCAATATAGACTTTGGCGCCGTGGACATCGGTGAGCTGAGCAGTGACGTCATCTCCAACATCGGCAGCTTCGACGTCGACGAGTTTGATCAGTACCTGCCCCCTCACAGCCACGCCGGGATGACCGGCACGGCCCAGACGGGCTACTCCAACAACTACGTCCTCAACAGCTCCGCAGTTGGCCAGACAGCCAACGTTGGAGCCCACGGCTGGATCCCCAAGCAGCAGCAGCATTCTTTGGCCACCCTGGGTGGGGGTGGAGACCAAAGCCAGCAGGGTCAACAGAGAACCACTCAGATCAAGACGGAGCAGCTGAGCCCCAGCCACTACACCGAGCAGCAGAGCTCCCCGCAGCACGTCAGCTACGGCTCCTTCAACCTGCAGCACTACAGCACCTCCTCCTACCCCTCCATCACAAGAGCACAGTATGACTATTCAGACCACCAAAACAGTGCCAACTCCTACTACAGCCACGCAGCCGGCCAGGGCTCCAACATGTACTCCACCTTCAGCTACATGAGCCCCAGCCAGAGGCCAATGTACACCCCGATCGCTGACAGTACTGGGGTGCCATCTGTGCCGCAGACCCACAGTCCACAGCACTGGGAGCAGCAGCCCATATACACACAACTGTCCAGACCATGAGGAGGCGGACTGAGCACTGACTGTGTAACTCCACCCCTCCATGCACCCCTCATTGCCAACAGAAAAACATAAAAAAAATAATTTTTTTATAGTTCTGAAAATATATCTTTGGATTGGCTCACAACAGTGCCTTTTGTATCGGTTGAAATTGTGATTATATTTTTTTAGCTGTATTGTTGAAAAAAAGTTAAATCCTCTATGAGGAGATCCTGGCTATGAATATATTAGTATGTACTGTGTATGTGCTCCGCTCTTGCCATATCATCATCAGTGTCATTAGCGTGATTATCACTCTTAGAAGGTTTATTTACCTTAAGGAGCATGGACGTTCGGGGTTGAAACGCCTATAGTGGCCTTATTTCTCATTAATGTAATGTTTTATTTAGAGCAAATGAGACTGACAGTCAAGAAAAGCCTTCTTTGAATTGAATTTTGTACTGTACATATTTTAATTCCCGAGCAGATTTGAATTTTTTGGCCATAACGCGACACCAGTGAACTAGTCAAATCTTCTACTTCTTGTTTGCTTTATCTCGATTTGTTGTGTCGGAGATGCCATAGCAGGTGCCATGTACTTCTCGCTGTGTTGCTAGACGTGACAGCAATGCTTGCTTCATTTGAATACTGCCTTGATACCATTAGTGCCTCTGGAGCCACAGTAGCGACACTCGGTTCTCCAGCATTGCAGTGTGGAAACCACAGAGCAGCTTGATGAGATTCAGGAAGTGACTTTTGACCCGAGTCGTGCCAGAAGCCATCAGGTCTGAGCGTGGTATGTTTCTAACATTCCTTCTGCCCCATCTTTTTTCCCTCCTAACCTTTTGTCTTAATTTATTTTTTAGCATTAATTTTATTTGAAAATAAGTATTTGCAATTATCTTCTTTTTCTGCAGCAGCTAACTGAGGTGAAAACGTTGCTGTCATATGTGGTACAAATTTGTTTATTTATCATTTGAAAGTTTCTTCTATTCATGATTTAGTTATGTACAGAATTCTTAAAAATGATATCATGAATCTTCTTTTTTTTTCCTAATAGAACTGGATTTTTACGTATTTTTTTCCCCCTTTCTAACAAATGTCTAAGAAAGTCGCTGTAAAGAATTTGCTGGAACATATTTTCTGTTGTCTGAAAAAGAAAAAATGTTGTTTTTATGTTCTGTATCACTAGTTTCTTTTTAGTCATTTTCTTAACGCAGTTTTCTTAGGTAAATATGGTTATTGTCTCAAAAGCTTATCTTTTGTATTATATTTGTTTGCAATAAAAGGAAAAATGCAGAAATAGCTTGTTGCTCTACTTGATTTTATTTCATGTTTTTTCCGTTCAGCAGATTCTATATTTTAACTTAAAAAATATTTATCATATGACTCTATTGGCAACATCCTGCTTTAGTACAGTTTTACTGAGATCATGAGGTCGGCTGTTTTCTACAGACTATTGACAAGATGTATGTCCACACCCCCTCCCCGTCACCCGTAAACACGACCGCTTAAAGAAACAAGCAAGACCCTGAATATTGTTTATTCATTACTGGCCAAGTAATATAAGAATTGAGCGGACCTTAATAAATCAGGGACAATGTAAACACAATCAGGTACTGCAGCTACGTGTTGAAATTCGAGGCCCATTCACAGACGACGCTTCTTTCCTCACATCGACTGGACTTTTATTTCTCTGCAGCACCTTATCTCGCCGTGATGACATGGAGACTTTACATATACTTTTGTGGACAAGTGCCAAATCAGCTGGAACTATGCAATATAC
Source organism: Oryzias melastigma (assembly GCF_002922805.2). Taxonomy (NCBI): domain Eukaryota; kingdom Metazoa; phylum Chordata; class Actinopteri; order Beloniformes; family Adrianichthyidae; genus Oryzias; species Oryzias melastigma. Next base: position 11,185,547 of record NC_050519.1, read on the forward strand.
ATTAAAATCTATCAAAAAATTGAATAGTGTTTGTAGCATTTCGTGTCTGAAGATCATTATTGATCATATTTGTTACTTTCTGGGTGTGAAAATGTGTACAGGGTTCCATCGATGTCCCAGATCTCACTCAGCCTCACTGTATGTGTCAGCGCCGGACACCCCAAATGATAAACATTTATTTCTTACTGTAAAGTAACATAAATAAATAATACAAAAGATCATAATGAATAAACAACATAATAAATAAAGAAAAACCCAGGAGATGGAATAACAAATCAAAGGGATTCTATACACCAGTACTGTCGTTTCAGCTCTAAGATCAGGCTTCTTCCGCGTTTACGGAATGTTTTTTCAGCAGATGAGTCAAAAGTGTCTCTTCATACCGACGACGTCCCGTCACAGTAGCAGAGGGAAATGGTCGAAAAGCAAACTGGACTAAACATTTTGATGCAGATTCTTCCTTTTTTTCAGCTGTTTTGAGAACACAGCTGACATTCAAAACTTTTTTTTTTTTCTTAGTGCCACAGGCCTGACTCTCCTAAAGGAAGACAACTTCCTCACTGACAGTGAGCAGGCAGAAGCCAGTACCTCCCACAGAGAGCCCCCGGGGGCACATCCATCACTGGATCTCCTGTGGCTCAAACCTGGAGTCAGGCTGCAGAGCAGAGAGAAGGTGGACTGTGATGAGTAGAACTTCAAAAGGAAGGAAAGAAAGACTCTAATAATCCATGTTTTCATCCTTCAAAGAAAGGAATTTTGCTGATAACATCCAGGAAAACCAGGAATTCAAAACAGGATTAAGTCTCAAAAGCACAAAGGTGTGAACCAATGATTGGACAACTATACACAAAACAACAGCTTTTAAATATTTTCAGAAGTTAAAGGAAGTTAATGGAATTAAAAGCTGCTCCAGATGTCCCTACTGGCCATATTGGGTATTACATCTCTCATTGGCTAATTGAGACAACGTTAAACATTTCTGTTCCATAGAATAGAATAGAATATATAAACTTTATTGTCCATTAAATAAGCAGAAATTAATCTTCCTACATGACAGAAAACATTTAAATGTACTTGAATAAATAAAATTAACGAAATAATATTTTAAAAAATAGTTTAATATAAAATGAATACATAAAAATCAGACTTCATCATCCACAAACAGTTTTTAAAAAGTGACATTGAGATTAGGCATGGTGACAGCATCAAGGATGAATGGTTTTTGGCCAATGTTTTCTTGTCCAATGTGCTTAATAGTAGTTTTAACAAAATTTTGTTTTTTAGACTTTTTTTTTTTTTACATTTTCTGAGCATTTCACTGTTGGCTAATTTTTTACTACATGGAAAACTGAAATTGTGCACATTTATTTCCCAATATCTCAGAAAGTTGGGGGAGGAAAGTCATTGTGAATGCTTTGTCTAAATGCAGGGTCAAGATTAAGAACAAAAAGGTTTTCATCCCTTATTAGGATGAAGAACTGACACATAAAAGATGAAAAACTGTGATATTTCCACATAAACTTTAGAAGAAAAATTCAATCTTAATATAATTAAATCGTTTTTGTTCATATTTTCATTTCAATTATGTGGACTTAACATAGTAATTCCCATTAAGGGAATGACATTGTTACTATTAATTGTGTAAAACTATTTTTTCACACCTGTTTATTTTTTTTGAAGACACAATCAAACTACTGAACTTGTTTCTGACTGGAAGATGTAAAATCCTGCCCTTTGTTATGATGTTAGTTAAGTTTCATATTACTAATCAATTTAAAGGGATTATATAATTTTGTTAAAAATTCTCTAAAATGAAGCTTTCCCACCCATCCTCATCTGTGAGAGCCTTGGCACAGGCGGAGCGACCCAACCGGTTAGTGGACTGCGGCTGCAGCACCAGACAGCGGGAGCACCCTGATGAATGTTTCCGAGAAGGATCGGAAACAAGACCAAATTTTTCTCTTTTTTTTTTTTTTTTCCAGCCAGGCCCTTTTCCATGGGCAATTTTCCCAGGACGAGCCCATTATTATTCCACAGAGATGTCTACCCCCTCCAAACCCTATGGGTGGTCTTTCTGAAGGACGAAAGGAAGAGGAAAAGAAAAGAAAAAGCAAAAAAAAAAAAATTGGGTCATACATCAATTGAAATAAGAAACTACAAGAAAACACAAAAAACTACAACAATCCAAATTTCTGGGAGTCATCCTATTTGTTTTAACTTACTGTCATCTATTTTTTTGGTAACAGTTGTTTATTGTTTCTAGCACCATCATTTTATCCCTTTCTCACATGCTTTTCAACTGTCCAGTCCATAAAATTCCTCCTTAAACCAATAGGACACATCCAGAGGAAACTCCTGCTAAATCATGTGGAAAAACAAGCTGACTACAAGGCTGTTTCCATGGGAGCTACACCCTCAGCTAAAGAACTATATGAGTAAACAGGGTGTAAATGCTGGGCACCATTTCTGTGTCATTAATTTTACTTTAAACATGTATTTACAAGTATCCACAGTCATCTTGTGGAAAACTCCCACCTACTTTATTTCTGAAATCCGGTTTTATCAAAATTTCAATTTGTATTGCGCTTTAGCAGGAGAAACGTTTGCCCCACAGCCATCCATCTTGCCTCCGCTCTGGGAGAACGCTGGCCTGTGCCAAGAGTGCGAGCTGGGCCGGCCCACTGGAACCCTTCGTAAGTTCTTTGCTTTTGTCTGAGGATGTGGAAGAACCCTGGCACTGGCCCGAGGTCAGCATCACAAAATTATATTACCATAATCCCATTAAGTGTGTCTGAGGCCACATGAGCTGCAGCTCTGTCCTGGGGAGAAGTAGCAGAAAGCTAGCAGAGGATCTGGAACCCCGTCAGTGTGAGATCATGTTCTTCAAGAATTCATATCTGAGCCCCAATCACATTAACCTTAAGTGTTAATGTTGTACGACTGTTGTTTGTATGTTTCGGATAAGAAATCACAATAAGTTTCTAATTTTTAAAAATAAGTTTCCCCAAATCTACAGAGATTTCTTCATTTTTCTCCAATTGAGACACCAATGAATCACTTTATATTCCTTTGGTCACACGTATCTATCTTAACTACTAAAGTTAATGTAAGTAAATGAAGGGTCATTCACATTTTTCCTTTCTAGAACAACATCGATGTGAGGTGCCACTTCCTACAGTGAGAATTATTATCAGCTTGGAGGCCGTTTCTTTACTTAGAGGGCTCAGGATGTCAAACATACCTCCTCTATGTTTGTCCATTCAGTCTATAGAGCGACCAGTAAGACTTTATCCCTTCTCCAAATAAGTTAATACCTCAACCAACACGTAAAAGTAAAGTTCAGGGGCAAAAGCAGATTCCTGAGGAGCGCACAGTCCCTAACCTGGGAGTAAACCATTTAAATACACACAGCGTGACCCTTTGTCATGCAGATGTGCCACAAAGGAACTTTTTCATTATTCAACGCACTCTGGAAGGCAAAATTAAGAGAAATGGGAGTTAAAGTTTACATTTTTTCAGATTAAATAATCTACTTTCCTTATGTCTATTAAAAAATGAGAACACAAAGTTCTTAAAGGTCTTTTTAGAGCACTATAAGTGTTTTTGAGAACTAAACTAGCCTCATATCTGCAGTTACTATCACTTCACTTTAATGAAATGTAGCTCAAACACAATTTAAGTTGTGGAGCTGTGAGAAACAAATGTCTTGGGATTCCTTTTGTAAGTTTTTAGGCAGATTTCTGGTATTTTGCCGCATTTTCCTCTTTTTTTTGTGTATTTATCAAATAAATAAACTCAAACGCTGCAGTTTTCACAGAATCGTGCTCTCTGTCCAGGGCACTAATTAGTAACAGCTCTGAGATAGGGGGTTGGATCGAGGCTCTAGATTGTTCTCCTGCTATTGTTTTCCCTACAGGCGCTTTGGTTCATTCCTACTAGCCCGGAAAAATTAGCAGTTTTTGTCATTGTTTTATTTATGCTTTCAAAGTTCAGTTGGACTAAGCAGAGGAAACTTAAGTCTGCTTTTTGTAAGGTACTTGTTGCACTTGTTTTAATCTGACAACTTTACTTTCTCAGAATTGCTATGCGGTACTTGACTCCTGTATTATTTTAAGGTTACTTTCTATCACCTACAAAAGTAGAACATAGTAGTCTTTAATTTTCACTCCAATTAAATTTTTATCTGTTGTAGAAATAGTCATCTTTTATTCATGAATCATGTTTTTAAGACATATTTTCTGCGGTATCTCATTAGGAATTTACCTCTGACTTGTTGGTAGAACTGTTGACGGGGAGCAACTCCGCCCCCTCTTCCCATCATCCATCCGTTAACACACTCCTGCTAGCTTACACAGCCCCTCACACCCCCAACCTAATATAACTGGGGCAACAAAAATGATGAGCAGTATCAGAGCTATCCAGCTGTACCGTTTGGAGCCAGGTACCAGCTCGGACGAGCAAAACAAAGACGTTCATGGATGTGGTCGTCTACAAGCGGATGCTTCAGAATGAGGCCAAAGGGAGCTTGTGGCTAGTAGCTTCTATGCTACACCAGCAAGCTTTTTCTAATGAGAATTATTAATCTGCTTCTGATTCACAACGATTTGAGTAAAGAAATACTCATAAGTGCAATTTTAAGCTTCATTTTCTTAGTATATGTCCTACATCATGAGGAAAAGGCCACAATAACGTTAAAGACAGAATACTCGAGTTGGTCTTTAATACGTTTATTCAACAAAAAATATTATAAAGGCTTTCTATTTAAAAAAAAAAAAAGACACCAAATAGCTGTGAGCATACTTCTGAAAAACTGAAAAAACATTACCTTCTAAAGGGAAGATTAAAATCAATCCATGTAGTCTAGTGTTTCACAAGAAACTTCTCTCCGTAACTCTAAATGAATTTTAAAAAAAAAAGCTTAAAATGACAAACTATATATGCAGAAAAAAGGGGAAGTACGTGTGTTATAGTACAAGAGTTACAGACTTTGAAATGAGCTGAGAATTCCTCAAAATTCCTAACAAATTCCTCACTTTGTTACAGCAAAAAGTCAAATGTTCTTGGGTCTATTACTTTTGTAATGCGTTTCACCCTCAAGTGTTTTTGATGCATTCCTAATTTTGAGGAAGCGCCTCTTTCACAGATCCCCTATTGGTTGGTTTTACAGATCAGATGATTCTTTTTTTGGCTAAGACATTCAAAGAGAAAAACAAAAAATAAAAAAGAAATAAGCAGATAAAAGTGTAGAAAAAAATCTTTGCCTTAAATGATCACAGAACTGAAAGTCTGTCTTTAAAGCAGAATTCATGGGAGTTTCATAAGTGTGTGCTGCATGAAGGTATAAATTAAATTTATGAGAAAGAACATGCAGCCCTCTTTTGATCTTTCTTTATGAGTCACTACGAAGCTACTGAGACTAGCTAGCGGACTTCTTTTTATTATTATTACAAAGAAATGTGTCTTGGTGTTTCTGTCTTGCAACAAAAAAAACATCTGCAAACTTCTTTTAAACTGTTACCAACAGGTTGTCATGGTAATAAAGCCTGCCGGGCCTCGGTGGCCATGGCCAGCAGGTTTTAGCCAGTAGCAAATGAGATAAAGCTCCAAAAGCCTGGGAAAAACCTTCCTCCTCTCTGACTTATGGTAGCTGTGAAAACTTCAAAATTCTCTCCCAGACGTGTCAACAAACATCACAGTGCAGGTCCAGTTATGCACGTGCTCAAGTGCACACATCCAACAGGCCTGCTCGACACCTTGTTAAGGTCTTCTTCCTCGGCTCTCAGCTTCTGCACATCTATGCTCATGTGGCCTTTTGCACTTTGGGGCTCTGACCTTAGAGCTCCGAGGATCACTCAGAGGAGCCCTCTAACCACCACGGCAATCTGGCAACATTTGACCTGCAGATTCTTTTCTTCTCTGTGAACCATCCCCACAAAATTCAGCTTGAAGACATACTTAACTCACAGATGGCGGGTTAACCAAACTTAAGAATCATTTAAAATGTTGTAAAGATTTAAATAAAGTGGAATTCTCATACGATAAAAGGTTTTTCTGTACACAAAGTTGTTAATTTGGGTCCATGGACCTATGTCCCTGTGTCTAATCAGCCAAAGTGCCACACAATAACCATGAGAACAGGCTCTCCTGTAGGATCCAAGAATGCACTGTTGCATATCAATGACCCCCATCAACCGAGAGACACAGAAAGAAAGACAACAAAAAGAGAGGATAAAAGGGCCCCTGCCCGACGAAGGCACACAACGCAAACACAATACAAACACACACTGGCAGGCAAGTCTGTGAAATATGACAGACCCACGGTGAAGAAGGTGGGGGTGAAAGGAAGCCATATTGTAACAATCTGATTCTGTGGTCATTAATCGTATCCTGCTGTTCCAGCCTCCCCGACCGTGTGCGCTGAGCGTATGTCAAACACATTTCCCCTCTCTCGGTGGGCGCACTCTCAGCCAGCTTTAATGCTGCACAAAGACACCAAACCTGAGAGCTCCCAAAAAGCAGACGGCCCGAATAATCCCCCCTTGGATTCCAGAACCAGGTCCAAAGCCAAACATAAAGACAGAGTCCGGGAGCACACAAACAACCCCTGATCAGAGTTCTGTTTCCTCATTAATCTATAATCTTTGATGATTTTGCATAACTTAACAAAAGTTTATCCAAATTATATTTTCACTTACTGAAAATTACCTTGATGATGTGACAGTTAAAAACAGAAGGAAAACAAGTCATCATTTAAGTTCCACTCCGTGGTTTCAGTGTTTAGCAGCAATTCAAAAATCAAACAAACAGACAAACTCCGGGCAGCCAAGGGTGTTTGGCAACTCTGAAGTGGTCTTCCCTCTCTTCCTTTTTCATCCATCCCTCCATCCATACTGTTTATCCTGCTCCCTTTTCCCCCTCCTGCTGTGAGCTGCCTCATTAGGGAAGTGATGATGTAAGTCCTCTGTTTCATCAAGTGCTGCCATTCGTCATTCTGACTGACAACTGCCAAGTCGGGCCAATTCTCAGGATGAAGGTTGTCTCTGGTCTTTGGCTTTGTAAACATCCACAGTTATTTCTCTGATCATATTGAGATTAAATGCCAAAAGGTGACACAAACTGTCAAAGAAAATACAAGTAATTTCTAAAAAAAAAGAGAAGTTTCTTGAAATTGGAAATCACCCTGGAACCTCATCAATCAAATCACAGAGAGAACTGTTTTCTGCTCGGAGATCCTGACAAGATAATGGATTCTGATGCTGTCGTGACACTTGATTGAGGAGGTACACTGGTCATAAGTCAATGTTTCCAGACAGTGGTTTCAGTAACTGGTTCACTTAAGCAAGGTCCTCTATCTCAAACGACAATGGTAGCACAAAAGTGTAAAGGCAACAAGCCCACGCACAATGAACACTTGTAGCATAAAACCCCTCTCAAAGTGATCATCCTAATCTCGCTGTGGTCAAGGGATGTGTGTAAGAAGCTGAAGATGCCTTGACAGAACCCTTGACCTGCAGGTCTTTGTGTGGATGGCTGCCCGTCAGTGCAGACAGCAGAGGGGTGATTGATTGGGCCTCTGTTGGCCAGCTCAGCTGGACATCCTGAAGAGATCTCCCCATCCATCAGATCATCCAGAGCCACGTGATGCTGCTTCCAGATGGGCAACATTGTTCCCGGGCCACCCTGACAGACATCAGAAAGAGCCTGCAAGACCCAAAAATAAAAAAAAGGTTGTTTACAGCCGCCCAAGACCATCCACAAACTCTACATTTGTCCAAACAGAACTAATCAATAACAGTGTATTGATAGAAGATGCTTAAATTTTACAGAAATAACAACGATGGACCGTAAATCATCAGGAAATAACAGGTAAATATGATGGCATCGGCAGTGATCGCTACAACTAGTGTCTGCTGAGGCATAGCATAGAAACTTAATTGCAGAGCAAGGCCTAATTGCATGGTCATAATGAGTTAATCCCAAACCAGTCATCCATGATGAGAAGAAACAGGTCCTCAGCACAGTAATTACACTGCTGCTCATTAACCTCTAAGATTTGGAACATGGGGGACGAGGATGTTTTAGATGTCGGTGATCTATTCTGTAGTCTAGACGGAGGGAATGTGAAATACTTTCTGTTCCGGTTGGGTTGTAGTTCCCTGCAGTATCGAGAGAACACCGTGCAGTGGAGAGAAAAAAATAAACAACAACAGACCTTATGTAATGCATTTAATGCTCATGAATCATTTCAAAAAGCCAACTTCTAATTATCCAACAAGTGCATCTGCGGTGTATGATTATTGCTGCAGGGAGGAACCATCAGCTATTACAACTGATCTGGGACAATTGTTCATATCGGAAGAATTTGGGAATCTACTAGGAAGTCAACCGATAACCAATAATAAGGATTACAGGGAAAATGTTTGGCTGCTGTTATCTGGAATCATTCAGCTAATACCTCAATAGACGGTATTCATGAATTACTGAGGAAAATGAACAACCAAATCAGGAATGAATCATCAGGTGTTGTGTTTAGTATTCTCATGATCATCCGAATCACATTCAAGCTCTGAAAGTGAAGGAAGTGAAGCAGAGAAACTCTCTTACTGTTCAGTATCTAAGGTAGCAAGTCCAGTTGTGCACCCTGCACCCGGGTAGGGATATTTGACTGTAGTTTCCTGTAGTATTACATTTTTTAAAGCTTGGAAAAATCAAATTAAATTAAATATATCTTTCCAAAGGATTTTGATTACTCTTTGATTATGAAAACTGCAGAGAAATATGACAGAAGTTCATTATGCAAAATCTATCAATTGTTTTTGGTTTTATTCACTTTAACTTCCTTCACTTTGACTTAACTTATGTATATTTCATTAAAGTATTCATAACTTTATTTATATTTATATATATATACACAAGTATTTTAATTTAGGAGGGGCAGGCATAAAATAAGAACATTGTTCTTCTGTCTGCTTTCGTTCATAAAGGGGTAGGATTGTGTTATATTCTGTACATGATTTTGTGGGAAGGAAAAATCAAATAAAATAAAGACATAAAATAAAACTTGGTCTCTTCTGGCTTTTAAAATGTGAAAATTCCTATTTTATCGGAAAAAACACAAACAAGTACACAGTAATGTCTGCTTGTTGTATCAACGCCTCAAACTTCTTGAATGTTGTCTGTTGTTAGCGTTATTACAATAGAAATAAAATAAAAAAAATGTGATGGAGGTGCATGTTTTGGCTGCAAATAATATAATTTTTACCTATCTTTCAAACGTAATAGTATAAATTTAACAAACACCACCAAGACCATAAACACAGCTCATAATTTCTCTGTGGGTCAGAGGAGATGTGAATATTCCCACAACGGGCTAAGAAGATTATCTCAAGGAAATGCAAAAGTAAATAAGGACAAACTCTTGGGGATATGTGAGATTCAGACAAAACCACACAATTTCTCAAATGCCCCAAGTATTAAAGCTTTTTTTTAAAAGAAGAAGAAATTTTAATGCAAAAATTCTGAAACAATTTTCAAGGGTATTGTGCAATTTCATTCAGATTAGGTAACATTTGGATTTTGTTAACATTGATGAACAGCTTTTTTGAGCTCCATATGAATCTGTTATGGATGGATCTGCATGGTCAGGCAAATTCAGGGATGTATTCTCTTTTAAGACAATGCTTTCTTTATAACCAGAAGTTGTTAGTTTACATTTGCCGGTTTGTAAAATGTGTCAACGGATTTGTTTTCCAGCTCTGGAGCTCAGGAGGAGAGTGGGCAAAGGAGGATTGGGCAATCTCTGCACCCCCTGCTGTGGATCCATTAAACCAGGCTGCGCATTTACACCAAGCAGAGCAGCAGCTTTCCAAAAACATCAACTTAAGCTCCCACAAAGCACCACACCTATCATACTTTCATAATTGTCAGAGGCTCCGAAATGCAAGGCCAAGTCAACACATTTTACCTGGCAAAGTATGAAGAGGCGTATTTGTGTGAACCGTGTATCAAAGGTCTTTCATCAGTGTTTGCTGCAGAAAATATCAAGGTGCCATTTCCAGATGGGATCCTTTAAGAATCTGAGCTCCTTTGTCAGCCTTGGCCAGAAAAAGGTGTCAAATCCTTTTAATAAGGTGAAATTGTAAAGCCTCCAAAGTTTCTTTGCCAAACTAAATCCTGGCAACAGCACTGAAAACTAAGCGAAATTAATGCATTTCCCTGAAAGTGAAATGCAGCACGGTTAAAACGCTTTGGTCATTTGCTGCTAAATTGGAGTTCAATTAGAATGGAACCTTCTGGAAAATCTGTCAGAGATGTTAGGGAGCTCTCTGCAAACTGAATATGAATGGGACGGAGCATTTGTCAGGTGATCCGGATGAGACATCCCATTCATTTTCATTACTATCTTAGATAACCTCAACTTTACGCAATTTCTCAAACCTTGTGGGATCATTTCGAAAAAAAGGGGGCTCTCCTAAGTCTCCTTAAATAACCACTTCCATTGGAATGAAAACAGATCAATTATCGGGCACTGTTATCTCCCATCCTACTGGGGCACTTCTCTCAGTCTATCCTGCCTGAGTTCAGGGTCTGGGTTAAATGATGCGATGTAATGGCAGAAACCTGCCACTTTTCTGTTGACTCAGAGCTGGAAAAACGCGTAAGCTGAACTCAGGCTGTCTCTCTGGAGACCAGCCGCACCCCCCTAACAACATCCAGTCCTTGACATTCTTAAAAAGCCTTTGGTTAAAAAGAAAAACAAACAAGGGCATGACACTTTGTCCGACTTTGCGATAACAAACCAATTCCCAAGCAATCGAGTGGATTCTTGGTGCAATGAAAATTGGAAATGTTAGATGAGGGAAGGAGCTCGACAATCATCTGAAGGAGTTTTTGTGTGGGATGGCTGTGAATGTGAAAGAATCCAACAGGAAGACAGAGAGAGTCTGCCTGTCCGAGACATCACTGGTGAAGAATCTAGAAGCAGGCGTTCATTTACACACTTGAAGTGTCCTTATTGGAGCTGCTGCTTTGTGGGATGTGCCTCCATTTCCATTGGAGGGAGCTCTTCCATCCCTTCCCTCTTCCCCCAAATGCACCACACACATATTCCACTGCCCCCCCTACCTACCCTCCCTGTCAGTGTCCTGCCACACATCGTTGCCTCCCTAAATGCTGACAATTGCTGACAAATGGACTGTGTTGCTCATTGTATGTCAGTTGGCTCGGAAGAACGTGGCAAAGGCGAGCAGAGAGGGAGGGTGCAGAAATGTGCCTGGCACAGGTGGTTGATAATCAATACAGATCTGGCTTCTGATTGGACCTGACAGCTCAGGAGCAGAGGAGTGTGGGATTTCTCTAAGCACCGCCCACGACGAGTATGGAAGGTAGTGGAATGTGACTAAAGAAAACAGAACACATACTGAAAAATAACACACCAATACATCCTTGCTGCATAGTTTTGCACCTCGTGGTGGTAAATTGAAGTCCCATGTGTGTTTTAGCGCTGAGGGTTTGCAGAGAGAAGTCACATGTTGAGTTTTAACCAGTTCTGGATAATTGCAAACAACAAGTACTAATGAATTTGAGTACGCTGGCAGACTCATGCGCACAAACCCAGACTTGCTCAGCTCGCAGACATGTTAATTCCATAGAGGCTGAGTAACTGCAAAAGTGTGGCACTGTGACCACATTGTTGCCACCTGGTCCGAACATGTGAGAATGACTAGACAATGAACACTTAACTCAATTATGTCGAATGTGTGTTGCGGTGATGAATTCCATAGGAGCAAACGATTAAATAAAGCTGTCATCACGGAAGCAATAAAATATACTTGTTTATTGTTTTAAACAAATAGTAACATAAAAACACCAGCCATAGGGAGCTCACTTTTTGATAGAAACCAGTTGGGTAAGTAGCATTCCCACCCTGCATCCCCTCGGTGAAGGACCCCCCTCTCCTCCCACATATGACAGTACAAATTAATCAAGATCCCAGACAATCCTTTGCCCATCATGAAACAAAAGGATTTCCCCCAGGCCTCTCCGTGGCCTCACCAGGCAATTAACTATACGTGCAAGTTCATGTGCAAATGCAGCTATATCAACAAGTTTATCCCATCTCGTAAATTCCTCATCATGCATTAAACATGAGCAAATATCTGTGTCAAACCGGCGACGTTTATTAACCCGCGCGCGAGTGTGTGTTTTTACATGTGGAGGAAAACGTGGTTCTTGTGAAGGGGGGGGGGCACAGCGGGGGGGCTGCGATCAGCTGTGTGCAGGTTGCCGTCTTTGAGCGGAGGCTGGGTGGGGGTGTGAGGACACGTCGGCCCTGTGTGTGGGAACCCTGTGCTCCTCACTTCTCATACATTGTTCTCTTCCTCCTACAAACCGTTAATGCCACAAAAGATGCTCAGCCTATTGTGACCCGGGGACAGCCTGAGAGGGAGGGGGGTGGGGGGGGACCAGGGCGGAGGCAAGCAAGAGAGGAGAGGGCCAGCTTGACCTGATCCTGCTATAGATGCTTTGGTTACCAAACCTTTCCTCTTTTCTGCTTTCCTGTCCTCCATCCCCTCTTCTCCCCTGTACTCTCCTCTTCTCTCTTCTATCAGTTCTGCCACTTAGCTCCACTCAAGAGGATTTGGCTGGGTAGGGTTTAGGGGGCTGATGCTTATCATTCAAAAGAATTAAATCAACTTTATGTCCTTGCTTTCTTTTCTATTCTACCAGAGAATCTGTGGAGGAGGGCTTAGGTGATGTTATATTTTCATTAGATTTCTGATGGCAAACAAGCCACTAACGTTGAGAGCTGTGGGTTACATTGTGATGCAAATCTTGAGTTTTTTTTTTCTTTAATTAAACCAGTAGAGGAGAGGTGGGGGTTGGAGATGAGATTCAGTTGACACTGGTGGAACTGCATGTTTTACCTTTCCAGGACAAGGATTCTCACGTCCCACACTGACTGAGAGTTTGGCGCGAATTCTGGTTTGAAAATAACTGATTGGAGCAAAGTTTTTTTTAAATATACAATTCTACGAGATAGGGACGTCTTAACTCTTGATTTATAACGTATGTTAACATTGAACCAAATTGTGGGGAAGGTGAATTGTTGCATCCCAACTGCATCCTATATATTTATGTTAAAAGTGTCGAAATATTTATATTTCATCATTAAAAATAATATCGAAATTTTACAGTCACACTTGCTATTATATTTCTTTTTTTTTCTTGCTCTTTTTGCCATTTCTTAATTTTGCATCGATTTACATGTTAAAGAGGAAAACTTTAGATTGTTCTTCAGATTATTACATATATTGATATTAAAGTAGCGTGAAACACAAATATCGTCATTGCTTGAGCGCATGTAATGTTGCTTCCCTATATTTTATTAAAATTTTTCTAAGAAAATTTTTTTTTTACTGCAAATAAAACAAAACGATATATACAATGTATAACATGCATATTGCCTTAGTTTGTCAAACGCATGCTTAATTCAAGAATGATTTATGATTTATTGTTTTATTGCATTATATCAAACTAAGTATTAGCCAAATGAAAGGGGTTTCTTCATTGTTATTTGAGTGTAAGCAAAAAAAAAAAAAAAAGAGGGGGTTCCGGATTTTGAGTTTTCCATTGCGTTGTAATACAGCATCCCCCCTTATTCACAGGGGTTAGGGACCAGAGACATCCACAAAAACCCCAAATCCACAAATACGGGCCCCCGTATTGGAGTATTGCTTAACCTTAAGAGTTTTTTTTTTTGTTTAATTCAGAACAATAGACTGTAACACAGTGTATAACACAGACGAGTAGTGTCACTCTGTCTCTGTGCCTTAAAACCAGGAGCATGTACTTCCTCCTTCATCAGATAAGTGGCAGAGGTCATCTTATTCCAGAAGAGGCCAATTTCATCCATAATAAACACCTGTTCAGATAATAATTATCCTCTGTGATTATCTTCTTCAGCATATCAGGATTTTTTTCATCCGCCTTAGAGTCAGCTGATGCCATTTCTCCATGCAGGGCACAGACAGACTCCTTAGATGCTGAGATACACCTCAGCGATGCAGCTCCTCCTTCGGACGCAAACGTTGACATGATTTGTCACAATTTTTGTGATGAACAGGGAGAGTCACGTGACTGAAAAAAAATCTGCAAATACGTGAAATTGCAAATAATGAAACATGAATAAGAAAGGGAACACTGTGTACAAATAATAAACTGAACCAAAACAAATCCATCACCCAAAAATTGAGATTTGAGGGGAATGTGAATAGATGAATTCCCACTAGAAGATAAATTGATCCATCCATCTTCTAACTGGATAGCAGGGGCAGCAGATGTTCAGACTTTCCTCTCCCTGGTCACTTCCCTCAGCTCCTCTGTGGAGACTCCAAGACATTCCCAGGCCAGCCGTGAGATATAGTCTCTCCAGAATGTTCTGGGTCCTCCCTGAGGCATCGGCCCAGTGGGACATGCAAGGAACACTTCCTCATGGAGGAGTCCAGACAGCTTCTGGACTAGATGGTCGAACCACTTCAACTAGCCCTTCTTGATGTAGAGGAGCTGTAGTTCTACTCCGAGCTTCTCATCCTATTTCTAAGGGAGCACCCAGCCAACCTTCTGAGAAAGGTCATTTTGGCCACTTCTTTAGGGACCTTTCAGCCATGACCCAGAGCTCATGAACATAGGCGAGTTTTGGAATGAAGATTGACCAGTAAATTGAGAGCTTGGCTTTCTGGCTCAGCTCTCTCTTCACCACAGCGGGTCAGGTAGAAAAAAAAACCTTCTAAACATAATTGGATGACTAAAGAGAAAAGACTGATTGCTGGTAAGACCATTGGTTTTTGTTGGTCTCACTCCATTGACAAACAAGTCGAAATACATTCTAGTTGGATGGATGAATGATCCACCCTTAAGATCTTTTTTTTCCCCTCCACCGCAGTTCTGGTATTCATGAAAAGACTCTACGGCTGCTGACCAGATGTGCTCTAAACTGACTGTGATGCAAGACAGGAACTACTGTAGGCACTGGAAGAGGAAAAGAGGTCAAACGGGTATACAGCACGTATACAACACATTAGATCGTTTTCATTTAGCTATAGTGAGAAGTACATGTGTGTGTGGGTCACAGTCGGTAGTTGGTGAGGGCTTACGTATGGCTGTTGGAGGTGGAGGAGTATGGAACCTATAGAGGATGGGGTCTGCATGGAAACCCTGAGAACTTTTTTTTCCTCCATTGGCATGGCTCTTTTGCTCCCCAGGAGCAAGGAGTGTTGCTCCCCTGCAGCTTAAGCCTCTGTCTCTTTTTGTCCCCTGCACAACAGTCTGTGGCATTCCATGGCAGCAAATCTGGCTGTGCTGTCACATGGGGGAGATTAGCCAAACTAAGACCTCAATAGAATGCTCACTTTACACACCCATTCCTGCAGTACTGCCGCTACCCCCCAGCCTAAACACCCTCATGCACCCAAATTTAACTGTTCCTTGTCTAGACAGGGTGCAAAGCAGTTAATATTGGCGATATTAAGAGTTCTCTGCTTCTGTCATTGTCTCATACCAAGTGGTACACATGGAACTGGCAAGCCCTGAGAACTATTGAGATACTTCCTTTGTGGTTGTTTCTGTACACCAGGATTCAGCCTGGCTGCAGCTCTGGATCCAAAATGTTCTAGCATTTCACTTAAATCTATTTCCTATCCATTTTCTTCAGTAAGTGTGGCTTCTCGTGCCTCCTGGCTCCTCCGGTTCACCTCCCTTCCATAATCCAGTTATGCTCTGCTCAGTCACAGATATTACACTGACTTATGCTTGCCACACCACCACACACACTATCTCTGTCTGTTGTGGACACAAGAGGAGGAGGATGTTCCAGGAAACAAGGTTCAGGCAAGTTGCATTGGTCTGTGGCTGCCCTAAGATTTGTGGGTTGAACAGAACCCTCTCCTCAGGGAGGCAGCCAGAACAAAGCCATCTGACTGCATTAGGAGACAAAGACAGAAACACATATGGCTTCTGTTTGGAGCATGTCAGACTTACACTATTTAGCCCTTTTATTCCACCCCTCAGGCCTCATTTGCATATGCATGTGTGCCAAAATGAGATTTATTAGATTAAGATTTACCAGATATGTTCCATAATTATATTTCTAAACAGTCTTACATCATAATGGAGCAAATGCAAGAAAAAGAACACTTCATTTATTGATATAGTCAACAGAATCTGATTTGGATTTAATGTTAAATTAGAAACATTGTTTTAGTTATAAGCTAAGTGAATCCGTCTTGCCCTATGGGTTAACTTTACGAAGATGAGAGGTTAGCTTCATGCAAGCCAAGAGCTGAGGCCAAAGCATGAGCCCCAGTTTGCAGCTGGGAGACTAGGGGGCCACAGTTGCAGCAGCTCAGAAAATAATTAGGTTTATTTTCAAGTAATGGTCTACTGCCCAGAGCAGCGCCATTGCTAAGCACAGGGGAAAAGCTATTTTATTGTTGCCACATAAAAGGATCTCTCCTACCGCCTCCCAAAATGGATGTCATTAATGGACCAGGTCTGGTTGCAAAAGGGTGAAGGTAAGGACATTGCAAGCAGGGAGAGGGTTAATAGGTTAGGGGCAGAACATAGGAAAAAGCTACTTATTTCAAACCAATCAGGCTCCGCCTCTCTGCCACTGCCTCATTCACCTGTTTTGCATTATTGATAGAGACAATGTAAAAGTAAACCATGCTATTAAGCAAATATGGTATATCTGGTCTGAAGTCAGACTTTATTTGACATACATACAACATATGTGGAGAAAACCATAAAACCTGAGCTGCACAGGGACCACAAGGTAGGATCGCCAAACCCTAAACGGCTTTGGATGTAAATGCAGTTTCCTGCTAATAAAGTTAATCTTGAGCTATCCATCTGAAAGTATTGTATGAGTGCAGAAATGATACATCATAAAATAGTCTCATATTGTTTGCTTTAGCTGGTATATGCACGTTTAAAAATACTGCAATAGCCCTGCTGGCTTTGACAGCATTTTAAATCAGTTTTTTTTTTTATGCTGACATTGCAAGATTCTACAAATAGACCACCAATGATCTTTTGGAAAAGCAACTTGGGAGACCACGTTTCAGTCACTTGCATCTTTAAGTATTGGACAAACTGATATCTTAATTAAAATTCTTTAGTCAAATGTAAAAAATACCAAATAGATCCAAGATAAAAAATAGGCCATAGGTCTAGGATAATTATTTCCCTCAACTTTTCTTAGAGCTGCTTCCACCTCTTACCTCCATGAATAATAAAACACAACAGCTAGATTTACCAATCCTTGTCTGGTTATGGGTGCCTGTCAACAGACAAATCCTAATCACATACTTCTGGCAGTTGACCCAGTTCTTACGGGCTGGCTTTGAAACATGCTAACCATGGCAAACACATCTATTATGCGTTAATCCTAACATATTACACCCCCAGGATCATGGGATTACTGTAAGAATATTCAAAAAGACAAGAAAAGGTGTTATTTTTTAATGTGATCATCTGTAGCTTTTGTTAAACAGAAAAACGAGTAAGGTAAGTGGTTGAGCTTCCATGGATGCAGATCCTGATCCTGGCTCCAATTACTACTTTTCTTTTTTTCCCAGTATTCCCATTTTCCATTCCCAGCTGTGCCAACAGGGCTGCCGTTCCACAAAACTGTTCGGTAATACAATACAGTCTCCAATATAGTCATACTGGTTGTACATTTATGGAATTTCAGACGAGAAAGGTTTGGTGATTTTATATATGAGTTTGTGTTGAGGAGATTCTGCTGTAGGGTGATTTACCAGTCAGAGTTTTTTTTTTCTTGCTTAAAGAATTATATCTGTTCACAGTAATTCAGTCTTAAACTTAATTCTCAGAACAGAGACTTAAAAATGCTTTTACTTCTTCTTTTCTGACTGTTCGCATTCTGACTGGGCTTAAGGTTCATTGTGTTGGTTTGCATGGAGGTACATTCCTTTCCACATTTTTCATGATAAACCTGCAATTCTAAAACATGACCTTGGAAAATCCGTGGTGGTGCTTGACCTTTATGGATTTATGTAGGTTAGGTTTTCTGTTTGTGTCCTTTTCCAAATGTGACAAACATGCTTACTGTTATGTCTGGAACCAATTGGAATTTTTTTTTCTTTTTGCTTTTGGCCAATTGTTTTCATGTGTAAAGACTGTGGCTACAGGGACAGGCTGGACATTGGAGCAAATGAAAAATTATTTTGAGACAGAAGCTGTGAATCCCCACTCCAACAGGAGCTCGGAAGTCACGAAACCTGCATCACCGGTGGTAAAGGGACGGCACCCTCTGAAGGCTCTGGGCGTTCCCAGCCGGCTCTCAGGAAAAGAGAAGTGCGGGCCATTGAGGTCACAACACGAACGCCACACTGAAGTAAATTGTCGCATTCGTTACGTAATGATAAATGGGAAATGAAAAAATGGAAGGTGCATTTAGACGCAGTGACAGACTTAGAACTTCCTGTTTTAAGGTCTGCTGAAAAATGAGAACATGATATCACTCGTGTCACACATGCACGAGAAAAAAACAGAAGTAAAAGTTCATGTCTGTGCTCTGCACATAATGATGACATTAAAGTGTCTCATGAAGACATTTTAAAGACTGCATTTAAAACAACAAACAAAAAAAAAGGCATATTCCAAATAAAGGGATTCCTTAGTCCTCTGTTCTAGGTTGGCATTGGTGCTTTTAAAGTAAAGGGTTTCTCAACTATATGTTGATGCCAAATAATTCACCCAGGGCTCCCTTGAAAAAGAGGTTTTCAATCTCAATGGGACCCACCCGGACTAAATAAAAGTTAATAAAAATAATTAGTGCTTTCATGCGATTAATTTTTTTGTGAGATTAGTTAATAGCGACCTGTAATTAATTAGTTAATCGATTTTAATTGCAATTTTTTACCCTATACTTGCCATAAAAAGCCTGATTTTGAAATATTTTCATTTCAATTTCTGACATTGTGGCACAATAAAAGATGAAATTACAACAAAAAAACTGACTTTAGCAAGTTTTCCTAATTTAACAGACTTCCAATATTTACTTTACAACAGCAAGCGATATTTTTTTCCCCCAATCTCCACAAATTAAGAAAAAAAAAGCAGTATCAGTCCTCGAGTGCTCAAATTTAACACATATAAACAGTAGCAAACCCTTTCCTTTGCAATTCAAAAATGTTTGACCACAAACTTCTTATTAATCCCATAATCCATGTCGACAAACCTCATTTTACAGTTTACCGTCAAATGCAATCAGCCCTCCAGGTACCCCATTGATTTATGATAACGAACATCTTGTAAGGCATTATCCCTTACATAATAGATTATAGCTACAGCGTTGAGGGATTGTGTTGGTTCTGTGAAGAACTACAAAGTCACAAAGTGACTGTCACAGCAGCAACGCAGTGCATGTATTGACTGTATAAAATATGTGACTATGGGAGAACGGCACATTCACGGACACGGACAATTGATGACGTCACAGCAGATTTCAAGAGTCGTTTTCAACTGAGTGCAAAAAAACGTTTAGTTGGACCTTTGTTTTTTGTATTTAAGAATATAATAGTAGTTAAAGATCAACGCGATAAAAAAAAAAAAAAAACACTAATATGTCTGTAATAATTAATCCTAATTAACCTGATAATTTGACAATTACAAATAATATGTACATGAACAAAACTGTCTTAGATGTGCTAATCAGTCCATGACTCCAGGAATTAAAGGAGTGAGTTCAAAGAGTCCTCACTAAATTTATTTCTCAATATAAGTCGTGTCAACAAGGGCTAATGAAGAAGATTCAAACTTTATTGATACTGGAAAAAAGCTTAATTTTATAGTTTATCTGTTTCAGAGTAAAACATTAATATAAAACGCTATCAATGCTTTACTAAAACTCAGAAACAGAAGGACCCGTATAAGAACAATTTCTTCGGTCGGCCTCATTTATGCTCTTTAGCTCCCTATAACTGAACAAATGACTTTGAATCAGATTTACTTGCAGGGTCTGTTCTTTGTTATAATGCCCCAGAGTGATTACAGGATCATGACTATGCTTTTCCTCAAATGATGACAAACTACATGGATTCTCTCGTAGCCTGGCTAATGTTTCTATATAGCCGGCTTTTTTATAATGCAAAAAAATCCCTTCTGACTAGTTGGGATCATAAAGAAATATTAGAGTGTTTAATTTCTTTTTTTGCATAGATGTAATAGTGAAGAGTAGGGACCTATTTCAGTTCTGGCTGTACTTGAGTTGAAAACAAGTTGCTTTTTATTATAAAATGTTTGGAAAGTATTTTCCGTCCAAGCTGCTTAACTATTAATTGCCCACTTGCTTCTAGTTACAAACCAGGTCAATTCATGTTCCTATGGAAAGAGTTTTTCTGTTGCATATTACCCTCCACCTGAACTCAGTGGAGCGTTCTACATAACTGATCATTATTAACATGCGTATGAGATGATGCTCGGAAAACACTTGAACGCACAAACATTTACATAAAAGCAAGTAAATGCTCTATGTTTTGAAATTACGGATTTAACTTAATTTACAAACAAATATTAAGTAAAAAAACATCCTTGCAAACACATTTTTGCTTTAGTTACTTAAAAATATTCTGAGATGTTTTTTGCTCACAAGGCATTCAAAATTGTTTGTTTACATGTTTACTCAGATCCTGTTTTGAAATATTTTAAAAGTGTTCCCTTTTTTTATTTAATATGCCATTTTTCTTCTTATTTTTTTTAACTGTGTTGTTTTTTTGAACATAGTTTCTGCAGAGCAACAGTACTTCATTAGAAAATTTGTCTCTCATATGTGGGCTGTAATGCTAGCATAGAGTTAGCCCGCCCCCACTTCCCATCACCCAACTGTTTGTATTCTCTCCCACCAGCTTAAAGCCACTCACAAAATCCTTGACCTAACATTACCGGTGCAACAAAAATGTTAAGCACTATTGTAGCTATCCATATGTACAGTTTTGAGCCAGATGCCTCCTTTCTCTGCAAGTGGATGCATCAGAAAGAAGAGGTGCAGGGAGCTTGTGTCCTGCCAATTGTATCTTCTATCGAACAACTACACTGAAGACTTTTTCATCTGCTCCTGATTCACAGCGATTTGAATAAATAAATACCCAG
Source organism: Oryzias melastigma (assembly GCF_002922805.2). Lineage (NCBI taxonomy): Eukaryota > Metazoa > Chordata > Actinopteri > Beloniformes > Adrianichthyidae > Oryzias > Oryzias melastigma. The sequence goes on from NC_050519.1 coordinate 11,206,721, forward strand.
AAAGGTAATTTTAAACTTAATTTTCATAACATATGTCCTCCTTCATCAGAAAAATCCCACAACAACACACTAAAAACACCAAAAAAATGAAATTTTAATTGGACAGGGTTTTTAAATGAGCTATATATTCTAAATATTTAAATTCCCCTTTTATTTTGAATTACCTGAAATCATGCAAATGTTCATATCCTCTCTTCCTGCTGGTATGTGCTGTATCATGCAAACTTTGGCACAAAATCTAAGTTCCTAGCCATCATGTTAATGCACAAAGAAATAGTTTCCAATAATTTTTTGTTTGGTTCAGATATGGATATGTTAAATATTAACACCGATATCAACTATTAGATTTAAAAACTGGTTTTGCAAATACTCAGAACACTAATCTGATGTTGAGATGATTCTGGGAAGTCTGAAAAGACTAATATAACATGTTAAATATTTGTACAATAATCAAATAAAGATGAACTTTTTTTTTCCCTGTAAACCTTGCAGAAGTCATTTGCAAATGATATCATGCTAGTAGGTTGCTAACTAGCAACAAAACAACAAGTTTGCATTTAACTTCTTCAGACTGTCAGCACCTACTTTACGCAGGTAAATGACTACTGGTTTATTTTTTCACATGTGGATTTGGCAACAACACCAACCAGTAAGTTGGATTTTTATAAATATGTTAGTAAAGCCTCATAACTGAAAGAAGGTGTGGTTTTCCACATACTAAGTATTTGAGGATTAATGCATTTTGTTGCACAATAACAGCTCTAATGACAAAATGTGCTCTGCTAAGCTAGTTTCTTTAAGAAACTTCTGTAAGCTTTGGAAGGAGGAGGCTCTAAGTAAAATTTGTTTAAAAAAGCTGCTTTGTTCAATCAAATCCACCATCTTCTCAAACAGGAATAACCTCACAAACAGCTCGTACTAAGCTGTCTTTCATCTTCAAGCATTAGTTTGCTAATTCTTTTTGTTCTTTATTTCTTTTGATCCTTTAGCACACGGTTAGACGTGACATTTGTTGGCTTCATATACCGAGCGCCTCACTCAGGTGAGATATTAAGGTGGAACAAAAAATTATTGGCAATTCAAACCACCCCACAATTCCAGTAAGTAATCCCCATGAAACCACGAAACACTAAAATATCTCACAGGTTTACCTTTCATATAAGAATCCCTCCACACACCATGTGCTTTATGCACAATTATACAGTGCAATAAAACAAGTGTCCTGAGTCGCTGCTTGGCGGACATTCCCATAGTATCAGCTGTCTTAGGTGCCTGCCAGGATGTAGCTGTCGCACACACCCTTTTCCTCGGAGGCCTAAGACTCAACAGACCACAGAGACAAACCAACTGCACTGTGAAGCACTCCAGGTCACGGAGTCATTCCCACACGCAACAAAGGTGCTCAGGAACTGAAGACAGAAGACCATATCAGTTTCAGATTTAATGAGCACCCTCTGTACTCCGGCTTTATAAGCAGAATCACAAATTATCACATGTGCTTCAAGGAGCTAACACACAAACACACCATTGCATATTTATTCGAAGACCAGCATTTCTTCCTTTCCACATTACAACACAAACTGTGATTCTTAAATCAAAAGGGGGAATGTTTTTTTTTTCCTTTTAAAAACAAGTAAATCACAAAAGTCTTAAGCCTAAGCTTCTGGGATGTCTTTTGCTGTAAACAGCTGCATGTTATCTGGATTACAGCAATGAGACGTGACCAAGCCTCCTTCCTTCCCTGCTGCACAACTCGTAGGGCTACTTGAGGAGGAGATAGCATCAGATTGTGGCGATAACATCGAATGCCGGCTCCCAAACAATCCTCCATGTACAATATTGCTAATTTGTTCCTCTCACTCTCTTCCAGTGAGTTCCTCGGAGAGTACGTCAGCTTTTGTTCTGTCGAGTAAAAACAGTCGGAGTGAGATTATTATACGTGCGCGTCTGTGTGTTTGATCAAACCTATGCGTTTTCTATATAGGCGGCTGCTGAGCTCATCTAGTTTGGTGGAGACGGCCTCAATGACAGGTGAAGTCAGAGAACAAAATATATGCGCTGAGATGCTTGCAGGCTTATGGTTGACTATTATTAAAGAAAACACTCTCCCATCACCATAGTGATGCTTTGACATGGCTGCTGGGAGTGCTGACAGGCCTGTGTCAGAGCAGAAGATTCAACACGCTGTTTAACATCACTTTGTCTCAACACCCTTATTTTCATTTCTTTTGTTGAACCCCTTAAGCGCCCTCTGATGCCACTTTTGTAAGCTTGATTCACACCAACACAAGAGTTGTTTGGATTTTTTGATCTCCTTTATACCATGTAGTTCTCTTAACTTAACTGGAATGTTTGGACTACAGATTTTTTGGAGTTTGCATGTATTTCCTCCAGCTTCCCACAGTCAAAAAATGCAGGTTGTTAAGTTGTTGAGTTAATCTCAATTGCCCGTGAGCATGCATGCTTGTTTGCCTCTGTGTGGCCTTGTGATGGACTGACCACCTGTCCAGGATGTACCCTGCCTCTCACCCGACAATATCTGGAATAGGCTCCAGAAAGAAAGACAGATAGAAAGACATAGATGGATGCACACTTTGAAGTTTCTGGGTTATTCTGAACTCCATATTCCCAGCATTAGACTTTAATCTAACCTTAAACTCATTTTAAAGGGGAAAAAAGGGCTCTAAGTATTCTACAAATAAGTAGACAGAGCATATGTTGAGTTCTCCTTTTGCAGCTAAGCCACAGTGGTACAGCCCACTATTAACACTGTCACTCACTGTAAAGTCAAAGCAAATAATGGGGGATAAAGACTGTGTGAGTGTGGCACAAAGTTGCACATACCGGTTCATGTGTGTTACCCACCCGGCACAGTTTACTGGGTACAAGCTGTCAGCTTATGTGCTCTGCATGACTCAGATTTTCTCGTTAGTGGCTGCCGGCTTGCTTAGATACGACACAACAAAAAACAAGTGTGGCAGAGGGAAACTTTTTGGTTGAAAGGAGGGACTTTTTTGAGGTTTTGGGTGCTGAAACTGACAGGTATAGATGGATTATTTTTAATGTAAGCTTTTCCTCTTGATGTTTCGTATAAAGAGCCTCTCCAGTGGAAATTGTGTTTTTTTGGTGTTTTTAACATGTTCTTATAGCATTTTTTTCATAAAGGGGTGCCATGATGACTGGATATTCCTTGAGAGATTGATAATGTTGGGTTAAAACTGCATTTTGAGTATTTCTTTATTCAAATTGTTGTAAAATGCAGTTTAAAAAACCTTGTAGCTGTTACATATAGGTGCAACAATCGGCGTGCCATAAGCCTCCACTTGCTGTCAGACAGATCCATCTCTTTAGACTCGTTTCCACTGAGCGGTCCGGTCCGGTCAGGAGTGGTACGGTACGGTCCAATTAATTCTGATGAGCGTTTCCACTCAGTTAAGCCTCGCTTCCACTGAGCAGTTTGTTTTCACGGCGTATGGGTGGTGCAGACCGCTAGCGTGTCATTTTAGTGTGACGACTAGAAAAGCAACAACAATGGAGGTCATCCAGCAGCTCGTCTTTTTCTTGCTTTACTTTTTGAGCATCGTGTTTAACATGAATTTAATGTTTTTTAATAGAAGATTGCGGGGGGCTAAGAAGAATTCCGCCGTAACATTGGAAACGTTAGCTTAGCGCTATATTGGCGCTTTCTATTGTTGTCATCACTTTCTGCGGCTCTGGACAGAAGGTTTGGAAAAAAAAAAAATCAAACAAAGTCATTTTTACTGACACAATTTACAAAAACTACCACTTTCTTGCAAGTAGACTGTAGACTGACTGTTGACTATCAGCCAATATTTTCTGTGCCAGAAGGTCAGGAGACAAACAACATGCTAGGACATCCCAAAAATTTCTCTAACTAAAAGCTCAGTGTGAATTTTCTAAATATTTTTTTGCTTTTCCACCTAAAACTCAATTATCTTTTAAATGACCTGCAGAATATTTTCAATGGTTCCCTCAGTTTTCTTCCTCATGCTTGTAGACAAAGAGCTGCTACACAATTTGCTTTAGGCTGATACTAAGAAATTATCCAACTCAGTTCATATTTTTCAGGAATTTCACACAAATTAAACACAATGATAATTTTAGGTCATTGTTTATAAAATGCTACATGGTTGCAACTTTGTTTGATACACAAAAACATAAAGTAAAATGCAAAGAAAAAGCTAAAAGCAAACTTTTTTTTCTTTCAAATATTTAAAAAACAGTGAAATAGTGCTCATTATATGAAATTGACTGAATCAGTAATACATCTTAACCATTAAATTCTATTTTCTATCTCTGATTGAGTAATTTTCCTTACAAAAAAAACATCAAGTCAACTGTAAAGTTTAAAACTAAATAGAAAATTCAAACTCAGGCAGGCTGATTCTTGCAGGCTTGACAAGATATAATCACAAGACAATGCGTCTCACCAGGCTGTAAGCTGTGTATCCGTTATGATGCAGATCAATCAGCATTCCACCGCTGGGCTTCCGATTTGAAATACTCAGCAATGGGGGTTCCTGAAGACATATCTGTTTATTTTTTCACAACATTAGGAAAACTTGAACTTTTGTGAAGCACAGATTCCAATCTTGCATAGCCTTCTAGCAGATTAGAAAAGCTTACTGGCTTTACTGTGCAAGTTCAAATATGCAATGTTTTGTGTTTTTTTTTTTCATGTAGTTTCATGATTTTGCTGTTTTGATTATTTCACTTGGGTCTAGTTTATGAAAGGTCATGTTCAGATTCCGACTCTCTAGTCACAGTCACACCAGGTTCAAGTCAGCAATCACTACAGCTGTTTCTGTTTTAATTGATTAGCACCCCAAATTAGTCACTGCCTCAAATTATTGAACGTGTTTTAGTTTGTCCCATTTAATTCTTTTTTTAAACACATTTTTCAAATTTCCACCAGCCAATCTTAGATTTTCTGCATTGTTTTTTCATCATAAAAATGTTAGTAACGTAAGAAAAAATTATAAATGGTTTAAAATCAATAAACTTTAGCAATCTTTTCAGCCAGATTAGTTTATACAGATTTCTAATTTCAATTTCCTGTTTTTTTGCCAGATAAAAAACAAAAAAAAAAAAAAAACAGAGTCTTCTGAATTTTGCAGATGTCCAGTATCTCCGAAAGTGAGTACACACTTTAAATTTCAACAAATATTAATTTATATCTTTTTTATGAAACAACACTTCGAAATGAATTTTTGACACAATGAAAAGTAGTCAGTGTCTGTCTTGTATAGCAATGTAAAGTTGTTTTTTCTTCAAAATAAATCATAATGGAGACATCAATATTCAAACCTCTTTGCAACAAAAGTGAGGGGTGTACTCACTTTTGTGAGATAAATCTGAATTTAAGTTTAGTTGTATGTCACATTCATTAAAGTACTCCTCAATGTATTTCAAGCTAGCATTAAATTAAGAATTGCTATCGTTCAGAGGAAAGAAAGTGAGAATATGCAAAATCTAACAAACTGGTATATATTAGTGCGGATAGTTTAATATATAAAGGTGTTGCCAAAATGGATAGAGCTTAAATAACCTTTGTAATATTTAGATTTTTATGGGTTTGGAAAAGTTACCGGATCGAAGGCGTTCATGAGCCTCGTCTGTCAAAATACTCGTAGATTAAAAAGTAGAATGTGTTTTATAAACACAGATGGCGGCACAATTCATGATCTTATTTTAATTCACTAGAATGCTCACCAGTGCATGCAACCCCAAAATAAAACTAAAATGATAGCAAATCTGAATTTGTAGACAATTGGATTAAAGTAATGCTTATTTGCAGGGACAAGTGAAAGAAGTGTTCAGTGTTTTCATTCACTTTTTCATGACACCCAGCCCGAAGGCTTTGATACAGAAGGCAGCTGGAGCAAGGTGGGGCACCAGGAAAAGTTCGACATATTATAGATCCATATTTAACTTATTTAATTGTCTAAAGTGAGTAGTAGAGTTGTCTTTGTGACATCCCTTGCATCCTGTGTGTTTCTGAGTAATTGTGGAGCACCACAGCAGCATGTAGTTTAGCCTGTCCTCCCAGTGAACTGTGCTCTGTTCCCTGACGAAGCAAACGGGGAACAACAGCCCTTATGGTTATGGGACAGGTAAATTGCACCGGTAGACAAGGGGCTGTTTGTGCGAGACCGAAACATGACACGTTCTAATGCAGGAAGTGAGTATTTTCCCTCGTTCTCTTTCTCTCACTGTAAAACGAAAGAAGCAAACCCTTAGCGGAGAGAAAGAGCGCATTATAGAAACAATGCTGGCACCTTTGTGTCTACGAAGGTGTTGGAACACGGCAATGTGTGACTGACAGCTGATATGTTCCCAAGACGTGCATGTCTCATCATGTATTAAAAGTTCAGCAGAGTTTGAACAACAGAGAATATTGCGATTGAGTATGATTCAAGAAAATTGCAGTGGAAGCTTGCAGAGGTGGTAACTGATCTGCTGAAGTGTGACAGGCTTTGTGGGCAAGTCGCTGCAGTTGTGCTCCCGAAATCTAAACTTTAGTTTTATTTTTGGCTCAATCAAAAAAAAAAATGTATTAATGTTTTTTTGTGTTGCTTTTTATCATCTTTCACCAGAGTCCCTTCGCATGTAAACCAACACCTTAAATCTCTGTCTTCATGTCTGTTTCAAATTTGATCCCCCAAAAAAAGGAATTATGTGGATTTCATGTCTTCTTAGACAGTAAGAGGTTTGTCTTAAAAGTTGATAGCTTTCTTCTTTTTTTTCATGAAATGCTATCCAAGGAGAAAAGCTGTAACATATAGTCAATTTGGCAGCGATGCCTTTATGCTAATACGTCACGTCATGGCACCGTCTTGTAATGCCAAAATGCAGCCACACCAATAATTTTTGCGTGTGGGAAAGCTGGTGCTGCATGCATGGATGAGATCTCAAGATGAGTAATGTATAAGCATGATATAGATACCATATGTTTCTCTGCCTCTTCTCCAGACTAGAAGGTTGAAGGATGATGAGGTGTTAAGATGTCAGATTCCTGAAAGAAAGCTGGATTATGGAGTGGGCGAAGGGAAACAGGAGAAGATGAGGGAATAGGAGGTAACAGTGCTAAGAGAGATTCAAAAACAGTTCCCATGCAGCATGCCAAGTATTAGGCTGGGGCACACAGTCTATGACCTCACTGCGAGCCGTTCGGCAGTCTCACTGCATTGGCCCCTCCTCCTTTGTGGTTTTGTTAGGGACCGATCAAGAAAACCGAAATGGAGCGCAGAACATTGAGGTAGGATGGGAGCCCAAAAAAGAAAACCAAGTCCGAGCCAACTAGATTCTTGTGGTTGTCTCGTCAGGTCAACACCGAGCGAGGCAGAACATTGCCCTACCCAGGGAAGAGAGCTTGTCCTGGCCTCTGTCATGCATCAGAAAAGAGAAACTCATTTGTGACCCAGACCCTTAGGCTGTGAAAGTACCAAAATGCTGGGCTGCAACACTAGCGTCGAAACTAGAGCTGGATGAAGAATTGCAGCCAACTGGCTCCTGAGGTAGATCGCACTGACAGGAAAAAAAAAAAAAAAAAAACTCCATGGGAGGGCAAGTGGAAGGACTGTTTGGGGATTAAGGACTCATAGTCTTTATGGATAATTGAAGTGGCATCCTGCTGAAAGACCAATAAAAAAAACTTGGAAATATATTTAATAAGTAGGGTTTATGGTTTTCTTTAATCTTAGATCCTTGTCTAACCTGATATGTGGTAGCACCACTAGCTGCATCATATGTATTTTCATTTTATTAGTAGTAGTACCATCATTTTGTTGACGAACTGTCTATTTGTGACTTTCAATCATCTGCTAAACAGGCCTTTGACGTTTTGCATCAAGTATTCAAAGTGAGACATCGTGTGTGAATTGATTTGTCGGTTTGACATGAGACATGTGGCAGCATTACCGCCATGCTTACATTACAAAGCACTTTTTCTCTCCGAAAATGAAACTGCTCTCTCACTGAGTTGAATTCTCTCCAGCGGTTCTATCTAGCCAGGACACTAAACAGTCCCAGGTGCTGTCAGAGCTAAGCTAACACAGCAGGCCCACCTTAACTGCAAAGTTTCACCCTAAAACTGTAGGTATACCTCCATGAAAGATTCAAACTTCACCAAACAAGCGAGGAAATTTAAGGGTCAATTTCCACCATATCTGGAATCCATTGTTTCAATTGTGCTTTATGAATCTCTGAGTATGTTTTCTTTGGATGTCTTCCATGGACTTTAAACAGCGTATATCAAACGAACACCGACGATCGCAATGACAGTTCAAGATTAGCATGACACTGAATGCCAGGCATGCAGTTTAATTTGTCTTCTGGTCTTACCAAAGCAGTAGATTAACTGTGTTTGCTCAAACTTCCTGTAATAGTCACAGTACTTGTGGGTACCTGATTCTGTTTGAGGACTTCTGTGCATATGTTCCTAATAAAAAAAAAGTTAAAACTAAGAGGGATAACTTACTTCACTTTTTATTTGACTTGGCGTTCTAAACGGTCTGCAGATCTTCGGTTTCTTGCAGATTGAATGATACTCTGCAGCTGCAACTTTGATGCTTTGATTCTGCACCGGCATTGTGCTTTAACAATCTGTCAGGTGTGGGTATTCAGTAATGTCGGCAAACCTGGTCTCTCTTGCGTGGCCATTTGCCAGCAGTGTGTGAGGGCAATGAGCTTGCAAACATTCGCAGGTGAAGGGAGGAGTTGAGGCTACGTGCCTGCAAAATGGTTTACAGAGGCCATGCTTTGGGGATGAGGGAAACAGGAGGAGATAAGGTGTGGAGGATGCATTTTTGATAAGAATTCCACACTGTGCAAAATGTAATGCGCCCATGCACTAGACAAGATAAACTCCATACATAACTGCACACCAATAGAAAGGCGTAAGCACACGATCCCAATCATATTCTGTTACCTCACCTACGACCTCTTTACACCCTTTTTGCTCTCCTTTCACACAAAAGTGACAATTTTAGTTTTCAGTAGCAGACAAAACAATGACCTCATTGTTTCTGCAAGTCCTGTCATCACATAGGTTTGTGTCAGTTACTCATCAGATATCAGGCGCATTATGTAGTGACAGCGCTCCATGCCTTCATCGTCTATTAAGACAGATGGACGTGCACATACATACAGGTTGGTTGCAACCTCTACCCTGGAGACGGGGCTGTGAGGACGTGTCAACACACATCCACTTTCTAAGAGCACATTTTGACTCACTGAGCCTGTCCAAACCTGAATGGAGGCGACGGTACAAAACTGCTCTACATTTTTCATGTTGGCAGGAATCCTTTCTCTATCAGTTTACATTGACAACAAAAGTGGAAGACACATATCCGACTGCAGCTCAGACTTTAAAAAGATTGATTTTGTGCTTTTAACACTTCGTCCAAGGCGTTCAAACCACTTATCAAACAGGTGATGCGTCTATTCCAACGCCATTAGGTCATATCTGTCAATCTTTGTTCAATTCTTTCTTTTCCAAGGAGAACGATATGATTATATCTTATAAGTTTGGTGAGTCATCTGCCTTTTGATCTCCACTACCTTTTTGTAGAGTAGCAGGATCAGCCACTGGCAGACTGATGTCATCCGATTGTGAAAAGTGATTCATTGCGCTGTATCTATAGTTGCTATCATACAGCTACTGTTTGCTTTTCAACCCACACAGAGACTGGATGCTCCTTAGCACTTATACATGACATCATGGGAGACAAGCGGCTCATCAGACAGGCCTGTTAGGTTTTTGAGGAGGTTGGAGTGCGTTTCTTTTGCCAAACAGGACACAAAGACAATCATCGCACAAAATCAACAAACACAGTAGGCCATGTGTTAGGAGGAAATGAAACGTTTAAAGAAGCGCTTTATGAAAAGAATCCTAAAAAGATGTTGAGAAAGAGGCTCTTTCTTTGAAATTGTTTTAAAAATCAACCCAGTTATACAAATTGCTGCAGTCGTGTTACTTCTTAATTTTGTTTTTTCTTGCTTTCAGAGTTGATCAGTTGAGGACAAGTGTGTGGGTGAAAAGCCCAGGAGGAATTGGAAAGAATTTGAGTATTGTTTCCTGTCTGGTAATTTGAGCTTCATGAAACAAAATGATAAATCTCGAGTATTCAGGCACCAGAGGAAGTTAAGTATTGCTCCACAACGGTGTTTCACTGTAGGAGTTAAAGGCTGATCAGGTGCTCTGAATTAGCATGTGCCAAAGAAAGCATGAACTGGATCAATACATCAAGAATTGACAGAAAACTGGTGTGTGCACGTGGCCGTCCCGTCTGCAGCTGCAGGTTAAAAGCAGGAGAGGAGGTAAAGCACTGCGAGGAGGCAGTGGGTGGTAGAGGTGGAAGTGCAGCGGAGATAATCCCCAGCTTTTGCCCTTAAGTCCCGCGCATGCTGGGCAGATCAAGGGTGTAGGGAGGGGTTGTGCTACCTTGCGACAGTCTCCCAGCCTTGAGCCCCCCACCTGACCATCCTGGCAGCCCTGCAGCCTGCCGCCTTAGAAACTCAGCATTCAACCTCAATCAGGATCGGCTGAACTCAAACAACTGATTGCAGCTTAACAGACTTAGAGCTCCCTTATAGTGCGACAGAGTCCTGAACTTCCTATGTTTAATATTTCATATTTTTGTTAGCAGAAAGACCAAATCTGACAAAAAGCACCTGGATTTTTTTTTTATTATTTTTCCCAAATCTGCCATATATTTTTTGTGTGTGTTGCTGGGCTAAATTAATCTAAGAGAAAATGTAGAGTTAAAATAAAATAAAACTTTAAATTAACATATATTGTTAAACTTCTTAACTGGTATTTACAGTCAATATTTGATTTAATGTGGCCGGGAAACTCAATTTTTTCCGAAAATGTTTTTTAAAAAATGATTCTGTTGCTGCTAAAAGCTTCTTTTATGTTTTGACTTTTCCTTGTAATGTTGAAGAAATCAAGTATTCACAAGTGTTCAATGGGCAAATGTGGTCCATTCACTGTGCTGAACTGCTAGTAAGCAAGTTTATTTAGAAAGCACAATTCATACTCATATTCATTTACAAAATTACAAAAAAGAAAATAAAGATCGATTGAATCGATAAAATATATCCAAAATCATTAAACTTAATGAGATTAAAATTAAAAAAAGTAAAAATCAATAAAAACGCATAAATACAATATATCCCATTTTAAAATGCATTTCTAAATAAAAAAGATTTCATCCTAGATTTAAACATTTTCAGACTTTCTCACACTTTCCAGGAGACTTTTCCAAATCTTTGACGTAAAACACTGAAAAGCTGGATCGCCATGTTTAGTTTTGACTCTTGGAACCTGAAAAAGATCCCACTTGAGGTTAGCAGATGTCCAGATTGGTTATAAGGAACTAGCAGTTAGAGATCTATTTAGGTGCTAAGTCAAAGAGAGTCTTACAAACACGCAGATGCCTCGTTTAGAGATCCAAGTGAAGGCCGTTAATTCAACCTACTGGACACAGAAGCTTGGATTAGTTTTGCAAGTCAGGTTTGGACACAATCTTTTTAATTTTAGGTAATTTTATTTATATGGTATAAACGGCTACTTTTGTAAGTGATGAGAGGTGACTATTAAAATTTAACTCAGACTCTAATATAACTCCTAGGTTTCTAATTCAATTGCTGCTAAACTTCTAAAGATGCTTTACTTTAATAGCATTTTTTTATTTGTTTACAAGAGAAACAGCATAAATACCAACATAGTGAACAACAACGGACAACATTTAACCAATAAACCGGAAGCAAATCTGGAAGCAATTTGTCTTAGTGCTGGACTATTTAGTACCCTGGATTTTAAAAGCGATTCAGACATCACGACTTTTCTTTCGTTTTTCTAAACACTGGATATGATGTAAATGATTTAACAAAGTGAAAATCGAATAAATTCAAACATTTCACAATGTCTAATTGTGAATCTACTATGTTCTGATAATGAAAATGTGCATGGTTTAATAAAAAAATTACATGTAAACATGTTTTATTTAGCAAAAATTGTTCTACTGCAATGCATTGTGGTCTATATTTGCTAATAAAGTGAGCTAGTTTTTCGCAAAGACTTCTGGGAATTGTAGATTCAGACACCACTAGAAAGTGATGAACACACTATATAGTGCACTAGTGAGTAATGAAGGAGTTTGAACATAGCCTTACTTCAATTAAAAACCAATGTAGACAATAATTCAGATTAATCGTTTTAATAATAAATCTAATTTAGGTTTACATTTATATAAAAACATTTATTGTATATAATTCATTATTACCTCAAGCTTAAGTTTTGAGAAATTTTTGTTTGGCACAAAGGGTAAAACGTTCACAAATATGAGAATTTTGCCCTTTATAAACTGTGCAAAGATTACAAAAAAATCCCAAACATGTCTAGATTAAACCTAAAGACAGAAGCCAATGATTAACTTTATTGTCATTATATAATATACAATTAAATTGAGAGCAGTCCTCTTCCAGTGCATTTGTGAATGAAATAAAAATGTAAAAACATATTTAAAAAAAATAGATAGATTCAGACACACACATCCATGGATCAAACTAATGCATGGCTCCTATTGTAGTGCAAACAAGTAAAAAAAAATAAAAAAAAATCCATTAAAAAGGCACCCAACTTCTAGTAGCATTTAAAGCTGTGACAGCTCTTGGCTAAAACTATTTTTAATTTATTTGTCCTTGATTTAATTTATAAATGAATAAAGACAGAAAAGTTTTGGCCCTAATTTGGAAAAATTTGACCCAATATGTTCTGGAACCAACATAAAAATAAGTCTTAAACACCTTAGAAACAAAAACAGCTTATAATTACCTTTTCAAAATTAGAAATGCCGTTCAAAAATAGATGCCCCAAAGCATTTTTAACGCTCATCGTCACTACAGAGTGACAGAGAGGTGTTCCCTGTATCAGTGAGCGGGACACATGAGGTCAGTGGGTTAATGCGTTCAGTATGGCAATGGTTTTGGCCCAGGGGAGACATGAAGCTAAGAGGTTAACCTCGGGGCAGAAAGGTCAGTTAGCCCCAGAGAGCCACTCCGTGCCGAGCCCCGATTCAGCTGGAGACTCTGAGGAGAGACCTCTGCAACCCACACATCACCCTGCATGCAGTTGGGAAGCACCAGCTGTTGGGGCGAGCCGAAAAAGGAAGGAGGGCGGGAGAGGTAGAAAGAAACTCAGCTGACAGGATGTGCACACGTCCCAAGACGCTCCTTCCCTCCCATCCATCCCACATTCTCCATCCTCCATTCAAGTTCTAAACAAAACACTAAAAATGATTTTTTTGAAGACTTAAACTTAAAATTAACACTCAAATTCCTCTCTAAAAGCTGCAGCTCCTCCTCAACCTAACCTCTCGATAACCCCAGAACCGCCGCTGTCATTATGGCCATTACACTAATCATTCGATATGCATTGTTTGGCTCCAGCTGCAATGCTGTGGCTTAACGCTGTATTTTTTCTGTTTCTCCCAACATGCCCTTCGTGTAAACACATAAACAAGAACTTTCTATACTGGAGGGATTCTTCAGATTGCTAATTGGAATATTTACCCCACACAAACCCTAAGGCCTCCATAACTTTTTCTCATATTGAGATCATGCAGCGTTTCTATGGGGAGTTTCCAGGTGGGTTGATGCAGGGTGTGGAATTTTTAGAAGATTGTATCAAAGCCAGAAAAACAGCTTTATGTAATAGATGTTTAGTGGGACTTAGCAAATGGCCCAATTCAGGTCTTCTCTTAAAAACTAAATAGTAGTTGCATAACTCTGGGACAGAACTCACTAAACAGACAAAAAAAGAAGCAGAAAAAGTACAAAAATCTAATTTGTGAGTTGTCCCATAAGATTCAGGTGCAAGATGACAAAAAAAGACGACAAGCTGTTTGAAGGAGGCATTGGGAGTGTTTACTTTTCTCATTCTCAGGAGGATTCATCATGAGAATGCTTTTAATCCACTAGTGAGAACAATGACACCTCACAGAAGGAGCTGATTCATACTGTACAAAAAGTCAATTGCAACACACCTGACAAAAGCACACAAACAAAGCCTTGGACGCACATTTAGACGCTCCTGCCTTTTCTCAAGCTGAGCAGTACACAACACGACAGCCCCGGTAGGAACATTTGTTGGCCACAACTCTTGCAATTAGAGTTTGAGAGTGGAGCTGGAGACACACAGGCCTCAGTTTTCCTCTCAAACACACGCGGCGCTTTAACACTGACAGACTGTATGCTACCGGACTGCTGCGTTTCAATCCAGTTCCCCCCGTGGATGGCAAATATGACTTTCTCAAAACTAAAATAATATTCTTTTGAGTTGATGCTTATATCAGAGCAGACTGAAGGTAAATACTGTGCCTCAATTACTGTGACCCTTTCACCAATGGGGTTGTTGAGTTGCCTCCAGAAATGTTTAAATACCGTCAGTATTTTGAGCTTTTATTTTGTCAGAGTATATTAAAAAAAAATAATAATTTAAGGGGAAATAGAACATTTTAGTATATGACTACATTGTAGGTATTTCATGCTGCATTTCGCAAATGAAAAAAGTAAAATTATGATTTTTTTTTAATGCTCATATTAAAAAACGCAAGACAAACATGCACATTTTTTGCTTATTCTAATTGTTTTTTTAAGCATGAATAGTTTCCTGGAGCTTTCGATGAAGGAGGAAGTATTTTGAATTTCTGGCAAGAAAACGGACATTCTGGACTCCTCTGATAAGATCGTGCAACATCCACCATCTGAACTGCATCTCAGATGATGAACAAAGCTAAAAAGGAACACAAGGGAACCAAAAAGCTGACTTTGTTGTAGTTCAATCATCTTCTGTTTCAAGATAAAAAGTAAAGAAGGGCTATATCTGTGACAGTTTACTTTGATATCTCTGCACACAGGATGCAAGTGGAGTTATTTGCTATTTGTCATGTCAAGCTGAAGTTCTAGAAGTTCTTTGAAGTTCTTAAAAGTTTGTAATATGAGCTATTTCTTACAGTAAAATGTAGGAAGGGGTTTAGTTTCCAATTATTTAAAAAATCTGTCTAAACATTTAGCAGAAAACCTGAATGAGTCAAAAACATCAGAATTATTTAGGCACTAATATGAAATTCATGTTGAAAATATGTGTTTAACGAAACAAGCATAAGTAATGTGTGCATTTATTTAAACAAGGCCTGGGTTAATAAAATCAATTAATCGATCCAGATCGATCTAAGCTAAATAGATCAATAATAGATCCATAAAAGTAGAGATCGATCTAATGTATAAGGCTAAAAAATACACTAGCTTGATGCTAATAATTAATGGGATATCCTCTAGGACGGCTAATGCTAACGCTGGGTTGACCTAAACATACATTTTTTACTAAATTAACATCTTTACATAATCACAGACATGAATTTTCCAAACTCTTTCAAATAAATATTTTTAAGTCATCATTTGTGGTCTATAGCACAATTTTTTGCTCATTCTTTCTTCTTCTTCTACTGGAATAAGGCGTAATGCTATAGCACAATCGCCACCTAGTGGCCAAACTGAAACGCCCGTCAGGAGATGCAGAACAATTGTTGGAACTTCTCAGTTTGAGAATCAATGTAACACTGTTTGGTATTAACAATCTCATTATAATTTCACTTTATACAAACTGTACCAGGTTAATATGAAAACATTCAAAACATATATATATATAGATTATTAATATATTTCTAAATAAATGTTTCTAAATATGTAAACCGTGCAATCTCAAAATTGAATCCATTGAATTGAATTGAGGGGATCAAAAGAATAAAAAAAAAAAAAATCAGAATCGAATGCATCAAGGCTCTGGTGAATCAGATTAATTCTGGAGATGATTGGCGACTCAGACCTAATTTAAACAGAACGGGTCTGTGGTCTGGAACAATAAAACACATGCAACCTTTCTGTCTTTTCAAGGGCAAAATCCACACCATTTTTCTTTTTTTTTTTTTGTTTGCTTAAATTTGTGTGAAGTTAGACACTAAATACATATTTGCATTTAATGACCTAAATTAGATAGGTCACGAAAAGGCATGTAGTTAGTTTTCACAAGCTGAGAAACTAGTTAGTGAAGTGGAAAAGGAAAATTTCACTCATTATGATGGTGTCAGCTCTAGAAACAGGAAGAAGAAAAAAGTGTAAAGACAACAAAAACCTCAATGGAAAAACAAAATATGAAGCAATCAACTTTGTGAGTAAGTGCACATTAGATCAGCCTAAGACAAATAGTTCTTGAATTTATGTTGCCTTTTTTCCATTTGGGTCATACACAGTGAAGCATTGGATCAATTAACAAAAGCTCTGTAATTTGTTACATTTAAAAATATCAGTTTTCATTAAGTGAAAATTCATGAATTTAGTTAACCGTCAACCCAAAATTTAACTTTTTTGATGAAAATTAAAAGTTGTAAATGTAAAAAGTTACAGAACTGATGTTATTTAATCTGATATTTCCCTTTTTTCAGTGAATCGAACTCTATTACCTGTTTTAATAAACCAGCTCATGAATGCAAAATATTTATCCGTGTGAAAACACGATTGTGAATTTCTAACTGAATGAAACGATTGATTCAGTGTTTGTACAGAAAGCCTCACTGGCTGTGTAAACAAAGGCTTAACTACCACCAAAACCGATGGCTATCGACCCGACCAGATACAGGACTGACAGGCCTTATCTGGCTCACTGGCTGGTTATCTGAGATCCATGTTTATCATTGAACGTGAGACGTGGAATCCGAATTATCTCTTTGGATTTCCACCGGGGACAAGTTTAGACTCACTCATGAGAACCCGAGTCACCTGCCGTCCCTTCAACTTGAGTGACACTGCAGCCCCTTCTCGTTGGTGCTATCGTTGTGATAGATGGCCGTGTGAGCTCTTGTTGTTCCTCACCCTTCTGCAAGCTTTACACATCAGGAAACGAAATTCAAGTGCTGCGTGTAAAAAGGAACTTTGTGTGTGCGTGTCAAGGGGTCAGTGCTTTCCCTGACCAAAGGATTCCTGCTGGGTGGGTGGCAGCATGCTGTCACGGCGGTCAAGGCAAGATAATGCAACCGTGCGACACTTTCTAATCACCCTTCACGTAATATGGTACTTAGATTAATGTCAGCAGAAATCATTTCTTGACAATTGGAAAAAAACTTTGTTTTTTTAGTTGCATGTGAGGCAACTACTAGGGCTGGGTTGATAAATTGATTAATTGATTAAAACTTAATCGATTCATAAATATATTAATCGATTTAGCGCATAAAGCTAAAGTTCGCTAGCTTGATGCTAATGTTTAATGGGATTTCCCACAGGGCAGCTAATGCTAACATACATTGCTGTCTAAATGAACGTCTTTATAAACTCACAGGCATGAATTTTCCAAACTGTTTTAAGGAAATATTTTTAAAGTAACCATTTGTGGTCTAAAACAGTTTTTTGCTTTTACTGGTTTGCTCTTCTTCTGGAATAAGGTGTAATCCGCAATCGCCACCTAGTGGCCAAACTGAAACGCCCTCAAGGAGAAGCAGAACAATGTTTACAATGTTATTGATCTGAACATTTTAGTTAGAGATTCTCCTTTTGAGAATCCATGTCACACTATATGCTATTAACAATTTCATTATTTCACTGATAGATTTTACAGTATGTGAACTATATCAGAGTAATATAGATATATTCAAATCATATTGTAGATTATTCATGTATTTCTGGACAAATGTGTATAAATGTGTAAACTCAAAATTGAATGGAATTGAAGAATTGAAAAAATATCTGAATCAAACTGATCCAGGCTCTTGTGAATCAAATCAAATTGTTTCTGGAAATTATAATCAATACTCAGCCCCAGCAAGTACACCTCAATCAATATACTTTTTAATTAACACAAAGAAAAATATCAATTATATTCTCTTTTTAAATCAAACACTGTATTGTATGATGTGGAAACAGAGGACACCAGTTTGCTGGTTTTTGCAGTTGAGTTGTTTGAAAATGTGTTTTATCTACATGGTGCAACTGTAGTAGAATAAACATTTCCAAAGGTGCAGAATGGGACACTTTTAAGGGAAACTGGTGTTTATTTAATGTGACTAGTGATTTGAATGTCATGTATGTAAACACATGGTATGGATGGTAATCTGAGAGCTCTACTCTGGGTTGGAATTTTAAAGTACATTAACCTACTTGGTTTGTTTTCTTTGTTACCAACTTTCTTTCCTCTTTTAGAGAAAAAGCTCCCGTTCCAAGTGTGGGATCTGTCACATAGTTCACTTTTTTGTCTTTTTCACACTAATCAAGAAGTGCCATTAGTCACTTCCAATCCCTGATGATGGGGACTTACCACTCTATTCACTTTTAGGACGATGGGGTTCCTAAATGTGTGTCCTGATCTTGCCTCTTTTTTAAAATGAATAGGCACATAAATAGAGAGTATTTTTAAAGACAAAAATCCTTTAGCTCAATTCTAAACAATCAGATGTACACCAACCCAGCCAGCAAGGCCAAGTGAGCCCCATATGGTTTAAAAGTGGGCAGAATCTGGGGATCCAATTGGGTTTGTCCACAGTTTCTGTGGTCGTCCCACCTGTGTTTGCCCACATTGGCTGTTGGCCAGCTGTCGGCTAAGACTTCCAGGAAATTTGTAGTGCACTCGATTTGGAATTAGTGATTCAGACAGCACTAGAAAATTGCGATATATAGTGATTGGGATGGGGATTCAGACACAACCATGGAGAATCTGTTCGTTCTCCTCCTGAACTTTAGAATGTTTTACTTATAGGCATCGAGATAATATTATTTTTATTTTCCCTTCCTTTGACTAATTCATTATGTCTGGCTTGGCGAATTTTTTCAGAGGTGTTGCACTTTTCTCACAAAAATCCGACCTGTGGTCCAGGGCGACTTTTATGTCTTTTTTTTCTCCTTATGCATTTTTTGGCTCCTGTGATTTATACGCTATAAAATATAGAAATCTTAGTAAATGTATTTAAAATAATAACAAGCAAGGCTATATATATATTTAAAAATTAAAAAAAAATATTGGCTACAAAAAAAGTCTTTCTTTCTTTTTTGTCAAAACAGATTTTATTCTCCTTTCACCTATATTTTACGTTTATTGTGTGTATTACCAAAGAAACTTAATTTTAATTATACAATGATTTTGAATTATGGAATAGATAAGAAAACAAACTTTTAATTCAACTTGCAGACTAAACGAACCAACTTGCAGTGAGATTTCGTTTTGACAGCATTACATCAAGACATCATTTATCCCTGCAGCTGACAACTTGACACCATCTATCTAAATTCACCAAACACATAATGAGACATCTGACAGTGTTTCCGAGGTAAACTCCAGAGTGTCACCAGCTCTTCTAACGAAAAGGACAAGTGCAAACCTAACCTTTGACATGACCTTTTTTTTTCTCTCAGAGAAAAGAAATGAGCCACACTCATGAAGAAAACACACCTCTAAAAGTTTCGGCCTTCCATCTAAATGCAGCCGTTCCTCTTTGACTAGAAGTAAAAGGTCAGCCCTCTAAAGCTGCTGCAGCGAATCCCCCTCAGCTGGAAAATTTTAGATTTTCAAGTGAAGTAAAAAAAAAAAAAAGTAAAGATGGAGAGAAAATGCATCATTTGTCATAATTTCCCCTGTCGGACAGATCTGGCTCTCCAACTTGGCAGGAGTTCAAACCTGGTGTTCAGCAGGGATGGGAGTGACGTTCTCACCAAACGGGGACAACTCCGAGTGTTTAAAGTGGTCTTTCAGCCTGAATTCTGAATCCAGGAGTGAAACGGCCTGTCAGAGTGATGTATGATGTGGGGGGGTGGGGAAGGCAGAGAGCTGGCAACGTAGACTTGAGAAGGTCTACAGTTGCACATTATTTCACATGAAAAGACTTCAATGGTTTTAAGGTCATTTTTATACATGATAATTAAGCAAAATCAATGTAATTTAACTAGAAATTAAGATGAGTTTATTTTATAATTAATAAAAAAGTTGATGTCAGCTTTGATTAAATGCTTAACTTTTAACTGTAAATTTCATGTGTTAAAATAATCACTTCCCCAGAGACCAGACACAGAGAAAAGGGAAATTCTGCTCAGTGACGGAGGGGAGGGAGGGGTTAAAAAAATCTGCTTGCTCATGAAGTCAAGATAACTTCACCATCCTAAAAAAGTGAACTTAAGTCTCTCTGTACATCATCACTTCTTTCACTTTCCCTCCCCACCGTTTATTGGCTCTCTCAGTTCTCCATAATTTCCATTTCTCCTGCTAAGCCCCGCCCCCCAGAACTGTCCCACACACCCCCTGGCCCCCACTGCATCTCCGCATTGATGCTGATAATTGCTGCTGAATAGATCTGCAGATTCCCATGGATGTCAGTGGAGCCTTTGGCCTGCTGGGATGCTCCCCTCCTCCTCAACCTGCCCCACTTCCACAGCCTCCTCTTCTTCCTCTCAATGAGGATTAAGAGGGAATGACAGAAGCGAGAGATGGAGAGGGTGACACCCAGGGATACCTTGCCATGCACCGCCTTCGTCTATACACCCACGCCGATCAAGAACGTCTCCATAAATAGGCCACAAATGCCAACTTTTGGTTTGGTGAAGCCGTTTGCGGTTGTGCAATTGCAAGGACAGTTCTGTTTAAGAAAACGTCAAAATTAGAAAGCGTCACGAAGTATAAATAAAAGTAAGCTATTCTCACTATTTCTCAAACACAAGCAGAACTAAGTTGATTAACGTCATGGACACTGTGAGCCTATGCATGCCAGACGTAACCAATACTCAGTCAAACCTCAATGAAGATGAAAAACCCACTAAAAGCTATGCTTCCTTCAAAGGAAGTCCGAGGAGTGGCCTCACCGCAACACCACAGTAAATTACATCACACCACAAAGAATAGCAAGAACAGGGCCTGAAACCTGAACAGAGGAGACTTCTGGACACAAAAGATTCGCCGAGGAGTCGGAAGTTGTTCTTAAAACAAGAGAAACGTATACAGCGCCACTCATTAAATGGGTCCCTTTAATGTAATTGCACACAAAAATCATGGAGGAACTCCAAAACCAAGTGGGAATTCTGTCTTTTTTTTCCTTCCCACTTTGGTTAAAGTTCCAGTTTGAGAAAATGGTTTGGAGCGTGCTCAAAGGCGTCTATGCTGCAAGAGTGTTTGTAACCAACAAGGTTTGGCTCCAGAGCGTATTTTAACCTCACTTCAAATTATCCTCATTAATGACAGTTCCAAGAGGAAGTGGTCATTTGTATGTGTGTGATACTCTGGTGCAGAGGGTGTGTAGCGCTCCTGGAGACACACTAGGATGAAACAAGGCAATTATTAGTCGGGGTTACAGGTTGGAGGAAGCAAGTGGCAACTCTTTTGTTTCTCAACCAGTTGGAGTTATACCTAATAATTTGATCTAAATAATTACATATTTAAATTTAGAGACATTGAATAAAAATGCATAAATAGGTAATAACTATAATTTAGAAAGGAAGCCATTTTTCGACAAGCCTGTATAATTTCTCAAGACTGTTTACCACACGCTGCCTGACGTTCAGAACGCTGCCAAGTCCTGCCCTGCCATCCAGGCCCGCTGTCTTGACAACCCAGCATCCAAGAGCATAGGGGATGGGGGGCAATTGTTTGCCGGTGCTGGTGTTAATGTGTTGCGGCGGGGGTTGAATGATGTCATCTCGTGGCAAGGAGGGGGCCAATCAAACCCTGAGAAAATTATGTCACCTTTTGTTGAGCCGCTCCATTCAAAGCTATAGAAGTGCGGTGAATTGGGAGCTGCAGAAAAAAAAAAAAAAAAAAAAGTTGTGTATATGTGTATGTGTGTGGGTGAAAAAAAATAAAAGCAAGGCAGGCAGACAAGCATTGTGGACATGCTAATGTTGTTGACCATAATCAGGGCCATAAAGATGTCATGAAGTTCCAGAACATTCTGCTGACCCTGTCCGCCTCAAATCGGAGTCTTAATATGATCCCTATGACGCTTTGAACAGCTTGTCAGAAGATTGTCAAGCTTGAGAATGAAAGCCCGAACAAACTGCAGTAAAGGCCAACTCGTTCCTCTTTGTTTTATGGCAGAAAGACATCAATATTCAACCCCTCGTGGAATAATTACACCCTTAGCAACCCATTGCACTCCTGCACCCATCCCCCACTGCGCCCATAGCTCCCACCAATGTAAATTGACAGTAAACAGCGTTTGAATGGGAACCACTGCTGAACTTTTTCAGACGAAAAAAAATAAAAAAAACAACGTATGCATTTACAATGTACCCTAGAGTAACTTTCTACAGAAAACAAAGCACGGTGGGGATTTTTTATTCTTGGAATGGTTGAAAACTCCCCATGGTTTGAGTCATGTTGATCTACACCGTGACATTCAACACTTCTCTAACATATTTTAGAGTGGATGAAAAGTAAATCAGCAGGAAAACACAGGTTTTGTGGAATTCATATTTTTTTACCATCTCAAAAAAAGGGAAAAAAAATCCAAGTGGTTAACTGTTTAGAACAATAAAAATTACATCACCACAGAATATCACATCAGCAAATTAAAGGGTCAAAAACATAGCTTTGGCTTTGTAAAAACATTACAACGTATGAAAAGTTAAATGTCACAAATTTCCATATTTACGTTGAACTTCTCTTTATCTGAGAAAGTGAAAGTGAAGAAGTTTAAATTGGTTCTTCTTTAAAGGCACTAGGTGGTATAAATTAGATTTTTAGCGTTGATTTTACAAGAAGTATGCAACATTTTTTTGAAAGCAGTCTTTATTTTTGCTTTAGTTAGTGATATAGTGGATAATGAAGGGTGTTTGGTTGTTTCACAACCTTAGCTTCTACTATAGACCATTGTGTGGCACAATAATCCAAGCTACGGTGGCCCTGAAGTGCAAATCAAAAATAACATTTAGAAATTGAAGCAAAATTCCAGAAACCAAAACACAAGTTCAAAAAATAAAACACACATTATCTACATATAGCATTTCAGAAAACAAAAGTAATTTCGAGAAATCAAAACGAAATGTTAATGAAACAAAATAAGAAACCAGAAAAAGTTGGTACAATGCGACAGATTGGATGATGGTGTTTGTTTACTTCTTTAACCAGAAGTTATAAGCGATGGCACCGTGCATTCATACAGTGCACCCAATCACTTTTAAGTTAAATAAAGACCCATTAGTTGTCACCTAGGTGTGTGAAATTTGTACTCCACATTTAATCCATCCCCCGGGGGAAGTGGTGAGCTGCCGTCAGGATTTGTTTGGTGGTTTTCAGGGCAGACACTGGTCTTCCAACAGAAGATATGTCTGTAACCTTAGAGTACTAACACCACCTACATTCACGCATGTAGAAGTATTTATAGGATTTTCAATATGTTGCATTTTTCTGAGTGTCATGGGTCCCTAAAGTCTCACATGTCCCAGTAATGGGTGGAGCAAAGACCAAGTCTCCAGTATCTTTTTTTAGGAATTTTTTGTTCACAAATTCCTAATTTTTCAGTCATTTTCAAGCATGTTTTGGAGATCTTGGGATCTTTATATTTTCGGCTTTGTCACATACACCACAGTTGAAAATAAAAGAAAACTACTCTACTTTATCATGTGTTGTCATATTTTGATCTATTTTTTACTTTTTATTGGACATATATCAGATAAAAGTTAACCGGCAAAAGTGATCGTGTAACTTTTATAGCATAAGTGTTCTAGGGTTAAACTTATGGCCATAGCAACTGAAAAAGTTTGGATTCCTCACAGAACTTTACAATTTGTGAAAAAAAAATCCCCTTTCCCCTCTTCTTCAAAACTCAAATGTAATCATTGCCTCAGTGATGTCCCATAGTTCTTCACTCTGTTTTTTTTTTATTATTTTGCTTTTTTTTTTAACATTTGTGATTTCTAGAAATTATTATGTTTTTCTTTTTTTATGTTTTGGTTTATGGAATTTTGTTAAATTTCTCAAATGTAATTTTTATTTCTTATTATTAGTTTGACTTTCTACATTGTCAAAATCTTTAATATGTTTTTGCGATGAGTGATTTTGATTGTACTTTAAAGCAAGTACACCAACCCACACAAGAACCACTTCAAAAAACATTGTAAAAATATAAATTAACGAAAAAAACATGAAACTAAAAGTATTTCAGCTGTAATTACAATAAACATCTTGCTGCAACAAGTAAACAAACCAAGAACTGGTTGAGAACTTTTTTTTTTTATTACTGTAAAAGTTTTACAGACACAGCAGAAGTCATGCAGCAGTAAATCACAATACAAAACTTGGCAAGATGATTATGAGCATTAATGACAGCTGCCAATGTGTCACAAAAATATGCAGCTGGATTAGGAGAGTTTTTGGTTTACATGTGCTGTATACACACATTGATGACAATGACTTCTTTGTGACTCTAGAAGGAGATTGAAGATAGATTTCCACATATTGAGCAATCATCCAGTGATTACAAGTAGATTTATTGCACAAATCATTAAGTTTTATTTTTACAAAATTGTAAAAGTTATAATACTAATACATAAAACTATATTAAAAGTCAATCAATACGCAGATGACAGTGTGCTTTTTTTCAACGTATTCCTTGTTCCGCTCTACGGGGTTTGAATAAATGAAAGAATTCTGCTGGGTTTGTGCCCTTGCTTTTATTAGTTCCAACGGTTGACGGGATTCTCAGAACCAGAATGTCAGTTATGGAGCTCATGCCAGGAGCAAACGTCTGCAGGCATCGATGTTGGTCCATAGTCCAAACCAGGAGTAAGTGTGATCCTAGAAACATAATACAAAAACTAATGAGCAATAAAGTCCAAAAACAACTTCCTTAAAACATCAACATTGACTTTTTTATGCAAATCTTAAAAGCATAAAACACTGATAAAAGCACAACAATATAAACACAATTTTACTGTGTTTAAAAATACACAAAAACAGCAAAACAAGTTTGGGATCTAGGTGTTGACTGCAGCAAGTTTTTCGTTTCCTTTGGAGCATGTCTTACTATGAGGTAATGCAGGTAGGTGGCCTCCAGACAACCCAGACCGTGCAGTACCTGGGCTTGCTGCTGCAGCCATCCAAAAAACGGGAAATGCATTGTCCACCCACGCACACCAACCATTTAACCCTGCAGTTGTAATGCCAGCAAAGTGGTGGGACCGGCCCGTCTCGCCTATTCTTCGCCCCAGGAAGGAGCAATGTGTCACAGGATAAGTAGTCATCCATCACCACGTCTCATCTTCTTTCTGCTTGCCTGCACATCTGAGGTGTTTTACCTGTGAGAAGTCACGTTCCACCAGCTTACAGCACATGACCTCAGTTTTCCATTCCTCCTTTTGTGCCCCCTTCTCTAGCGCTTTCTAGAGCACAGCCTACCAACTCCACCATTTATCAATCGTCTTTTTTACACATCTGCTTCTTCAGTTTCTTCTTCTGACAGCACTCCTTTCCCTTATTTTCTGGCCTCCATTTGGCCTTCACGCTGGTTTTTCCCTTCCCACGTTTCTTCACCTTGGAGCCCAGCCAGAGCACCATCAGCACACTGAACCAGGTCCCAACCTGCCTTGAAGTCTCAGCCTGCCCATGAACGTCTTTCTGTGCCTTAGGCTGAAAACTTGGCCAGCCTTTATCGCCCTCCTCATCAGCACATCTTCTGTACCTGTCTGCTGGCACCCTGCCATCCACACACAGTTTTTTTCGCCATTTAGAAAAAGCGCCAGGGCAGATAGGAGGAAAAGAAGATAATGCTCAACTCAAATCTGAAGAAAATGACTACTCGTGTTAAGGTTAAGCTTGTTTGACCTCCACTAAGAGTAGCCACGACCACCCTGAGAGGTCCACCAATACAGTAGCTCTCATTCAGTCTGAGGGCTGCCCCGCTGTCCCATCAACAGGTTTCTTTGAAAGCCGCTGACTCCGTGGTGGGCCATCAAAGCATATCTTCATTCAGCTCCACTGAGGGGATCTGAGGCTCCTGACGGAAGTGATACGTCTGTGCCCCTGCATTCTTAACTCCACTATCACAACTTGGGTTACACAATCATAAAAGCGAAAAAAGAAAAAAAAAAAAACATGGGCATAGGTCTGGAGCAACCACCATGATCTTATCTTTATGTGCAAATCACTTTCTTCCTCCATCTATCTCCTTTCCGACAATGTATGTGATCATAAAATCCATGAAGGCATTAGAAAATCATCCCTACCTGTTAAACCTGTTGAGATCATGTTTCCATTACTCAGTCCCTCCATGGCACTGACGTTCTGCAAAAGATAAAAGGAAACCGCTTAGAAATACTTATGAAAATCACATGTAGTTAAATAAAGAAAAAACAGAGGCAAATTGTGTACATATATGAACAAATCAATAGGAAAAAAAAGAAAGTTTACTGATCCACAATCAAAAATATTTGCCATTTTTTGATATCATCTTGGTAAATGTTAGATTGCTTAATTCTAATGCTTTTGCACTCCTTTGCCCACCACTTTGCATTATCACACAGAAATGTCAGGCATTTTGTAGCTGCAAAAGGTAATTCTACAGATAAAAAAGATTAAAAGATTACAGATTAAAAGCTCAAAGTTTATAGAATGGAGTCGTCCCTTGACAACAGTTTGTGTTCCTTAAACTATACAGAACAGTAAGAAATAAATAGGCTTTTTTGTGAAAACAGGTCATCAATCTTAACTCCGGTCTAAAGCAAAATAACATCGCAACCTCGTGAACTTGAAATTAACTGATAATGTTTTCTAGTTTTAGAAACAGGTTTTGTGTGATAAGTTTATGAAAAGAAAAACAATATAGAAGAAAAGTACCTCAAGTTTAAGCTAAACTTCTGAGATCTCAGATAATTTTGGAAAAATCCAAAATATTTGCCTTTTTTTTATTAATTTTAGCAGTTGTTGATTTTTTTTATTAACCTAAATGCTAATTTGCATTTAATGATAAACTGACTAAAACTCCTGACAGTGCACAAAAATTCACTTTTCAGCAATTTCATTTGGAGCCCCTACAGGGACATTGGAAAAAAAAAATGTAAGTTAAAAAAAAAAAAATACTATCTGGTGCACACCACTTACTATCTGGTGGGCACCACTTGCTAACAGATAGTAAGTGGTGCGCACCAGTTAGTATTTTTTTTTTTTTTTACTTTAATTTTTTTTCCCCGATGTC
>NC_050519.1:11234132-11243461 GCF_002922805.2 Oryzias melastigma
TTTGTCTTTTTACAACAACAACAAACTTGGCCCTAACATTTATTAAGAATGGCCACATTTTAAGTTGAGTATGATAAAATTGAGGTGAATACATGATGCAGATAAAATAATAGAGCCTTTACAAAGTAAATGTTTGTGAGTTTGTAAAATTTTCGCCAAATCAGGAGAATGTAAGTGACTTTTCACTTGTACTGATAAAACCTTTTCTCTGGGTATTTTTAGTGGAAAGGGTTCACATAGATACTGGATGAATAAATCTGCGCCTCTATTAACTTGTTTTAGGAGTGAAACTGTAATCTCTGGCTCAGTGACAGTTCGGGTCGCTCTTCATCCGTTCACAAACAAAAGTGCTCCCTGGCTTCGAGTTTCTCCGTCCCAGACCTGTTTCCTTGGCAACAAATGCAGTGTTTCCGAGTGACACAAAGCCTGGACCAAACTAAAAAAAAAAAAAAAAAACAACTCCTTTCAAATCGAAGGCTCCAAGAGTTGTGGGGAAAGCAGCAATAACAGGACGATGGGGAGGGAAATTCAATACAGTGAAATTGCTTCACAGAGTTTCTGGAAGACATGGTAAAATGATTCTTTCTTTCCTTTGCCTTTTAAAATACCTTTCTCTGGCACCAGACACCATAGGTAGTTGCAGGCAGTTCTTGCTTCTTTTATTCCCTTTCTTGCATTTCCATTTTTTTTTTTTCAAAACCAGCATGCTGTGCTTAAGTGAGTTATCTTGTACGCCAGAAAGCTGGAGTTTCATGTGGCTAGGCTTAGCCTCTTGATGAGGTAATGTTTGGAGAGTTGGCGAGCCAAGAGAAGGGTAGGTCAGGTCTTGATTAGCTCAGGGGTAGGGGCTCTGTCTAATATTGGACGCCCCTTTGTGTGGCGAGATTACTACCTTATGAAAAACTGCCCCTGCTGACACGCCTGATGGGATCAGAGCTTCCTGCTCGCTGCATCGTTCTGCTTATGAACTCTCCACGGCCACAAACACCAGACAAACACTCGTGAACCTTTCACACAACGTGGCATGAACACAGACAGATGGTCGCTGCCGCAAACGAGATCTGCTAACATTTTTAATCAGCTTGTAGTTGAAAACACCCAAAAATTCTGCGTGGGGTGGCACGCATAATCACCTCGAGCCCTTCATCACTTCTGCTTGTGTATAGGATGACCACAACTGATGACCCCGCCATGGAAATCAACCTGAATTCATTAACCAGACCAGATGACATACATTTATTGTGGTCATTTCCTCCGGCCAATCACCGATGATAATCACATGATGGACCACATCCACCTCAGACACACAATCGCTCAACAAAAGGCATTAACAATTAACTTTGAAAGAGGAAAAAGCTACTTTTGAAACTCTTAGCTCCTGGAAGATTCTTTTAGAAAGTAGCAAACAAAAGATGAACAACAATTCAGTGTGCATTCTTCCAGATGTGTAATTAACTGTTTATTAGCAGTGGTCTCACTTCACGTTGCTTTTCCCCCAAACAAATCTTGTTTAAAAGCGAAGAGAACGGAATAAATGTCATTTTTGGTGATGTGGTTTTGCTCAACCACACCACAGACTTCAACACCTCTTCTCTTCTACCGTGTGGGAGCCTGTACCAACAAACACTCGTACTTCTGCAGCGCATTCTTTGAAAACAAATAAATGTGAACACATGGATATTAACACACAAACCGAGCGGGGACGCTGGCACAACCTTGCGCCAGCGGTCCTTTAAACCAGTCATGTGAAACGACCCATTCCTTTCTGCAAATCAGATTACGTCTTCGAGCTGAGCTGGGGTCGTCAAGTAAACACTCACATTTAAAGCTCACGTCCATGCAGCAACCTAACGCACACACACGTGCACACACACAATCAGCTTAATCAGATTTGGTTCAAGGAACCACTCTGTGTGTGTGTGTTCCCAAACTTCCTGCCCCAAGAAGGAACAAAGTCAAAAATATTAAGAAAAAATACTTATATTGACTGTACAACTGTCTATGTTCGGAAGAGGTTATAAAAAGATGCAAAAAGTTGTTTTGTTTTTTTTGTTGTATTTTCTGACTGCCATTTGGGAGCTCTGCTGTGGAATGAGCACATGTGGGAACATGTTTACAGTGCTCCCAGTTGGAATGCAAATGATAGATGATTCACAAATGATTCAAATCCCGTTCAGGTTACCGAGCACTGATTGATTAAAAACAAGAAAATCCCAGTCATTTGTTCTGCTTTAATTAAACTCTAATTTGTTTCAGTCAGTGACTTCTAGTGAAAAACAAAAGTATCGTGCTGACTGATTCAATGCTTCAAAAAGCTCAAGGCAGCAGACCGATTGAACACAATGAGTGTGCACATTTTTTCCATACTGTTTGTATCTTTTTAAGTCACTTTTTTGTGGACAGACTGGTCAGCCTAATCAGACCCACACAGTGGAGGTTAGTACATTTACATCTTCATTCTGACATTTGGAAAGCCTATCGTCTACATCAATGTCTATGCTGGCCAAAATTAGAGGAAACTTGATTGAATACAATTAAACTTAGGGAAAATATCATCCTTAAACACAGTTTTTGTTTTTTGCAGGTGTGTTTCTCATCGTGTTGCCTTTGCCCTTGATGCTGTAGAGGTCAGGCGTTGGGATGGTTGAAAACTGAGATGTTGTGCACGCAATGGGGTGCCAGGACTCTGTCACACAGTTTGGCTCAAATGGGGGTCATTCTCTTTTCACAATGACATTTGAGAAGACTATGAACGGAGAGGGGTTAGCACGGAGAATAGAGGAGCAGAGGGACCGCAGCCCAGGTTAGATTGCAGTGGAAGCACAGATAAGAGGACAGGAAAGGACAGAATTGGGAAGGGCAACATGGGAAATCCCTGCCCGACGGAAGAGCTCACTCAACCCCCAAGATCACCTGCCAAAGCAGAAGATCAGACTGAGTCACACAACACACCTGACATTGGAGCCGCCATGATAGTCGGAGGAATCATAGATAAACTTGCTGCGTTGTTGTCAAAACGTATCTTGGAGAGGTTAAAATTTTAACTTTCGCAGAAATTACCACTGACAGCAAACTTTTTTATTGTTATTATGTGTTTGTCACATTTACTGGTGAATGTTGGGTCAATAAAAGCAGAGAATACTGCCACCTATTGTGTGGAACTAATGAATCTATGTTCTGAACCAAATCATTATGGTTAATAGAAGTGCTGGCCAAGTTGGACAAGCAGAACAAATTCAGTGCAATTTGTCTGAAGTGCATATAGTTTACTTTACCCTTTTTCCTTTTCCAACTTTCTTGAAATGTTCTGTATCTGGTCCTGAGCTATGTTAACTCTCAACCAAAACTTGTTTGGTCGGTGGAGCAGCCAGGGTTCATGTATTGTTGATTATAACCTAATTTGTGTCTGATTTTTTTTTTTTTTACACTTAAGCTGCGAATGCGATTTGCACATCAGAGGTGACCAGTTTCAATGATAAGTCAATGTACGCGATCAGAGGTCCTGCAGTGCGGTTTAAGCATTGGGTGTCTGGCACCAGCAGCGTGTTTTGGGCGTGTCAAGAGTTCAAAAAGTTTGAATTTTGGCAAAGAAGAAGTGTTGCGTCAGGGACTCAGCCTTGCCCAGTGACATGCTGATGACGATCGGCGGGTTGAGCCAACATGGAGGAGAGTCTGATGATTCTACTCCTGAACTTCATATTATTTTTCTTTTTCCATTGAGACATTTTGTCTAATTTTATTCTTGTTTTTACTTTTTCCCTCCCCTGACTAATGACAGATAACAGCTCATCAAATTGGGTCACAGAGACCTAAAGTACAGCTGAAAGCAGCCGCCATTCAGATGCTGCAGCGGATGGTAAACCTCACCGAACTGCGACATCTGAATGATCTCATGAACCCAGACTGATTACTGATGCTTTTGTAGAACTCCTCAAAATAAATAAACTTGGTCTCAGCATCATCCATGTCTTCTATACGTTGTAAATGAGATTTGGAGTCAAAGTTTCCATATAGCAATGAAGCAAAACATTTTAGATAATAACTCCTAGGAGTGTAGGGAAACATTGATTTGGTGATATTTCACGGTGTTGCATTTGGCAATACTTGCATTGATTTAAAATGCTGAAAAAATGATTTTTAATTAATTATTTAGGAGCGTCCTTTAGCCTCTTACATTTTGAGCAGCTCTACACCCCTTTTAAAGGTTCAGTCTCATTGGTTCAGTCAGGCTCGCAATTTTTGTTGTTATGAGTCATGTACTAATTAGAATGACTTGTTTTTTACTCTAAATCATAATCATTAAAAAAAAAAAAAGAAAAATTGTTCTGGTTCAGTCTTGGGATATATTGTAATACATATTGTATTGCAAGACGTGTATCACGACACATTCCGTATCGCCAGACTCTTGCCAATTCACACCCCTAATAGCTCCTCCCACACGCCTCAGAAGAGTCAAGTTTATGAACACGTTTTTGGAATGTGCATTCAGTGTGAACCCAGTTTTAAAAGTCATGATGTGATGCAACATTTTAGATGGGGAATATTAACTTTTCTGCTGTGCATTTAACAAAAAAAAAAAGCTGAAATGTGAGGCGAGTTAAAATACAGAAGCCACTCTGGTTGTGAATCTGCTTCTCTCAAATAAAAACGTCACAAAGAGATCAGCGTGTCACCTTTTTCTACTCTGTAGAAGTGAGTGCTCACGAGAGCTGTGAAATGTTGGTTTTAGAGCAAAGGTAAACATGCTCTCCCCTGGTGGGCCTGTGCCCTACACAGGGTAAGCACATGTTTCCCATTGTGGTTAAAAGAGATGGGGATTAACGCGTAGCAGAGCTGGAGACACAGCTATACACCCCATGGTGGGATCACAGTACTCTTCGGGCTTTGAGCAACGCTGATGCAGCCTGATTTGAAGTATTTGGAGCAGGCATGGAGAGGTCTTTTAAATGGGCCAGGTCTTCGAAGCTTAAATTTGTGGCCTTTCTTTGGGCCTGTGGAGGTAGGCATGTTACAATGTAGACAGAACTGCCTGTTAGAGGCTGCTGGAGGTTCGTATAAACACACACCCCAGAATGGTGTTAAAACAGAGAAGCTTCAGCTTTCAGAGGCCTAATATTGTCCCAAATATACAAAAAAAAAAAAAAAATCCAGCCTCCATGCAAGACTATAAACTGGCAAAAATACTTGGCCTTCACCCCTCCGGAGTCAGAAGAGGTCACATTCAGGTACCGCGGGGGACTGTGACAGTGCAGCCAATTAAAGGACATGCAAAAAAAAAAAACAAAAAAAAAAAACAAAAAGAAAAAAGGCAAAGAGTGTGAAGGACACAGGGGAAGATATGCATAATGAAGCATATCTGGACTCACCAAAAACTGCCAATTAACAACACCGCATGCAGTTCAGCAGTGAATGCTGTGGCTGGAGCGAAGACATGTGCAGCAAGTAAAACGTTTCCGTGCAAAGAGAGGAGGGGCTGAACTTCCAGTCACACCCAACTTTAGACTTACCACTGAGTAGTTAGAGGGTTATAAGGTATTTGACAGTTTACTGAACTTTAGTTAAACTGGTAAAGTAATAGAATTGCAAGCAAAAATGTGAATGGACATTTTTTAGCAGAATCCAAAGCCTTTTATGCTAGTTTTAAACATAAATAAATCTAAAAATACATGTATTTTTGATTAATTGAATAAAATTCATTTCTTAATAGAAAAGTAAAGTCTTTGTTCTAAGTTTGTAAACTGGGATTTCCCTTCCGTTCGAGTTAAAATGGAACATTTTAGAACCATAAATCTTAACCTTTTGGCCTTACATAAACTCAGATAATAACAGCCTTCGCACCTATAGGACTGGCAGTACTGGTTTATCTTCTTCTGTGCATGCTTGTGGAAAAGAGAAGCACCTTAATGAACTCATCAGGAAACTAGAAATTCATTGATAGAGATCGGAAAAGCAAAAACGGTAAAAAAAAAAATAATGTTTTGAATTCTTTAAAGCATGTTTGTCCTCTGATTTATGATAATTTTTTCACAAATCAGACACTTTCTTTGATTAATTGGTTCCTTTCTGGTTTTTAGGTAATTTCCATTAAATTTCT
The DNA here is from genome assembly GCF_002922805.2 of Oryzias melastigma. Classification (NCBI taxonomy): domain Eukaryota; kingdom Metazoa; phylum Chordata; class Actinopteri; order Beloniformes; family Adrianichthyidae; genus Oryzias; species Oryzias melastigma. The sequence continues at coordinate 11,240,227 of NC_050519.1, forward strand.
CAAAATCAAAATGGATTTTGCAAGTAAATACATATGTTAGTCACTGTAACTACTTTTTGATCCTAGTCATATAATCCATGTAATTGTGTGAGAATCTGTAATTCTTTACATTGATTTCAAGTCAAAATATGAAATAACTTGAACAGACACAAGTAAAAGCGTGCCACCTCACCTAAAAAAAAACCTCTTGAGATAAATGTGTAAGACTGAAACTACAGAAAAAGGTACGACAAGGAACTCATCTAATCCGGCTAATCCAGGATTAGAAGCAGACAAATATCAGCAGTACTAAACAAATGACCGACATTCCGGTTCTGTGTGACTGAAAGCCCCAAGGGCTCCAGCAAGAACCCATCAGGGTCTGGATCCAATCCCTGCTGTTTATCAGTGCAAGCAGGAGCAGCCACTTGTGAAACCTCCACCATAAACACTTGGGGGAAAGATGCAAAATGTCTAACTCCTCGTTTGATTTATAGATCAGAGCCCAGAGACCACAAGCTGACATTCTGACCATGTTGTTACCACTCCATTTTTCACCCAGAGGCTGCTTTCTGTTTTTTTTTTTAGCTTTGTGAGAGATGACAATCTTGACTTTATTGCCTCTTGTGGCTGACTCATGCTTTAACTTTTCAGGTGGGAAAAATAAGCAAATATACTGATTGTCAATGGAGATTTTTTTTAACTTAGTAATTAAAATATAATAAAGTTAGTCATGGTTCTATTAAATCTTTAACCCTTCTGCTATCTTATGCAGTTTCATGTCTGCCACGGACACCAGGGAAAATAAAAAATAATTGAAAAAAAAAGTTTATCGAACTGTCTTGTGGGGTCCAGATGATCACACTCCCAACGTCAACATACCTAGGGTACCACAGGGGTTACACAACTGCAGAACTGGTCAGCATCTTAGTAACTGAATGTTACTCAAAAAAATATTGACTGCTAGTTTGGGTGTCACCATTGAGTTAATGCAAAGGAATGTTGAGCAGATAATGTAATGAGCCATAAATTCTCTCAAGGAGGATCAGGGTTACTTAATTAGCACCATGTGATACATTTCAGATCAAAGGTGAAGCAGCCAAAGCAGGTTGTTGTATTTTTCAATGAGGAAGACAGCAAAAAGATGTTAGTGCCTCTGTGTTTGTGTGTCAATCAACCAGTTGTTTGTGCTTTTTTTTTTTGCTTTCTTTTCAGATTCAATATGCAAAAGTGCAGCGATTGCAACGTTTTGCTTTCTTGGACTGTCTCAACAACGGTGCTGTACCTGCTGAGCCCACAGACTCACCAGGCTTGACAAACTCTGCTGCCTGTCCACAGCCAGCACAAAAGCCATCTGGGGTGCGGCTTAGAGCTTAAGCAACAAAAGTCTTTCAGGAAGCACTCTGCATGGGTCTGACTGCAAGGCGTTGAGGTTGCTACTACCACAAAAAAAACTTCTCCTGGCCTACATGACTGACTCCATCCGAAATCCCCACACGCCAGAGGCGGTAGCCAAAAGCACTGTCAGACGTAAAAATAGACCACCTGCTCATCAAACTAAATTGCACTCACAGTGCAATGGGCAACAAGAAGAGTGAAAAGACAGACGCCAGGAGAGAAAAAGTGGGAACAGTAATAGAAAAGGCAAGTCATACACTGCCTCTGTGATCTCAGCAGACAAAAGAACAAATTGTAAGTTTATGGCTTGTAGGGTCAAAATTGGCATAGGGTCCCACTCAGCATTGTTTGTATGTTGAAATATTGATATAGGTTCCTACATGAGAGCCAGAGAGGTGCACAGACCCTTCTTTGAGCCTTTCATCTTGGTTTCTTTGTATTCTGCGACATTCGTGTCTCTTGTCTCTTCTATTACATAGAATTGACTGTTATTATTCCAAACAGCATTATCTTTATTAATGCCACAGGTCTCAGGACGGAGCACTCCCTAGGAGTCGGGTCTTGGCAGAGCTGCAGCCAATCTCCCTAGATAAAAGCTCAGTGGAGAGCTGTATGCAAGCCAAACAGCTCGGACAGGCCTTCATCCTCACTCCTCATGCTAGAGGCCCTACAAAGAGGATGATATGACTTTAATCTTAGCACTTTCAATCAGATGGAACCATTTGAGCTGAGTGCATCTCTCCCAAAAGGCTACAAAGTCACAAACCACAAGTCAATATAAAACAATTCCATTACTAATAAATATATTTGCATTATCATTAAAAGAGCGTTTGAACTCCTGGAAATGCAGTCATAAAGTTAAATCTTCTGGTCCTTCTGTGGCTTCTATCCTCAGAGGTTGCTGGATTGGAGCTGGAGCCATTTCCCAAAAGCAGTTATGTGTGACGAGTTATTTCAAAGGTGGTGTGGAGAGCTGACGTGTGGCCAGGACAGGGCAGGACAGCAGCTGGGGTCTAGGCTTAGTGCCTCAAGCCCCTCGAGTCACTGAAGCACACAGCAACAGCTCTCGGCCAGAGCCCGGACACTGATTTATGGGACAGGGGATTACGATCAAACCATCCATGAGGACCACCCAGATGGTGGCAGAGGACAACAGTCGCACAAATACACATGTGCATATTCATATATCAGACCATAACTGATGCGAAGATGTTTACCCACATTTCTGTAAAAATCCAGAATGGACTCAGTCAAGAGTCCTTAAAACTAAATGTTTTCACTGAGGAGAAGGAAAAACCAAAATAAAACTTTCAGGAAATTAAGCATGTAAAGCTGCACATGCTGAGTGTAATGGTTCTTAACCACTCGAGTGCAGTAGGAGGAATTCATTTGCTGAAGCTTCCTTAAAACTCAAAGCTACTTTGATCATCAGAGCTGATCTGCTTACACAGGATGTGTCTAGTTAGGAACCATTTCTGCTCCAGCACATCTCGCCGTTTATTTTTTCTCACATCAGTTTGCATAATGGAGAATTAAAGACGGATGACCTTACTCTGTCAAGTGATACAAGAAATGGCAGCTGTACCTGATGGACGAGACTTTTTATTTGCTTAAATAGTTTAGATTCTATGGAGCTCCTAAAGGGACATTGAAGTAGAAAAAAAATTACTTGTTACCAACTGGTGCACACCAGGATGTAACTGGGAAAATATTCTAAAGATAAAAGCCATTTTTTTATTTCTAAAAATGGAAGTATTTTTTTTCTGGTTACTAACTTGTACACACCAAAAAAAAAGAAAATTCTCAAAATTGAATATCTTTTCCTAAAAATTGAAGTTAAAAAAATTCTGGTTACTAC
>NC_050519.1:11243770-11257380 GCF_002922805.2 Oryzias melastigma
TTTTTTTTTCTGGTTTCTAACCGGTGCACAACAGTTAGCCTACTCTCTGGTGTGCACCAATTAGGAATCAGAATTTTTTTTTTCTTGAATTTTTAGAAGAAAATAATGTTTATATACATCTATATATATTTTAATATCCCTTATGACTCGACTCTCTATTTCAGTGCAGATTGGAGTTGCTGTTACAGTCAGTCTGAAACCAGTTGTTAACTCCCAACTATAAGTCATTACTCTTGTCAAAAACACTTGTCAAACACGCTGAGCCAAAGAGGAAAAGTTAAAGAAAATAACACATTTCTCATTTGTGGGGACAAAACAAAAGTCAACCTCAAGGCACCAGTTGGATGAACTGAACAATAACAGTCAATGACAAATCGGACGTTGTGCAGTCCTTAAGCAAACACTGATGTCATAAAACGTAGACAGGTAGGCAAACACTCACCTGCCTTGAGCTAATAACACATGGGGCGGCACACAAACCAACACACACACTAATACACACACATACTTGAGCCTAGTCAATAAATTTGGACTACATAAAATGATGCATTAAACGAGCCAAAGATACAACAAATCACGTGTAGCTTCATTGACACTTACCGTCCTTAAAATCTGTTTTCTCAAACACATACTGAATCAAAAAAACTGACTGATGGGGGGAAAAGCAGCTCCACACTTGGCAGTAAGCTATTGATGGATAGTCTCTCCAACTAAATCATTGTCGTACATTTTGGTTTTGTTTTTCTCTTCCCCAAGGTCACATTTCCCACAAAACCCCTTTGGCGGGCACAAGTCTCCTCTGTGGGGTGCGCCGTCAACGCTTCCTGACCATGAGACTCCCGTTGGCTGCCTTTTGATTGGTCATGAAGAGGAAGTGTTGATGGCAGTGAAGTTGGTTGGCACTGATTACATGAGAAAAAAAAATCCTACTCCATTTCATAGGGGATAAGTCACCCACAAGCTCAGGGAAAGCAGCTATGGCTGGAGGAGGACCTGCTGTAGGTAACAATTTGTCCAAATCCCAAAAGACTGAGCAAACAAGCAGGATTGGAAAGACAAAAGGGTCCCAAGGGGTTTAGAGAAGGGTTTCACCCTGGGGTGATATGTTGCGAGACGCATACGCTTGTAGAGAGTGGACCAGCTGAAAACGGGAGTAAGGAATTATGTGGAATGTGGGAATATAACCCAGCATGCAACACTGTACAGTAGAGCCACTGCAGCTACGCCTTGGAAAAACAGAGTGATTGAACGATTTGCGCAAAGCTATCATTTCGAGGGTAAAATCTATCTTACATTCACCACAACAAAGGTCTCCAGTAAATTCTCTTCCAGTTGTGAGTTAAATAGTTAACAAGAGTTGGCTCACGTTGGTGCCAACAGCAAAGTAGAAGTTGCGTCAGCTTTATAAGCCCGAACTATAGTAACACAATATGTCTCGGGCAAATACTCACTTTGTTACAGGACATTTAATACATCTGGGTGAGCCACAAAAGCTACAGAGCAGAACACTAGTCACAGAAGACAAAAAAACCTGTAGGAAGGCATAACATCATCCTTTTACATCTAAGACTGCCCCATAAAGATGCTCTGGTTAGCACATGTTCCACACAGAGAAAGTTTACGGGGACAGCTTTATAGCTGAAACACTACCAGCATGCTGAGATGATCAGCAGCATCTTTACAGTGAAACCTACCAGAATATCCAGCGGAGATGATTACGGGCTGATATCTGTATCCATACTTGGATTCTTTTGCTGTAAAAAAAGAGACAGATGACAAGTGTTAACTTCAGTGTGGCGTTTCAGAGCTTTATTTGGGTTTAAAAGGCTTTACATATCTCTATTATGTAAAGATGTTCAACTTTTATTCTTTATTGGGACAAAATTGACCTGTTTTCAAGTGAAAATGGGTCAATTTTGACAAAAGGCTAAGAAAACAGCAAAAACATATTAGCAATGAATAAATTACACCATTCAGATGCATCATTTCTTTGCCACTTATGTTTAGTCTCCATCATTAGACCTAATTTATACATTTATGCACAATCACAGCTTGGTTTGCTCACAAAAAAAGGCAAAAGCAGTTCCATTACACAACTAGAAAGCTGAGTGTTGAGGTGCTGAAATGCCAGAGTTTGCACAGTTACTGGACCAGTTGAACAGAGGGTGTGTAGGCAAAGAGGGCGTCTTACTGGTTCTCCACTTCTACCCACGTCAGAGCAAAGTGCTCTGACAAACACAACAGCAGCCCTTACCCAGGGAATAGTGATTCTCAAAATCACCCATCAAATCAAATTCAAAACAGAACATTTGGAGTGCATGTATGGATAAAAAAAGGGAGAGAAAGGAAAAAATAACTGGATTGTGATATATATAGCAGATGTTGAGAGTCACTTCTCGAAAGGTGTATCATTCAGAGAGTTTGGGACAAAGTTTTGGCGCCAGTCGATTTCTAAATTTAGACCAGTTGAGACAAAAAAAATGAGCTCAACTTCTGGCGTTGGAAGTTTCTCCTTCCAAATCCTAACCTCAGCGGTGGAGCAGGCGTCACTCGTGACGAAACACAAACCATATAACACACAAAAAGGACCTACTCAAGTACGCACAAGGAAATTGATATTTCCCGAAAGTATCCTATTAATGACCCAAGACTCCGGGGGCGGAACAGTCTTTTCGGATTTCTAAATTTAGAACGCCATTACATTTTACATGTTATGTATGGAGAAAACTAATGCATTTATTTTCAAATTACAACCATGTGAGCTGCAAATGGAGTCAGGACAGAAGTATGATGTAACAGGGTGAAATGACTGTAGTCAAGCTTGCTGGGGAGGATGCCCCCAGGTCGAGATGAAGAGCAAGTCCTGTTTTAGCTAAAAAGACATGCGGGAGACAGGTCTGTAACTACAACACTAGCATAAACACAGGGGATGTTAAGGATTACACACTGCAGCAGCGCCGCAGGAAATCATAGACAGCGCAGGTGTAACCATCCTTCACGCACATTCTTCCTCATCTTCGCTCTGACAGTTGAGTCCTGACTGGCGGATCATCATCTGCTCTCGACAGCTGTGTAAAAGCTGTGTAAACACATGTACGCTTTTGTGTATGCGTTTCTGTGCAGTGAAACACACACACACACACACATATATATATATATAGATATATATATCCATCTATGTATCTATCTATATCTATATACACTATATATTTTCTGTATTTTTATATACACTGTATATATATATATATATATATATATATATATATATATATATATATATATATATATATTTATATATACACACACATCTATCTATCTATCTATATGTTCCTTTCCTTTGTGACTGTTGTGAAATAATATTAGATGAATAGTATTACCGGGGTTACAGATTTTGGCATATTTTTTACCTAAAACTAAAAAAAAGAACAGTGTTGAGTAGAAAAAGGGGGGGTTGAGAGCACATTTTCTCAGTGAACAGCACCCTCTAGAGCAGCACAGATGTGCACCCCTAACTCATTTTAGTAGTTTCAGCATTTGTGCAAACTATTCCACAAACAAATCTGCTGCTTTTCAAATTTTTATTATTAAAAAGATAGGATATTTGCTATTTTCTTTGTCTTTCTTGGGGTAAACTATGCAGAGTTCAAGTTGCAGGACTCGTGTCCCCCAAATGTGCGCTGATAATGAGGCAGGCTGTTATTAAGAGGTTTGCTTTAATCGTGTGCGGGTTATTGGGTGAAGTTTACAGTACACAGGAGAGATTAAACCAGGCCACGCATGACGGAAAGAGCTGAGGAGGATGATGATAAGCCCACCACCTGAGAGGCAGCCTATGAAATACGTGTGGAAATGTGGAAATCTCCTTGTCAGTGCTACACAATGCAAAGGAATGCCTCATATATCCGAGTACAGAGGAAGCAGAGGAGTGAACTTCAAGCCCCTCACTAATTCTTACATAAAAGCTGCACAGCAGCGTGCATAGGAGCGCCGCTCGCTTTCTTCAATGATTTTCCATGCTATTAATAAAAATACATATTGCACTGTTTCATTAGGTTTTGTTGGATTTAAGGGAGCACTTGGATATCCATCATTTTGCGCACTTTTAAAAGTTCCCACAGTATTTCCAGCAATTTTCCAAACATGCGTCCCATACGCATTAGTGTAGCACTCAATTAGGCCCGCATGTGGAGCCAAAATGGGGCACTCGTGTGCTAGTCAAACATGACATATGGCACCCACAGCCAAATTTTTACAAGAGCTCTGCTGCATTAAAAAACAATGGTATTCAAAAAAAAAATTTAACCTTTAGCTTTTATGATTTACTGTAAAAAGCTAAATTTCTTGGATAAAAAGTCAAAGCAGCATTATTTTGTTTCCGACTTAAAAAAAAAAAAAAAGATTTTACTTGTTCTTTTGGACTTACATTGCGAAAAATGTTTTTTTTTTCTTTCTGTTTGTGTGTAACAAGTTAGCAGAAGGTCAGAGTAGTGAAGCATTAGACCACTGTTTGCTCTCCTTCATGTACTCTCGGGAACCAGCCTGTTTAAGAGTTTGAACAGTGACGTGAGAAACCCGTAAAAACAGGACATAGCGCCGCTCCGTTTGCTTAAGAACACCCAAAGAAAAGGGCTGCCATTACAAAACAAATCTCTCAGCTCGCATTCCTCCTGTCCATCAAACCCTACCTGCTGAGCGAGGTATGACACAGAACGGAAAAGGTGGTTCCGAGAAGAACTACTTTCAGGGTAAAATGACTTGTAATTTGTTAAGAGGCTGTCAGCCCTCTAACCTTCGGTTACACAATGGAGCAGACATGCATCTGCGAGTCTCACTGACTTTATGTGCTAGTCGGACTGTCCTATGATTCAGTGAAACTATGTTTATAGAGGGGCATTTCTTATGTTTCATGAATCCATTATTTAAAAAAAGGCTTTATTTATTAATATTTGTATTGTTTTTAATACGATGTTTAAAATTACAACAGAAAAAATTTGATTTTGCTGTTTTGTTGACCAAATTCAGAACTCTGTGCTTTGTTTTGTACATAAAAATGAAAACTTGGTTCAAAGAGTTTACAGAAATTTCTAAAAACGTATTAGCCAATCAAGAAAAATATTTTTGGGGGCTGATGAGCTGCAGAATATGATTTTACACATTTCTTGCAAATGTGAGAACTATCCTGCTGCTTATCAAAAGATGGAGCCATGCAGCATCTCACTCTTAAATGTGTTAGGGGATTGATCAACAACATTATATGTGGCAGAAGTGGAAAAAAGTTATTGATTTTGGAGCGAAAACACAGTGAAAAGAAGGTCCATCCCTCATCCTGATCATCATCCTTTCATCAGAGGTTCAACTTGGGAGAACTGGATGTGATTTGTATGTGTGTTTTTGAAGAGGCGTGCTCATAAATTGCCATGAAAGGGGCCCTTCTATTCAGCTCGCTAGCTGAGATGCGCTTCACTGGGCCGGCCTTTTGTTTTCCCCCTGTTCACAAAAACTTAAGCACAGGAAAAAAAAAGGGGGAGACGGGGGCTTGATTCCAGGGATGTGTGCAGGCCCAAATGATGCCATTAGATTGGTGCCCGCTCTGTTGAAAAAACAAAAAAACAAAAAAAAAAGGGGGTTCAGTAGCGCTTGAAGTGATTTAAAAGATGCAGGAAAGAGCTGTCCACAAATCCTGTCTGAGAATAACTGGAGAAGAATGAAGAGGCAAGATGCCAAGCTACTGATCTTTCTATAGTAGACAAAATTGCTCTCAACTCCATGAGTGCCATGGCTGCTAAAACAAAAGATGGAGAACATTCTTTTTATCGCGTCATGAGGGACAATGTGCTGTAGAAGTGCGTGGGGTCAGGGCGTTCATGAAAATTCCCACGCTGCAGAATATGCTGCGTACGACTGCGGTCGAAGTTTGTTGAACATTAGAGGAGTTTTTTATTCTAAAAAAAGCTTCCATGGAAGCTGATAAGCTATCAGAAGCCAAAAACAGCTTCCTCATGATTTTGTCAGCTTCTTATTAATTTAAACAGAAAATGAAACATTGTGATTCAAAATCAATCACTCAATTATCATGAATGTTTGTGCATTTAATCAATTACACAAATATTTTCTGCCTTATTGATGTGCAAATATTCCAAAAAAGGAAAGTAACACATATATTGACAGAAACTCAATATTTTTTTACGCCTTTGAGCTTACTTTTGTCATGAAAAAATGAGGAAACTTTAAAAAAAAATAACAAAAAGAGAAAAAAAAAAAGGGAGAGTCAAACAAAACCAGCTGAGGCATTCACATAGTTTCCAATCAGGCTCTGTTCCATCCAATTTCATTCAGCTGTCATTTTCACTCACATTATTTCTGTCTGGCATCTCATCAACCAGGAAGACATGTTTGTTTTTCTTTCATATGTAGTAGCGGCCGTACGTGCTACAGTGACATGACCGTCTCTAGAGTTCAAATTCTTTGCATACATCAAGCATTGGAGCTACCTTAAGTGTAAATAATGTTTTTATGCTTTTCCTTATTAACAGATACTTTTAAGATTCCCAAAACAAAATGAACAATGTTTATGTTGATAAAAAAATCAAAGGAGAAACTTCCAGTTTAATATGCCACCAACAGAACAAAACTGTGAAAGAAAAAGCCGGGAGCAAGAATCACCAAATTTGCACTCCTTTGACATTTTGTGCTTTTTTCAAGCAAGTCTTGCTGACTTGGGATGGCTAAAGGCTGTCTTCAATTCAAGCCGAGGATTAAAAAGGCAACTCCACACTACTAGGTTATATTCCAGCTTTCCTCGTATTTTCTTAAAAACACATAAAATTATTGAGAGAAAAAAAAAAGTAAGGGAATGTGTTCACTCATGAAAATATTAGAGGTTGTACCAGCTGTGCAGACTTAACATTGGTTTCTGATAAACACCAGGTGAGCTAATAGTGAGTTGGCCGGGAACATTCAGTGACTCAGATGGGCTCTAAACTGCTGGGCTTCCCCACACTGGGAATATTTGTCTGCTGTCTGGGCTGCCAAGCAAAATAATCTGTAAGTGGACAGTTGAGTTATGAAAAGTGCCAAACATAATGGGATGAGCTGCAGAAACTCGTCTAAGATTATTTTAATTATCTATATGATTGTCAGAGTTTAGAGTATCTAATTGCAAACAACACAAATGATTGTTATACTTTAATCCAATATAAAATGATCCATAAATCCATCATAAAAGAGGAACTTTTCTCTAGATTGTTAAACTTTAATTGATTTGACTGATCCAACCAGGATTTCTACTTAAGTCTTAGTCACCACAGAGCAGACCACATGTAATTGACCCACACAGGTAAGACCATAAACCACCACCTTATATAACTAGTTCTGCTGGAAGGTCAGGCAGAAACAGCTTAGAAAGGCTTTAAAATGGAATCCAAGTCTGACGCTGTCAAACAAACTTTTCCCTTTCTCGTCATGTGTGATCCTCCTTCGACCAGTGCTCCCAGAGACTCTCTGTTGAACCGGTTGGTGGTGAAATCATTGTTCATTGTGATGGCAGTTGCTATGGATACACCCAGGTGTTGCTCACAAGCCAAGGCTAAAGAATCAGAAAGCCAAGGCCTCTGCTAATCCTTCTCCATACCACACTGTGTCAGTAATCAGGAATGCACTGTCTAAACTGAAGCATTGTTCCCCAGCCAAAATAAATAGATGCCTCAAAGTCAGAAATACCCACGAGTTTTGTTTCAAGCCTCTGTCGCTTCCGGGATGGGAAAAATAATGTCTCACATGAAGCATCGAAAGTGGACGGAGTCTGCCTTGATATCTATCCAGAGGGCTTAATGCAGTCTACGAAGGGGGGGCATAATGATGTACTGTTGGGGATTGACAAAAGCTGCAGCTTCTGTAAGACAAAGTCAGAGCTCCTGAGAAGGCCAGCTGCTGTCAACAGTTGGATTTCTTTGAAATAGACCTAAGCTCTAAGACAGCGGGAAATATCCTCTTGACATCTTTGATCTCGGTCCATTACAGTCTTATTCAAAGTAGAAAATTTATTAGAAAAATAATCTCTGAAAATAAAGCATAAGATCTGTGTGGATAAAAACTTCCATAACCAAACTATTGGTTTCCCACTGTTCTTCTGTCACTGAGCACAGCATGCGGCAAGTTGCCATCTTGTCTCAGTGTATGACCATATTTAATTTAGAGCATATTTTGTCTGTAGAAGACAAGGATAATTTATTTCACTACTCTCCTTAAAATTTATGCCATACAAAATATGCATGCTAATAGGGCTGGGTTGTTAAAATTTAAGCTTAACAGATCATTAATCGATTAATAAAAACATAAATCGATTTGTCACATAAAGCTAAAGTCCGCTAGCTTGATGCTAATGTTTAATGGAATTTCCCATAGGACGGCTAATGCTAACACTCGGTCCACCCAAACATACATTATAAATTAATAAACATCTTTATTTACTCACAGGTATTAATTTTCCAAACACTTTTAAGGTAACATTTTTAAAATTAACTATTTGTTGTCTAAAGCACAATTTTTTGCTCAGTTTTTGGTTATTCTTCTTGAAAAAAAGTGTAATGCTATAGCGCGATCGCCACCTAGTGGCCAAAGTGAAATGTCCTCCAGGAGAGTCAGAACAATGTTTACAATGTTAATGATCAGAACATTTTTGTTATAGCTTCTCCTTTTAGAAACCATGTAACACTGTATGCTACTAACAATCTCATTATTCTACAAACACATTTTACAGTATGTGGACTGTACAAGATTAATATAAATATATTCAGATTATTAATGTATTTCTAAACAAATGTATCTAAATGTGTAAACTCAAAATTGAATTAAATCAAATTGAATTGAGAGGACTGAAAGAATCAAAAATAAACAAAATTGAATCGATCTCGGCTCTTGTGAATCAAATCGAATCGTTTCAAATTATTATTGATTCCCAGCCCTACATGCTAATATTCCTACCTGGCCTTTATACTGTTATCTCACCCAGACAAATGTCCAGCTTTTAACTCGCCTTCTTGACATCAAATAATCCACATAAAGAACCAGAAAATCCTCAAATTATAATAAAAAAATTCTTATTAACCTGAGGTCCAATGAGCTTGAAAATGTCTTGATGGAAGAGAAAAAGCAAGTTTAAGAACATCTGAATCAGTCTGGTCTATATGTCAAAATTGTGCATTTTTTTTCAATTAAATGCAGTTTGTGACTGTAAACTCATTTGGACCTTAAATGAGGATACTATTTAAGTATACGCCATTCAACATTTACTTTTCAACAAAAATATCCCTAAGAATCTTTAGAGTAAATCTTTGTAATGATGTTTTATTTTTGAGAATTCTTTGTTGTATTTAAATAATTGCCTTGTAGTACCTGCAGCTCAACAGCCCAAAGCCACAAATCAAAGATGAGAATCAGTCTAGTAGACAGAAGTAGTTTTGAAGGTTTCCTGACAATAGCTTTTAGTCTGTGTCTTTTAACTAACCCATTGTGGTACTGAACAACAAACAAGCACAGATAGTGCCGAAAGGATGCGGCAAGACCGGTAAGACCACGACGGAATCCAGTGGTACTGAAAAACGTCTTCCTGAAGCTTTATTGTGTGGGGTGACGAGCCGCAGCCGGATCCACGTCCCAGAGATGCAAGGCCATATTGCAAAGCTACAACAATGAGCATCTTTGTCCAACTGGAATACTACCACCACCCATTACTGTAACTGACAGAAAAGTTTTATGTAAATATCTCCTTTAATGAGCTCCAGATATGCAGCTGTCAGAACACAATAAGATGAGTTACATCTAAGAATAAGAGCTTGGGTAGTCTTCTGTTTTTGATGGTGATTGTTTTGGTGCTGCAGCTAAATTGTGCTTTAGATTATTAGGAAAAAAGGATTAGCAATAGTTTTTATTCAGTCATTAAACCAACACAAAAAATACAACAATCCACATCGACTATGAAAAGAAATAAGCTGCCGTTTAGAGCAGGGGTGTCAAACATCCGGCCCACCAGATGGTTTAATCTGGCCCAGTCATGAAGAGAAAAAAACATAAGAATGTTGAAAACAAGAGTTGGCCCATTTCTTTGGTAAGTTATGGTTATTTAAAGAAATGACAGCCCCCCTTCCCACCACCCATAATTGGGAGCACTCTGTTTACGCACTCCCATGCTAGCTTATATCCCCTCACGTCCCTGACTTAACATAACCAGTGCAAAAAATGCTGAGTTAGGCACAGTTTTGAGCCAGATCGGATGAGGAAAATAAAGGCGTACATGGATCTAGTCGTCTACAAGAGGACACAGCAGAATGGAGCAGAGTAAGGAGTATATTTTCTGTCACTTTTTCAAAGTGGATTTTTTGTCTTCTCCTAATTTAGTGGTTTAAATAAAAAAAATGCTCAGATATGTGATTCTAATAATAATTTTTCTTTAAATATGTCCTTCATCATCAGAAAAATACCACAAAAAGATGTTAAAAACACCAAAAACACATTTTTTTAATCAGAGTGGGACTTTAAGAAACAAAAATTATGGGATCTTTATGTAATTATATTTAATATATATATATATATATATATATATATATATATATATATATATATATATATATTTTACAACAAGAAAACAATTGAAGAAAAAACAAGTCAACAAATGCAAAGTTAAATCAGCATTTGTCCCAAAAAACTATTTCCACAACAAAAATGCATAATTTTTATGAGTTTTTTAATCTTTCACCTTAGGAAACAAACAATCCTACTTACTTCATTAACATTAGTCATTAAATAAGCCATATATTTATATTTCAAAAGTCAAATCAGTTATTCTAAAAAGCCGACTGCATTAAACTGAATTTAACTCTGATTTAAATATGGGGACAAAAAGCCGTTCTCTGGCACAAAAACAATTATTTTGTTGAGTTGTTATTAAAAATAAGTTACAAATAAAAATATTCAGTTTTCTATCTAGTCAAATCTGCTTAAAATGCATCAATTTGCTTAGTCTAGACTAAAGGTTAAATCTTACAGCACATTGAGTCGTCTTTTCTTTCATTGGGAATTGGAAAAATAATAAATATTCAGGATGGATTTAAATTTTCCCCGTGGGACAAGTGTGCCCCGAATGGCTAAAAATGTTGATTACTTAGGTAAGTGAACAGGACAAAGACAGACAGGAGGTACTTCACTCTCTGCCAAATTACAGCTCAGACTGCACTTGACCCCTCTGTCACCCCACTGGAGAGCCGAGATTTTCCCCAGAACTGGTTAGTTGAGGATTTTCTGACCCCGACTTGTAGGATTTGGCCCTCCTCGCTTGGCAAGTGCTCACACGCCCTCATGTCATGCGTCTAATTGCTTGCACTGTGTGGGATACGAGGTTTAATACAAGGTACATTGTTGACTGTATGCAGAAAATTGTGTGTGTGTGTGTGTGTGTGTGTCATCAGGAACCAAGCTAACACTTGCCTTCAGCAACACACAGACACTCATGTCTTCACCCGCCACAACCCATCATTACCACCGTCACGTAGCCGCCTCCGCAGCAGGCCTCGCAAGCCCCGACAACCACCAGCACACACACCTGGAGGGCCAAACACTTAGTTCCCAGCGCTGCGCTTCATAAACACAACCTGTTAACAGACACACATGTATATAAACAGACACACACACCTATTCATATCCTGCAGCCTCAGCTTCTACCTCGCACCGCCTGGTCTCTGTAAAGTACGTCTCACCTATCCATCTCACAGACCGCAAATATTTATTGTTGTTTAATTTATTTCCTTTGTCATCGTTTCCCGCCAGCTCTATATGAGACGAACAACAGGTTACTGTGTGCATTTGAATTTACGCACACCAGAGCATCTGATAAGCAGAGCTCTCTAATGAACTTTATAGAAGATGACTATTTTAAGATGTGGTATGGTACGGATGATTTCCTCCTCCTCCACACCTCTTCCACCATGTTTGCTTGAACTTCAGAGACTCTAGAGGGTGCTCAATTAAAACCACTAAATAAACACGGCTAACAATGCACACCTTACCCCCACTCACCTGATACTTTCACAAAGGTGTCATGGTGAAAAATCCGACAAGGAAAACCTTTGACAGGCTGCTGGTTGGAGGGGGCTCAGGGCAAACACAGCCTTCAGTCAGACTAAATCAAAGGAACAAAAGAAGACTTCAGGAAGGTGCTACCCCAACAGAAGCCTTGAAAAGAAGACATGAATCACTGCTATGTTTGCCCTCATTTGGCCTTTTGTTAGGGAGCGTGTTCTAAAAATTCTGTGCAGCAATTCAGCAAACGGATCAATGATCCAATTTGAGTTTTTTCTTTGACGAGTGGTGCAGATCATGCAGCAAAAAACTGCTCTCTGTGGCATTCTCTTTTTGTCTACGATCCTTTAGTTGTGTGTTGGACATGTGCATGCAGGTGATATCTGTTAGAAATGATCTCATCAAAGCCTTAAGTCCACCACAGAAGGGTCTGGGCAGCATCATGAACACGTTTAGCCAAAGAGCCTCAACAGTGCCCCCATCGTTCATTTACATACAATAATATACAAGTCCACAGGCCACTCTGAAAAAGACTTAAACAATTCACTGCATGCTAAACTTCATCTGTGTCAAAGAGTGCCAGGGTTAGGATTTAAACAGGGTGAAAGTTCTGGCCTAAAAATATGATTTTTCCTCTTGGAGGAATATTTTTATTCTTATTTGGGTGCTTTATTGCATGAAAAGTTATGAAAACTTTATCTGTTAGTACAAGACATGTTCATTATTAGGGTGTCAATACGACACATATTGCATTACAAATTGCGATATATATATATATATACATATAAGTCTGTACCAGAACCACTTTTTCCACTATTGATGATGTCATCAAGGGTTAGTAACATCCGAATTTGAAGACACTACTTTTCCATAACTCTCCATTAGGAGGACTAAACGTAGACGTAGGGAGAAAAATTCAGATTCGGACTTAGAAGAAGCTAAGGCTAGCTCTGAACTATATAACTTCTTCTGACATGGTTCGGGTTTCTCAAACTGAAGTCAGAGGACTAACAAAGATTTTTTTTTCTTAATTATGTAAGTATTTGCTTTTCAAATGCAAATTAAAAAAAAAAAAACTCTTATGGTTTAACTTTCTATTTAAGCTGCATTTAAAAAGATCCAATAAAATAAAGCAAAAACTATAATTACTGCAACAGCTGGATTAGCCAGAATATGCAAAAGTAAAATTGGCAAAGCAATAAGTCTCTTTCCCTAAATACCACAACTAAATACAATTTCTGCAGCAAAGAGTCTTCTTTTTCATTTACTAACAGTGGTAAGAAAGATTTTGTTTAAACCTATTAGAATGTTATATTAGCTGATAGCACAGACACAGTAAATGACTTCTCTGAGAAATATGTCTCCGGTTAGGAAACTAGGAAAAGATCCAGCCTTAGGATATGCAGCGTAACAATGTGTGTGTATGTGCGCATTTGTTGTGTGTAAACACACAAGGCTCAGGCATGATCAAACAAAGCACACCCAGGTACAGTATGCCATCTGTATTTCCCCCCCAATTCACCCAAAAAAAAAAAAAA
>NC_050519.1:11257388-11303216 GCF_002922805.2 Oryzias melastigma
CCCGCCTCTCCATCGCGGCGATTCACTTTCTGGAGTATCAGAATGAAAGAGGCCTTGTCTAAGAGGCTAATCCTTGGGCGATTAGTCAACGCGTCTCGATTAAAAGCTCGCAGCGCTGCCACGCCCCCATCCCTCAACTCCCCCCTTCCTTAGAAATGGCGGCCCACAGGTGTCCCCACAATACATGACTCAATAGGGAGGAAAAAAAGAGGGGTGAGATGGAGCCGACTTTCACATGAGACCTGAGAACTCCGAAAAAAAGCTCACAACTGTATCTTTCCAATTGATTTTGCTTTCTAAACTCTCTTAGTCATGCAATTTCACAGGAGTCTGATGGGGTTTAACTTTATTAAAGAGGAACAAACACCACGGAAAATAAGGAAAAGCGAGACTACTTTTTTTTTCTTTTGCAGATTATGTTTTCTTCCAGCCGTGTTTTTGTGTAAACAATCATTTTGAATTCAAAAGATTGAAAGAAGAGACAGGTATTTTACCTAATCAGCCTCATACACCATTATTTTCCATCAACATAAAAACCTGAACCCAGGGGTATTCCCATGCCTGCGCTTGTCACAATGAAGACATTGTGATTGATGACACACAACTCCAGTTCAAGGCTTAGAGGCAACTTTACCAGAAAGATTTAAAATTTCAACTTTTATGCTTTTTGTGGATTTGTAGCGAAACCTGCCGTTAATCTGAGATTGCATAATTAATAGTGGCTAATTTCACTATTGTCACTGTGAGTTTGGGACATTTTTCTTAATCTGCTCCTAGTTAACCCGTGGCAGCAGGAAATGACCTGTGGGCCTGGGGACAGACTACTGTACTCCTCCAATCACATCCATCGTGTGCCTAACTTTGACTGAAAGCTTAAAAAAGGGAGGAGAGGGTGTCTCTCAAGAGTCCGGACACAGAGCAGAATCACTTACCACTTCCCCCAAGAGACTCCGGCGGAGTTGCATAGAGGGGGGATTCAAATAAGAATGGCGAGTGGGAGGGCCTGGGTGTTTTCTGGGATCACATGTTAAGAAGACCACATGACTTGCCAACCAGGCAGCCAGTCGGGCTGTGTGCAGAGGTCCGCAGGGTGAGAACACACATGGTTTCAGTTTAGCTCCGTGTACGGCTTGGAGGAAAGAAGGGGCCTAGTAGCAGGAACCCTCCAATTCTCACTTCCTGCTTCTGCTGGAAGGTGATCCGTTTTCCTGCCATCCCCATCAACACAGAGCGCAGTGTTCGCCCAGCAGCCGAAGGGATGGAATGTCAACGCAAAGGGCAACAGATCACATAGAATCAGCCTGTCAGCACCCTGAAATCTACGATTTCCTAATGAGATGGTAGGGACTAGGGCTGAGAATCGCCAAGGATTCCCAGATTTGATTCGATTCACCAAAGCCTGAATCGATTCTTTTTTTTAGATTCTTTCACTTCATTTCATTTAACTCAATTAAATTCAATATTGAGTTTACACATTTAGACACATTTGTTTAAAAATACTTTAATAATCTATTTATTTGTTTTGAAGATATTAGTGAAATTATGAGATTGTTAATATCATACCGTGTTACGTGGATTCTATAACAGAGAAGCTCCAACAATTGTTCTGCCTCTCCTAGAGGGCGTTTCAGTTTGGCCACCAGGTGGTGATCGCGCTATAGCAGTACAGCTTATTCCAGAAGAAGAAGAAAATATGAGCAAAGAACGGTTCTTTAGGCCAGAAATTGTTACTTTAAAAAGAAATGTCCTTAAAAGAGTTTGGAAAATTCATGCCTGTGAGTATAAAGATGTTCATTTAGTTAGCAATGTATGTTAAGATCGACTAAGCGTTAGCATTAGCCATCCTATGGGAAATCTCATTACACGTTAGCCTCAAGCTAGCTCACTTTAGCATTCTGCATTAAATTGATCTCTTTTTTTAAAGTTTGATAATTATATTACCTCGGGCTTTGTGGAATAAGCCATGACTTCCTCTATTTGTGCAACATTTTCTCTCCTGGAAAGACAGGATCTATACGTGATGCATAGAGAGGCCATAATTATAGGCTTGTGCAACTCTCTTAATTACCTTTACTATCTGAAAGCAAGATCTGTGTTGCTCAAACCGTTCCTGTATCATTACACTCTTGCTGACCTTTTGGTCCCTCCTTCGCAGTTGTAGATGAATCATTTTAGAAAGGTAACACTGGACCAGGTAAACAGGTATAAAAAGCACAGAAAAAAGGGACGCACAGTTTACATAAAGACCAAAACGAATCATTAGTGTAAAGAAATAGAAACTGCACACTGGATCTGAGCAGAAGTGGGACTTATTGGTGCAAGACAATAAGACAAACTGAGAAATTCTGCACACTATGTGGGGAATAAGTCCCTTTTTATGACAATAGATCTGTGTAGCTGCATGTGTGCCAGGTGCTGCCAAGGCATAACTGTTTATACTCTGCTGTGTCTGGGCCAGCAGGACCCATGACTGAATTCCTGCCTCAGCATGCAGAAAGTTTTAACAATGTTGTTGCAGGAGGAAGAATGATTACATTATAAAAAAAAAGGAGTACAGCACACCATATGTCCTACAGAGAGCCCGAACCGCACAATGACACCAAGTAAAATCCAGCAGGCCTTCAAATGCCTCGCCAGCTGACGCAGCCTCACTGCGGCTCACCTGCAGCCTTTTTCCCCCCACGCTGGCATAAAAACAGGTAAAAAAAAGTTGTCACAAGGGGGAATTTCTGCACCGTCATCCTGTCTGATCTCAGAATATGCAAGATTTTCAGACTAACCGAGAACATTTGCAGCTAATTTTAATTTTGGGGCCCGTGCTCCACGTGCTTTATTCGACTTTTCTCCAAGTCTCTGCACTTTTTCTTTTCCTGACTGTGTGCGTTCCTTGTTTTATAACAAGATAGAGCATGCTCACGGTAAACCTCTTGGAGAGAGGGGGGGGCAAAAAGGATTGGGAGATTAAATTTATTTTGAATTCCTTTCCCTTAATGTGGCAATTACCCCCACCCTTCCCTCCTCATCGCTTTGGCTCGTCTCCCCGAGCAGCACAGCGTGGAGTCTGTTCCAAAGCACATCTCACTGGTTTATGTTTTGTACACAGAATGCATTTCTTTCACCCCCAGCTGAATCTCAAACTTCACAGCAGAAATGTTCCGCCGCTCTTTCGACTCAAAGAGGATTAGATGTACAGCTGAAGCCTGGGTGGAAAAAAAAAGTATGAATTCCTCGGTTTTAAGAGGGATAAGAAAAATATCCGGGATAGTCAATCTGTCATTTCTTTCTCCCAATGTTTGCTTGTCTGATAGTGAAGCCAGAACATTAATGACTTACTTTGGATCACAGCTAACCTGTGCATACATGTGCCATGAACTTTGCTGCAGTCGTTTAATTATACGAGGCCTCTACTCAAAGGTGTCTTGTGAAACATGTTTTCCGGAATTATACAAAAGTAAATGTCCTAAGCTTTTAAACCACAGGTCTGAGGATTATTAACATTTTGCTAAGTCATAATCCAGGCCATTGGAGTCCAATCTTACTAAGCAGATCAGAAACTGTCTGTGTGCTTGAGCGTTTTTCTGCGCAGGACAGGAATGTTAAGGTCAACACACGAAATGTTACACTTACAAAAGTGTCCGATTGTGACGTCTAAGACGGCCGGTCTAAACCACTTGTGTAACAAAACAAGCCGAGGGTGTGGGATTTCTTGACTCAGTTTTCTCCCTACTATTCAACGGTTCGTGTCCAACCCCTCGGTGGTGACAAAGACCGTCCTTGAGGAAACCATTCCCACCAAAAAAGCTCAATTTCCCTCTTTTCTCTTACTTGGAGGGCCAGTCACAGCCCCCTTTTCACGACATTTTCACACATTCCATGCATCTAAAATGGTCTCGTTTTCCATCAGCTAAGCCTCTTAATTGACTGCTCTATGCAGTGAGGGATTAGCTGATAAGAGGGGGGAAAGGGAGCGAGGGAAAGCAAAACACAAAGAGGAAGTAAACGGTCATTTGAGGGTGGCGGGACACTGCCAGATTACCCCTGTCATCTGTCCAGTGATAAAAATACATCTTCAGATGTGCGGGGGGAGGCTTTGTTTGACGTCCAAGACAAACGTTCGCTATCAGGAAGTTCGGAGGCGACCTTTTTCTGAGCGAGGACACAGGAAGATACCTGCGGTGAAGATTCTGGATTTGCACCTTAAAGACCCACTTCGATTATCTTTTGATCTATTTTAAGAGTTAAGTATGATTATAAAAATTTTAGCCAAAAACGGTTATTTTCAGCAGAGCGCCAGTAATTTATCAGAAATTTACCTCTAAGTTGTGGAGGGAACTGTTGGCAAAGAGTAAGCCCGCCCCCACTACCCATCATTACACTCTCATCACAACCCCAACTTAACATTACCAGTACATCAAAACATGGCAAGCAATATTGGAGCTATCTAGCCGTACAGTTTTTAGCCAGATGTCAACTCGGATGAAAAAAACGAAGATGTTTATGGATCTAGTCATTTGCAAATGGATCCATCACAATGTACTGGAGCAGGAAGCTTGTGGCCTGTAGAATTTACGTCATATCTATCATATTTTTTGGTTCCTCCTGATTTACATTAAATAAAAAAAAAGAAAAAACTCAGAAAAGCAATTTTATGCTTAATTTTTTGTAAATATGCCCTTCATTATATTAGAAAAACTTCATATTTGTGATCAATTTTGCAATTACGATATGACTTGTGGTACATGACCATGTAGCAAAACAACCAATACATAACTGTGCAAACATTAGGGATATAAAATATATTAGTTACGTGTCTAAAAATTGACCGGGCGGTGGGGGTAACAGCTGTATCGGTAAGGGATTTAAAAAATAGATATGTATCAAAAATTAATCTAACAACTGCAGTTTTGTTTGAAAACCACAGATATGAACATGATTATTTTGGTTTAAAGGAATAAAATCAATCAAGAAGCAAAAAATCGATTTCTGGAAACCTGCAGTTTCTCTTTAGTTTTTTTTTTTTACCATCTTTGTCTTTAGACGTCTAATCATAAGCTTGCTTCTTACAAGTCAATATCTTAATCACTTTCTCCATCAAATGCTATGTATTATTGTTTATAACTTTAAAAACCATATGAATAAGAAATACTTTGATTTTAGCATTTTTGGTAAAAGAATTGGATTGCCAAAAAGTTAGTTAAATCTTTTATGTATCGATTAGAGGACCATGTATCAAGATGCGTGTTGAATTGTGTGAGAGGGAAAGATACACACCTCCTGTCAACATTTAAGGTAAAGATTTATTGCAATTAGGCTGATATTGAAATTACAACAAATTTGCGATGTATTGTGCAGGCCTACACTTCATCATTTGAAAAATGCCACAAAAACATGTTAAACATTTCACTGCACCCAAAGTCTCGCCTTCAAAAGTCTTGTGTTCCCGCCCTTTTTGTCAGTCCGTTTACCCAAATCCTATATATTTGTCATAATTTACCATATTCTTAGATTTATCTACCGTTTTTTGTTGTCTCCTATAGTGACGAAACAGGTTCAAAGTCTTGAGTCTGAATACAAACATTAAAAAAACACACAGCGATATGAAGCCAGCTGCACCACTTTTGTAGGTGGAGTCCAAATACCAAACCAACGCAGGTCTTTATAATAAGGCTGGATTTTTAGGTGTGGTGCCTGCAGTTTTATATTTAATTACAGATTCGTACAAAGATAGCGAGTTAAGTGAAATGCAATACATGGAGTGTTAGAACTCTCTTTTGCTTCTGACTCCGACGCAGCAGAACAGAGCTCAGCCTTTTAATTTTTGACTGTATAAAGTTTCAGCAGAGAAGGCCGATACGCTTCCTGCTCAGGGGTGCGCAGGTAATGTCCCTGACAGAAACGCAGACAGCGGAGATTTTCTTTCCTCCCAATCTGCTTCTCGTTTTCAAGCTCCTCTACATTTATGCCTTCTCTTGTACTTTTTCTTTCATATATATATTTTTTTTAAATACCTTTTTTAAGCAAGTTATTTTGGTGTCAAATCTTCTCACAATATTTAATTGGGTTTAAACAAATAAAAATGGTTGACTCTTACTTTAGGAAAATTCCAGCTGGGGATGGCAGGGCAGTGGGAGGGGTAGCAGCGTGAAGACAGAAGGGGAAGGAGAGACGAGTTTATGAAAGTTGAGCTCCTTTTTTTTTCTTGGCAGATTGGTACAGACATGAAACTTTAGACTCTGTTTGTTTGACCATGCTGTCTGTACGCGCGGATCGTATTAAAGCGCCAAAGTAGTCGGGAGTCTGGAGAAAAAGGCTCCTTCCTTCCCTCTATTTTAACTAAGACTGATTTATGCAGCGCTGAGATGGCAAAAAAAAATACACACTTTGATGTGTTACGACTCTTATTTGTCATGTGGACGACGCCCGCAGGAAGATTTTAAGTGGTATGAAGTATCGGCGCAAAATATTATAAAAATCCTGGTGCAGCCAGATACTCCGACTTTGAAATCCTTCAAAAAGAGTCATAAGGCAGGAGTCGTGGCGGGACATCAGCCCCAAACATGAAGCAGAGCCGTTAGAGTAAAATACAAACTTGTAAAATAAACAATCATATGGTTAAAAGGGGGTCTGCGCTATGTCGATGAAGTCAATACTTTTCAATGCGCAATTACAGTTAAATATCACACTTGTCAAGAGTTTTAAACATCTCAATGCGTCCAAATGTTAAGGAAGTATTGATTATGTGAGCAACATGGCTGATATAAGCCTGATAAACAGTTCTGACAGTGTGTGGGCTCCTGCGTGCTCCTTACATAATTCAACACCAGACTTTGTGGTGCGTGCATTAAAAATTGCTGGATTTGATCCAAGATGATTAGTGAGAAAAAGTCAAGCCCACCCGCACGAGCACTCATAAAAACCCAGGCTGTCCAATCACCTATCATAGATCGGACTATTTATGGGGACTACCTGTAAAGAGCAGAGGCAAAAAGCTCAGCCACATGTTTTACTGCTCAGTTTGAATAATCAGGAACAAGTAAAAACAAACAGCTACAGAAGGGATGTTTAGCAAAGGGCTCCGAATCCAACTCGGGGTAATAAGTGTTCATTAGTTTTAATAGCCTAGCTCCTGGACCAAATGAAATGAAGACCAAGAGACCACATCCAGCTAATGTAAATAAACCCAAAATCCCCTTCCACTGTCTGTCCTGACAAATCTCTGTCGCCCTCTTAAAGCAGATGATTACGCTGTCCCAGATGAAAAAGTTGGTGTTTAGACATCCTGAAAGAATGGTGGACGACTTAATACATTCAACAAAAGCAATCAAATCAGTTAATTTAACGAGTGATCCAAACGCATCTGGATCCTTCTCTCTTTGTTCCAAAACACTGCCGTGTGTCCACAGCAGCTGCTAGTTGCACATCTTGATTCCACCTGAAAGAGGTGCCGAGGTGAGCCCAGAGGTCCAGATGCCCTCCCTCCCCCTAACCCAGGCCCGAACATAAACATGGCCCGGGCCTGGTTGAGGATGGAGAGACCCAGTTTATTTATGGACGTGTCTGGGTCTGGGACACAATTATAATAAGATAGATAGAGGAGATGAAGGACAAAGGAAAAAAAATAAAAAATAGGCGTGCGCCCAGACCTGTGGATTGCTTCCACTGTGGTCAGACAGGCTCATCTGGCCCACCTACACAGGAGCTCATGCTAACGCGCGGAAGGTTAAAAGCGCTCCCTCCTTATCAACAGATCCAGTCCAATGTACGAACTATAAACTAGAACAGGAAAAGCAACAGCTCCCGCGTTTGAGGAGCTAATTGAACTCCCTGTGACGTCAAACGCGCCACAAACAAGCCCACGTAGCCAAGAGTATTGGCTGGCAGGCGGCAAAAGTAGAGTGAGGGTGTGAGGCCGGGGAATTCAAAGAATTTTCCTGTGTGCTTACTGATATAAACCAAGCCCACTGTAGGATTATGAAAGTATGGCTGGGCAACTTCCTTTTCATCTTTGCTGCACTGTCCTCCACTATATCGGTTCGATCACAATTTTTACGAGAGGAGTTTATAACTTAATGGCCCGACTACAGAAACCTAGACATCGTAAGGTGTATTTTATGACTCTGTGGATCCTTTATGGCATGGCCAAGTGTCATTGGTTCAATGTAGAGCAACAGGTACACTATGGGTACACCTCTAATTTAAGCAATATGTGGGTTTCACAATCACCACACAGTGTTAAACTAGAGATCTGATAATTGCTCTTTGCTCCAGGGTGAAGAAAGTTTTTCCAGCATGCCGGCGCATCATTTAAAGCAGCTTGGTTCATGAATGCAGAGTTGATAGCAGTCATTAATGTCACGGACTGGCGTCTGCCATTACTTTTGCCTCTCAGCAAATCCTCCCTGTTTGTCTGAAACTAGCATCGTTGCAACACTGCAGGGAGCAATAAAACTAAGGTTAGGTAGTTATCACGATGACCTGACAGCTTCAGTCACTCCATTGAAGAGAAATATTTTACAACTTCACTCAAAATCTACCTTCTTTCCATTAGAATAATACTGCTTCTGGAATTCCAATGTCCTCCAAGAACACCAATTTCACCAAAATTAGCATCAAAACATTCAGCTTGGTCAGAACACTACTACTTGTATTTTTGGTAGATTTATGTAGATTAGCAACAAGCCTTTAAATATATTAATTGCCTATGTTTTAATATTTTATAGTAATTTTCAAAAATATTTTGAGTAGATTTAATAATTTAGCAACATGCTAATGTTTCTGGCTAGTTTGTTATCTACTGGGGTTTTTAGGCTAATTTAGAATTTAGCTAATATTTTAGCAACATGCTAAAGTTTTTGGCTAGTTTAGAGTTGAGCTTGTATTTTAGCAACATGCTAATGTTTTTGATTAATTCAGTTTACTGAGGAATTTCAGGCTATTTTGGAGTTTAGCTAGCATTTAAGCGAAGTGTTAGCTTTTTTGGCTAATTTGGTATCTACTGAGATTTTTTTATGCCAATTTATTTTTTAGCTAATATTTTAGCAACAGGCTAACATGTTTGGCTAATTTGTTAGCTACTGAGGTTTTCATAGGTTCATTTAGAGTTTAGTTTCTATTTTAGCAACAGGGCAACATTTTTGACTAACTTAGTTTACTGAGTCATTTTAGGATATTTTGGAGTTTAGCTGGTATTTTTTTTTTTTTTATTTGGCATCTACTGAGGTTTTGAGGCTAATTTGGAGTTTGGCTCATATTGAAGTAACACCCTAAATATTTTTTGCAAAGTTGGCATGTATTTGTGATTTTTAAGCAATTTTACTGCAAATTCTTCAGAAATTTAGGTAAACTTCAGCGCTCTTTCATAGTTTCTCAACTAAATTTTCAGTCTTTTAGTAAATGTAACATTTTACAAATAGTTTTAGCATTTTCAGCAAATCCCTGCAGCAATTAAAGTAAATTGCATCACCATTTTTAGCAAAAAGCTTCAGCATCTTCAGTAAGCAAAAACAAATTAACACCAGCAATATCACAGATAATCCAACTTTTCTAGTTTTTTATTAGAATCTAATAGATTTCTGACCTCTTGGTGTTTTCTATTTTCTCGACTTCAATGCTTTTAATCCGTGGCTCCCTTAAAACTGCCTCTAAATACCACAAACTGCATTAAGGCATAATGTTCTGATAAATGCAGAGCCGCTCGCTTTCATCCGAACTAGGTTAGCGAGCGGGCAGAATGGAAGTTTAATACATCGCTGCCATGTGGGACTTTATTGGTGTTCCTGTGACCCTTGCAGGTTTGAGGGACGCAGAAACCCAAGGGGGCACAGGCACCAGCCATTGCTCTCACGTCATTAAAGTCGATAAGCTGGTCGGGAGAGAGCTTGCCATCTGTAGCCACCAGGGTCCCAGACCACCTCACTCACATTTTCCAAAATGCTTTTGCAATCTGTTCCTCCTGCAAAAGGAAAGAAAGAGCAAACCAGAGCTCAGGCCAGTTGGTCTGTTGCATGGCGCCACAGATGCGGGAGGGAACAGTCCAGTCTCACCTGTGTTTGTTGTCCACATGGCTTTTTCTAGCATTGGTGTTAACAACATTGCTTTGATGTTATTAGCCAGAAGAGAGTATAAATGCATCATCAACCAGGCGATGGATGCAAAGATTTCCAAGTATCAGAAAAACCAAGAGCCTGTTTGTGCACAAGTATGTATTCCTAAAAACAACCTGACAGTTCAGACTGAAAATGACTTTTTAACAGCATCTGCAATGTAGCAACAAATGTACAACATGTAGACAGGTTTTCCACTGTTTTGTAATTGGACTGTTGCCCTGGTTACCGTGAAGGTGACCTGTTGTAAAGACGAACAAGTGTCCTGTAAAGGAATCGCCACTGGAAGCAGCACCTTGTGCACATCAGCTGCTGGGAACAGACGCAGAGAATGCAATGGTTCCAGAGAAAGGCTTGCTGCATTTATTGCACACCTGCAAAAAAAAGGCTTCAAAGTAATGACCACCGTTTAAATCTTGCCCAACTTAAAAGTACAGAATCATAGTATCAATGATTAACCAGAGTAGTAGACAGGAGTTTACCTGTCTACCAGATATGCACTCAAAAATAAACTACAGACTTCCTCCTGCCTATCTGAAGCAACGCTGCAGCCGGGGTTGTCTCCAAAAAACTGTCTGCAATAAAAACTCCAAAGGAAAAACAGTTCCAGCCTGGCTGCCAGGAAAAGGCCCGGTCAGATTTAGCTCGGTTAACTGACAGCAGCCTCTCAAGGAAACCAAACGGGATTTTAATGATCGAGTGTGTCGTTTTGAAGGAACGACAAAATGCAGTGAGAAATTTAGTCTGTTGAGCAAAATCTGCCATTTGGAAATCAAAGCCTTACATAAAAAATTAAGTAAAAAAATGAAAATAGGTCAGAGTTGTCATTTTTATGCGCAAGAAACGTCTGTAACTGGTTGTCATACAGTAAAGTTAAAAGGAATTATCTACATTTCTAAAGTGCGAACAAGGACCACGAATGTGTATGAATGTAGCATAACTAGAACAATGAACGCCTCAGTGCACGTGCATTTTTGAAATGTGTGTGAAGTGACATTGTGTTTTCAAGACGTTACAAACTGACTCAAGTGAAACTTCTTCCCACTAAGTTGGATCTTTTTTTCTAATCTCAACTGGCAGAAACCTGAAAAACTGCATCCTACCCAGACAGAATTACTGAAAGGAAAAAGATTTATTTTTTACGGGTGGAGTGCGTACAATCCCTCAGGAAATAAAGGATTAGGCTTTTTTTCCCTCCTAATGTGACAATATCTTTCTGAAATAAAACCTTAAAAAGAACACCTGTGGGAACCCGAGCCGTCATCCAATCATTTGCTGCCACATCCGTCCCTCTCTATCTATGTTTGTGTCATTCAGCGAAAGCACAGGAGTGAAAAAAAACACAAAACATTTCATAGTTGCATATCTGTTTCAAGAATCTGCCAAACAATTATAGCTGCCAATTGATTCTGCTTTTAAATTTTAAGTTAAAACTTTGCTTAAAGATTAATTTCTTTTTGTCGTATCTAAAAATGTGTCATAACTTTTCTTTGCAACTTCACTGCCAGTATTGGGTCTAATAAAAAACAACCAAACATGTGGAAAATGAGCAGTTGGTTTTATGGAAGTTCACTCAAGTTTATCAGTGTCGGTGCACACTTTGATCTTCAAAGGGAGATGAGCTAGAACGAAGGGCAATAAGAAGATAATAATATCAATCTACATCCATTTGTCCATAGATCACAGGATTACTGTAAGGTTGCCTTCAGTTCCATGAGGGGAGAACGCCATGGTTCACGTTACCACATTGCCATCTAGTGGTCGATATTTGAAATTGCACACTAAATCTGCTCGGATCGAGTGTAAAATATTAGTTTTTAGAATTGTACTTTTTAAATGTTTGTCCAAATACCAAAACTACAGTTTTATCAATTTTGACAGGTGAACCTCATATGTACACATTGCTAAAAAAAAAAAGTTGGGGGGTTGTTTTACTCCATTTTGCTAAGAAAAATGTCTACATAAGACTCACAACAGACGGGTGATCTGTCCAGGATGTACAGGGCTTTGAGCTAGTGTTTTATATGCTCTCTTATATTCTTATGTTAAGTTTCTTCTTCTTAAAATCAGTTTTATTTTTTCAAGAACATCGACCTGCCATTGACTGCAGGTGGAAATGAGCCTGTGGGTAAAATCGGGTGTATTTCCAGCCATCCATTTTCTAAACCAGCTTTATTCTTTTGGGGTTACCCAGCTACTGTTGGGCAAAGGCAGGGTACACCCTGAACAGGTCGCCAGTCTGTCACATGGTGGGCATATTTACATTTGATTTTTAAATCAATACGAAATGTCCTTTTCTTAAGTAAAAGTGACTTTACCGTATTTATTTCACCCTATGTCCCCAAAAAGGGTTGTTCTGAAAATTGAACGTACTTACTCCCATTAAAATGACATTTGAGCTCAGTGGTATAGTGGTAGAGTGTCTGCCCCCAGGCTGGCATGTTGTAGGATGGAATCCAATGGCTACAAATTCCTTGACATAAGAGGTTGAATTAGGGAATGTAACTACAAAAATGGTTCCTGTATCTGACTAATGCAGCTGCTCACTGCTCCTCCTAGAGGTGTGTGTGACAACCACGGGACCTAAATTCAATTCATTTTCTTTACTGGTTTTGTTATACTTGAACAGCCCAACTTTGGTTTTGGTAAAAAAAAAGGATAAAAACACTCATTCATAAAGCTAAAAATCTAGACAATTACATATTTTTCCTTTTTTTTAATTTAAGTAATGTTCTACAGACTCAGTCAGTTTTCTCAAAAACCCTTATGACCACTACCAGAAGCTGGCAGTTTATTTCAGGGATTATTTGATAATCTATCAAGTAAATTAACTTTCCACACATGCAGATTTTTTTTTTTCTTTTGGTTCTTGTTCTGGGTAATGAGGAAATCAAGCATGAACCTTGAAAGGAATTCCACAGCGGCCTCTAGTGGTGAGTTTAATAAACTGAAGTTTGAAAACACATGAAGACGGACTGACCTCCTTAACCTCAAAAAATATTAGTAAAAATAAAAAAGCTCTAAGGCTTATTTTGAAGTTCTAATTTATTTTGGTGACACTGCAACTTATTTTCAATATAACGGTCATACATCAGTTAGATTTGTCAGTTTGAGGAATTCCTGATCTATAAAAGATGTTTAAATAAATCACAGCTTTACGAGATACTGCAGTCTGTTACCCACCTTATTTCAAACAAAGATGACCTATTTTTGACATCACCTGGCTTTTTAAATATAAAAACTTGCAAATACTTCGAATTAAGCTATTATGCTATGTTTGTTTTTCTTTTTTTTAATTAATTTTAAGATAGAATGGTAGAAATAAACCTATACTTTCCTTTACACTAACGGCCTCTTTGCTAGATAATACAATTTAATCCAGTGAATCTACATCAAAATGTTAAAATTGATCAATTTAGGGCTCATTAAACCAAATAATAGAGTTTATATTTCTATTTCTTCTCACAGTACTGTAGTCATAGTATAATGCTATTGCGTAACAGATGGATGCACTTTTCAAGGCTGCTTTTCAATTTTAAAAAATGTGTATATAATTTAATATGGTAATTTAATGCACAGTGTGGTGTTTTTTAGCATTTAAATTACATGTAAAAAATTATTTTAAAGAATAGTAATTTTTAAGAAAAATCCTTTTAATCTATTATTTTGAATTTAAACTACAACTTTCTTTATCAGAATAAAAAAAAACATAAAATTCAGCTTTTCTTACATTCTTATGACGGTGAACTTCCTCCATTGACGGTAAACATTTCTCAACAGCGCCCCCCTTCTTGAAAGGCCAAGAAGGGAAATGCAGTCCAATTAGACTCACACCGCTATTACATTTGTTTTCCACTAGAGGGCTGCAGAGCTTAAGAAATTAGATTTGTGTACCTAAAGAAAAAAAAAGATCTCTACTTTCACTTGTTTGGACAAAACTTTCAACTTTTAACTTTTGTCCTAAAGTATATCTAAAGTATATCTATGGAACTTGCAAAAAAAATTGCAAAAATGAGGGATTAAATTCATGCTAAATTTAATTAAAAAAACACTGTGGTAGTGTGTTGTTTGTGTACATTAAAAGCAAAGCTTGACAGCAGAGCACAAAGGCATGTTTGGGACCAGTACCTCCCTCCCAGTTCCCCACTTTAAAGGTTTAATGCAACATGATGCTTTTATTGCACCTTCCAAATACAGAAACAAGCAATCCACCTCCATCACGATCTTCATCTGTGACACCCTCTTTAAACAAACTAATTAAAAGCAGACAAGCACTAGAAAAAAACTACAGCTTCCCCTCACAAGGAAAAGATTTAACGCGCATAAACAGAGGTACGAGAAGCTTGGTGGTCTGCCGTGTCCCAGGGAGGTCGCATTGGAAATTTCATGCTCCTCTACACTCTGAAAATGTCGTCTTTATCCGCCCCACTAAGAGCAAAATAAAAGGGAGGATGAATTGCAGGGTGAAGTGAATGAGGATGGCTTACTTATGTAGGTGTGAGTCGCTGAAATGCAGGGAGGTTCCCATAATGACCCACACTTGTCAAAGTAATGGCCCAATGCCTGACAGTGCTGGTGGAATGTGACGTTTGTGGGAGCCCGGCACAAAAGGGAGGAATTTGAACTCCAAATAGGAGGAAAACGTAAAATCGTGGAATTTGGTCAAAAAAAAATCTAGATTATTAGGAAGTAAAGTGTCCAGTTCTCCTTTTTCCTGCAGAAACAGACTCACAGTAGCTCCTTCTCTTGTATTTTTACTTTTTATCTGTTTTGTTGGAATATTTTTGCATTGCATCAATGTAGTTCTGCAGAACCAGTGATTGAAATGTAGGAAGAACATTCTAAATGTACATGTGGGTTTCTAGTGCATATCAGGATTTTAGAAGGAAAAATACGATTTTTTAAAAATAAAAATAAATAAAATGTTTTAATGGAAAGCTTTACAGACGTTTTGAGCGATATACCCACAGGATTTAGTCTAAAAACATTTGCGCGTGTTCACAACTTCCTTCCAAACTCCCCGAAACACACGCCGTGTGCCTCCCGTTTCCTAATGGCTCCCAAAGCAGGCTAAGACCCCCCCCCACACCTTGAACCAAATATACACACCTCCTAAGATGTGGTTTCTCAGTAGGAAATCAGCAATCTGCTTCTATTACTCACACGCATTTGCCCCAATCCCCACTTTTTTTTCCTTGGCGTCCTCAGCCATCAGTTTAACAAAGCATCTCTCCCTGGCGGGTATCTTTAGAGAAGGGCCAACTGTTTGCGGACCTGCAGGAAGATTGAACCACGCTGCTACAACCATGGCAACAAGCCAGAAAGCTGCACTAAAAGGCTAATTAGTCTAAAGCAGGAGCCTGGCATCCAAGAAGACGGAGGTTTTGTGCATCACTGGCACAGCATCACTTTCAAAAAAAAAAATTTTGATTTTTGCTTAAAAATGTAAATTTACAATGTATGTTGCATTTGATTCTAGATGATGTGTGAAGAAAGCACAAGGTTGAGAGAAATCACAAGTTGCAGGAGAGCATTTGAGAGCTGCTCCTTCCCTCTTTCTCACACGCAAAAACACACAGGCACAAACACATACACCTCGAAACAAAGGTGCCATTTTACTCAGGAAGGGTCAGCAGTTCTCTTCATCAGACAGGGGCTTGTTCTTGGTCAGAGGCTGCTGCCCAATCTCAGGCCACCCTCCCCTGGCTCCATCGGCCCCCTCTGGCCCCCACCACCCTGGAGACAAGCTCCCCATTGTTCCTGCACTACTAATAAATGACAGTTCTCCTGTTTAGGCAAACTTTAGAGCCCACTCTAAACAGACTCAAGCTGAGTGTAAATGCTGTTCTACATGCGAGACGTTTATTTTTCATTAAGTCGGATATTTCTAAAAAAAGGAGAT
Source organism: Oryzias melastigma (assembly GCF_002922805.2). Lineage (NCBI taxonomy): Eukaryota > Metazoa > Chordata > Actinopteri > Beloniformes > Adrianichthyidae > Oryzias > Oryzias melastigma. The sequence continues at coordinate 11,273,394 of NC_050519.1, forward strand.
GATGGAGGGGCATTTCTTGCAATTTGAGCACTTTAGGGATGAGGTAATGCAAAAAAAAAGTTGGCATTGTTAATGGGCCACATTTCAGCGGTCAGAAATAATCATGAAAAAGTTTGGTTCACCGCGGGGTCACGGCGCTCTCACCCCATGAGCTCCATCAAAGTCAGGGGCACGGGGCGCCGCTTCTGACTGAGATAAAGTAAATCAGCGCTCAGCTTAAGCTCATAAACACATCATTAACACACTTGACCACTGTAACTGTATCTGTTTATCCATCTGGTCACAGGAGGCAGCGATATTTCAAAAAGTGATGAATGTTTGATGACTATAGTGAATGTGAAAGCTCAGAAAAAAGGTGCAGGGATGGTCGAGGCGGGATTTTTGAAACGCTGCGGTTCAGATGACAGCATGGCCGCACACTCAAACCTGTCACCATCGTCACTCATCCCGATGGATCAGGATGTAGGCCACGTGCTCCACCACTGTCACAACTGATATTTCTCAGGCAACAAGAGGAAGATGAGAAGACGAGTTTAAAAAAAAAAAAGGAGCCCTGTGTTTAGTCAAGGCCTGCTCGCTGACACAAAGTCCGTCTTTGTCTGCCTCCCAGGGTGCCAGATAAAGGAATTCTTGTGTGTCGGGTGCTCTGACCGAGTTTATTTGACACTTCAGCTCCTTTTGTGAAGCAAGTGTCCCACCATCAATGCTGGCCATGAGAGTCACTTGGCATTAGACAGAGGGTCCCTCTTCAGGGGAGAAAGGAGGTCTTGTTTGGAGAAGATTTTTAATAGAGGGTTTGGAGGGAGGGGGTTGATGAGTTTTGAGCTCATGATCTGACTCACAGATGGCATTCAGCCGTAAAATAATAGAGATGCTTTTATGTCATGCCCTGGGAGGGACGTCACAAACCATATATGGATTGCAGACTTTGCCGTGTCATGCACCTGTAAAAGTATCTATTCAGCCGAGGTTTGCAGGATCCAAGGAGTTACTTACTGCCAGCTGAATGGAGGCAGTGTAGGGGAGGTGGCAAGACAACACGCTGCTTTTTCTGGACACTGTATCCACCACTGTGCATTCATTTTTTTTTTTTTTAGGTCTTTCAAAACCCTTGACAGGTCATTGCTCTGTGAGATGTGTTGCAGCCACCTGGCACTGCAGGTGCATGGTGGCATGAAGGGCACATTTAAAGAGAAAGAGACAGAGTCTGCTTTTGTGAATGACTTAAAAAAAAATAAAGTGAGCAGGTAGAGAGGAAGAAATTAAAGGTCAAATGCGGTTATAACTTCTCATAATCTAAAATTGTCCATCATTTAGACACAAAATAGATCACACATTCCAGAAAAAGACAATATTTGAAGCATACATACCTGGTGGATCACTCACTGGGCATCCAGCTTAGAAAATATATTCCAGAATAATGTTAGTTTTCCGTTTGTCGAGCCAAAATCCACAGGAACAAAGACTTGGGATTTCCAAAAGTGAAGCCTAATAAAACAGAGATGATCTCCTGTCTGCGGACGCCCCCTGACCACGCGGGACATCCTCACGTTAATCCCTTTATTGAATAGAAAGCAATCCTTAAGTATAGAGTTATGAATCCATCAGCTGATGCCATTTTGATTAGAGTAGAATAAAGAAATAAATGTGTTGTTCTCCAGCGCTGAAAAGCTTGAAGCAATCTTTCAATGAGCGTCAATAATCCTCAAAAGAGTTCTGGTTTGGCAGATCGATGAAGGTGAACGTTTCCGGTCTGGGGGGGATCGATGCCGGTCTCATCGGTCTCCGCTGCTGCTCCACCGGCGCCTCCGCGGCTGAGATCCTCCTCGGAGAAGAGCCGCAGCCTCACTGAGCCATACTTTGAACGGGGCAGTCAAACACATGCTGCCTTCAGCAGAAGCGAGCGCGCAAGGCATGACGGTAGTTGTAGTCAAAGTCGTTGCAGTGAAATTCTCACGGTTTTTTAAAAGAAAAGCAAAATATATGTTTTTAAATTGTATCTATAAAATATAGAGTGGGATGTTTACGAATAGGTTATTTTATCATAGAAATTGTGAAGTATAAAATCACAAAAATCCAATAACTATGTCTTCAAACAAGTAAAAACTATAATTTCATTCACATTTATTCATGTTTGACCACACAGAAGCCAAAATATACCCATATCATGACACTATTCACAGAAGCCTAATGTTTAAACCGTTGACTGTATATAGAGAATTGGACAGAATGACCCCTCCCCCTTCTCGTACCAAATAGGAGGTACTTGCTGTTACTCTGTCATTCTATTTGTCAGAAAAAAGCATTCTTGTTTTGATACTTTTTTCTTAAACTCTTTTTGCTAATCCCATTTTTACTTTATATTTTTCTAATCTATCACAAGTTATTCAAGTTATAAACTGGCCAATCAGATGCCTTATTAAAAGTACATGTTCGATTGACATATTCTTCCAAGTTAACTTTCAGCGCAAGGGGTGTGGACTTCGAACAAACGTTGACTCAGACCGACTTGGACCAACCACTGTCGTTTGGCTCCAACTTGGCGACGTCCGTATTATGGAAAAATGGCGACTGAGGTAAGGCCTTTTCTATGGGTGATGTCATACATGCTAACCATTGACATAAATACAGATGAACAAAACGAGGTTGTTGTTTTGTCAGAGGTGTTTTAGCTCATTCAAGTTTTCATCATCAGAACACAGTGGATTCGTAAATAATCCTTGTAACCATTTTCATATTTTGTATTTTTATTTTACTTTCGAAAATCAATAACATCATAATTGCTGTTTAATATTTCAGTGAGCATGGTGTCCAAATTGCTATTAAAATCTAGGCTGCTAGAAAGTCCCACACTATTTATTTTTTGTATGTAGGGAGGAAATTTGAATTTAATCTTTGTTTTATCTCCCTTACATTCTCATCAACATCAGTAGATATGGATTCTTCTTGCTATGACCTTTGTGATAATTTCAAGGTTCAGTCTTTATACTTCCTGCCTTCCCGAACTGCTTAGTCATTTGCATTGTTTGTAACAGAATCATCTTTACTTTCACAATTAGATCTGCCACACTGTGTATATTTTACTGTTAAATCTTACAAATCCTCTAAAAAATAAGACAAAAAAGTATAAAACAGGTTTGTTATCCCATATTGATCCTTAATGTCAGTTAAAAGTAATTTATTTAGTCAAGAAATAAACAGTTTGTAATTGTGTGGTTTTTGCTTGTCATCTGTCAGATTGATTTCAGGTTGCGTGTGAGCAGTGTGTGAGCAGGGTGTGTGAGTAATAATCATCTGCTGCTGCACAGAGATACAGAGATATCAGTGTCTTGAATCAGCTTCCCATGAATGAATCTCTTGTCTTTCTTATCCAACTTTCATATTCGAACCTTATCGAAGCGTTTTCATGGGATCGTAGATGGGATCGAAGATTTCCATAAAGCATTCCAACGTTTTTTTTAAGTTTAATTACAACCTAAATCCAGCCACTTAAGCACATCCACATGAAGGAAAGAAGAAAAAAAAAAATTCCACTCCATTTTTCCCAGTCTTCCTTTGGCTGAATTCCAGCTCAGGCGCACCTGAATTGCACGTCATGCTGTCAATTGCTGTTACTTGTTGTTTTTTCTCGTGTGCAGGGCTTGAAAAAGTTGCTGGAGGTTTGTGCACACGGCATTGCGTGACTAGAGCTGGAAATGAAAACACAAAGACATTGTTTTGAGTGATCAAACCCCCTTTCTAGTAACTCAACAGCATTCCTGTCTCGCATTCCTAAGCCACAACTGCGGTGTGAAGGGTTTTCTTCTGCGTTTGAGACAAAAAAGGAAGAAAGAAAGTTTTGTGTCAAACTTAACTTCCCTTGTTGTTCGTAAATTATGTAGGTTTAAAAAAAAGACATCAGCAAACTGAGTTGCCATTTAAGTGTAATTAGGCAGTCTTTCATCCAAAACTGTGAGATAAATGGGATTTAAATGGTTTAGCTTAAACACAACAATGAAATGACAAAGTACGATTTCTTTTTTACTTATAAGGAATTTGAGTGTGTGCGCCCACTTATACCATTAAAGAGCAAGCTGGTATGTGCTAATGTGCACGCAAATGTTTTCCAGACTGGTGTTGCGAGTGTAATCATATCCAGAGACCACGTAACTGTTTTGAAGGCATCTCAAACAGATGGGATGTAAAAGAGGAATGTATCCCAAATCCACGGGAAAATGAGTCTCATTGTCAACAGGGAGAGCGTTGTAGGAATATCCTTAAAATCAGACGACAAAAAAACGTTTTTTTTTCCTTAACACAATTACAGAAAAAGCAATGACATCCACGAAAAAACACACATGACCACAGACAATCGAGTCAGTCATATCTTCAATATGTGCTCTGAGTGATTAAAGCGAGAGCGCATTACTGGTGCAGCTCAGACACAGAGGGGCTTCAGAGCAGAGCTCTTGTGTTGGACTGTTTGGATGTCCTATCCCCTTGTATCTCTTTGACTACATCCAACACAAGGCTCCATTCACCCAGACTGGGAACAAATGTTTCCTTATGTGGCTCTGAGTGCCCAAGCTTCAGTCACAGGATAGAGAACAAGAGCCCAAAAGAAGGTTGCACGAAGGCAGATTTGACCAATTCTTGATTATTTTTAACACTTTATTTTACTGTTGATGAGCCATCAAGAATCTCTGGTATTTTACCCAGAACAGCCACCCTGGTTACCCCTCCTCTTTCTCCCAGTTCCCCACTTTTCTTTGTGTTATTACTTCCACATCCGCCAACGAATTAATTTGGTAAATATCATCCAGGAAACCTGAGGTTAGAGTCCGTGTTGGCAGGAGGTGTAATTTCATTTACAGCCAACACACAGAGTCCCATCTGTTTTTTTTTTTTTTTTTTTGCTTCACTGTGGGAACCATTAAGTGAAGCTAAACAGGGGTCAGGGCGAGGTTTTAGAGTGGCGTGGGTGAAGATTTCTCATGTGAAAACTAGGATAAACGGCTTGTGGCTGTTTTACATAATAAGACATAATGTGGCATGCACTTCTTTTCTATGAAAGCACACGGGATAAAGAGATAATCCTCTTGTCCTATAAGGCTGATAGGGCTGGATGACTTCCAACACCTCAGGGAGTCAGATTTGTGGAGAGGTGAACCTTTTCAAAGAAAACCATGTCATCAATTACATCCCTCCCACCCTCAAACCAGCTATTTGAATCCCGATAACCATGAAACCTTTGCTAAATAATCTTCCGTTCTTGCCGGTCATCTTGCTTTGTGTCAGTGTAAAAGTTAACCCAGATTTTCATGTTTACCCAAATCTTTTTGTTGTTTTTTGTGTCCATGAACGTCCTACTTCAAATCTGGGTTGGGACCTTTCAGTGTGGAGTTACCATGTTCTCCAAAGTATAAAGAGGATTCCTACAGTCCAAAAACATGCTTCATAGGTTAATTGATGATTCTAAATTGTCTCTATTGATGTGAGTGTGTGTGGTAGCTTCCTGCTGGGAAACACTCCAGAAACCCTGAGACCCCAAAAGGGATTAAGCAGGTTTGGAAGATGGATGGATTGGAGTTTTGGTTCTTGTTACTAACCTCTCATCTCATTTCTATTCAAGCTGTACAGAGAAAACATGTTTTTTATAGTGAAATAATGGACTGTTCATCAATTTTCTGGCTTTAATTAGTGTTTTAAGGTTCATGCTTTAAATATCAGATGTGTAGAGATCTCAATTACCAGCAAAAGTGGACTAAAAGAAAACAACGTGTACAAAACGGTTCCTGAAAAAATTAAGACAACTATAATTTAGTTGAGGGAACACATAAATTACTACATTGAGAGGATTTAGAGCACATGTGTTAAAGTCAAGGCCTGGGGACGGATCAGACCCACCGACTAATTATATTCGGCCCTCCAGATCATTTTATTTTATTGTTATTAATGGCCCGATGTCATCTTGTGCTCATTTCTTACTTGTATAATTTTGAAAAAATAAATTTTTACGGAGAGAAAAATATTGAAAGATACAATTTTAATTTTAAAGTGATTTAATCTGGATTTATATTCCTGCCTGTTTTTATTCATAGTAATGTTTTCAAGATTTAAAAATTTAGTTATATTGTTTAGTAAGTGTTTATCCAGTTTATCCCACAACCCATGGTGTGTTTTGGATTTTGGCCCCCTAAGCAATTGAGTTTGACAGCCCTGATCCAGGGAATCCAAACTCAAAAATGCATTATTAGAGCTCTGATGGTTCTTGTGTAACTTGATAAAGTTTGGGCACATCAGAGAAAAAAAATGTAGAAAAAGTAAAAGAAAAAAAAAAGGATTTAAGGTCCCTCTATGACAATTTTTTTAGTAAAAAAATATTCCCGGTACTGTTTTTAATTATGATTATTAATTTTTTGACCGAAAATCTCACAACCTAAATGTCTTAAAGAGCCATTTTTCATCTTGATCCGAAGCCTCTGTTTCTAAAATGACGTAAAGAAGGACCATTAATGCAAACAGTCTGTCTGTGACAGTTTGGTTGACAGCGATTTAAAAGGAAAAACACAAAAATGCAAAAACAAAATGATTTCTTATCACAATTCTCTTTTATACAAAAAATGCCACACTCACGTTAAAAACTCAAAAAACATGATTTTCATTGGATGGGGAACTTTAAGATTCAAGTTAATTTGCTCTGAAAAAGCATTCTTGCCTGCTTTTGTTCATATGTTAAAAAGTTACGCTTTTAAAGTTTTGAAAATGTATTTTTAGTGTGTTCAATAAATGTTGGGCCCGTGACCTAGGGTGTGTTTTGGATTTCGGCCCCCTGTGTGATTGAGTTTGACATCCCTGATTTAGGGATTCAAAATTCAAGAATGCATTATTAGAGCTTGCGTAATGTGGTAAAGTTTGGGCACATCAAAGAATAAAATATTAGCAAAAGTTACAAATACTTTAAAACAAGTATATTTGTATACTTTCTACATATTATTTTATATATTATATACTATATTACATGTTATTTATGCTTAAATCATAAAATAAAAAAAACTTTTTGTTTTACAATCTTAAAAAATAAGTTATAGAGCACAAAAATGGAGCCAATCTTAAAAAATATGCATAAATGTTTATTTAATGGAGGCTATTTGCCTTACTGCGAGACTCCAGTCTTGGCAGAAAGATTTGTGCTGGGAGCTATGAGTGCAGCAGGGCTATGCGTGACTAGGAGAAATACACCTGTCTCTGAGCTCAGGTATGGAGGGGGAGCCGGCACGCAGGGGCCTGCCAGCTGAACAATGCAGCCTATTGTACCTGCGCTCTGACTCCAGACACTCGCAGAAGAAGAGCCCTCATCAGTGTGTGTTACTCTCTCTCTCTCCCTACTCACACAAACAGAAGGGTTAGGGCGGCCAAATTATTTATAGTACGCATTTGGTGCTGACCGCAGGCGCCCTGGGTTCAATCCCCAAAATCTCTGCCGTTTTTAGGTCAGTTAGAGCTGTAATAAAAAGGTCAAATACCAAATCACAAAGAGGAATGACCAAGCAAAAAGGGTTGTTTAGGTACATTATTATTTAGTGTAAAATACATAAAATGTTTAATAAATCAAGAAAATGTTGGTTTATGAGATATGAGAGCAAAGGTCTATAATAGAAAAGCTTTTACAGGTGATTTCAGCCACTTAATTCTCTGTGCAGATAAGCCAGCCTGGAGATGAAGAGACGTGATACTTCAGATGCTGACAGGAAAAGATCCTCCTGGAAGGAAATCCAGAAGGTATACGGACTATTGGCTGTTTTCACAACATCAGCTGACTTTTTTCACAATATGTAACCTCATTTTGATGAAAAATGAACAGGGGAGTATTGGGATCTTTACTGGTAAAAATTAAAAATAACCAAAATCTGAGGTTTAAACTTAGGAATAAAAAATAAGAAAAAACACTTTAACCCAAAAATTAGGATTGTTCCAAAAAGGGATAAAAAATATTTCCCAGCATGAAGTGATTTAAGAGTCTTTTCTGTCAAAAAGAAAGTCTGAGTTTTGGTCATATTACCTTTTTTTTAAAATACAAATATCTCTCATATTTAATATCTATCAGTCATGTGTTCCTGTTAAATTCCATGGCGTGTGTACGAGTGCTCGTGTTTGATATCTCAGGTGAATATGCGTGTGTGCTCACTGACTAATGCAATAGAGTCTTCATAAAGGTAGTATTGTTAAGTTGCGTGCGAAGCTCATGCTTCAGGCTTTGCTTCCCCGCCCACCCCTGTTAACCACCGCCTTTTTTTTCCTCTCCCTTTCTGCCTTCTACACCTTCCCCTTTCTTTTTGTTACAGGTAAATATTTGATGTCCGCACGCAATCCCCGGAGAGTCTCCTCCCCTTGTTCTCTCCTGAGCTCCTTGACTCCAGCTCAGCATTACTCACACACTCTCACATATGTTCAGCACGCTCTCTGTCTCTGACCAACATGCACGCAGACACGCAACCCTCCCGCTCTCCTGGCATTCCTCTCCTCTCTGACTCAGCACCTGTTTCCTGAGGAGGTTATGAGGTTTCTCTCAAGTGGCTCCTTATGTATCTGATTGACGACAAGCAAGAATTTGTTCCCTGTTAGTTTTTTTTTTTTTTACTTTTTAACTTATTTTTTACCCCTCACTTTCTCATATTAATATAAGTAAATATCTAAGTCTTTTCACATTGTTTTGGATTGCTCCTGCACTCTTCTATTGTTACCAGTGTAGTTTATTTACCTTCTTAAGTACGTAGTGCTTGCTCTATTCATGAAATGTCACATTTATTATTACTGCCTGTCAAAACACAGACTCTATCAAAACATTGGTGTGTGTTTTTATTTTTACTATTGTTTTAAAACGTCATATTTTTATGATTTTCTTGGAACAAGAAGTGGAAAACACTGGAGGTTGTTCCTCATATTGTTGGCCAGGTGACATGGCTCTTAGCGAATGCAAAACATTCAACTGTATATGAAAAATATGCACAGATGCATCTCAGTGAAGTGGATCATAATCAAAATGATGGATTATTTAAGAAATATGACCAAAAAATATTACACAAATGTGCTGTTTTATTTGTTGGATCCCATACCTTTACTTTGAAAATGCCCCATGGGTTCTCCTCCAAGTCAGGTACATTTGTTGCCAAATCCCTCATGATATATATATATATATATATATATATATATATATATATATATATATATTTATATTTATACTGTATATGTATATATTCATTCATTCATCTTCTTGGCCGCTTTTTCCCTTTCGGGGTTGCAGGGGTGCCGGAGCCCAACCCAGCTATTGAAGGGCGAAGGCGGGGTTCACCCTGGACAGGTCGCCAGTCTGTCACAGGGCCATATATTTGTATATATAAACTGTATATATATATATATACATATACAGTTTATATATACAGTATATATATATTTATATATATATATTATAGGATTTTAGCTTTCTGGGACCAGCTGCTACTTCCTATTTGGAACACAAGGGGCGAAGGGTCTCTCCATCCACTTTTCATATCCAGGTGGGACTTCTCTGTATGAATTCTTGTCCAGGCACTTTGGGTTTCTCACGGTCCAAAAACACACCTTATATAGGTTTATTGGGGTCTCTACATTTTCCCTCGGTGTGTGTGAGCATGTGGCCCAGCAACAAACTCACAACCTGTCCAGGGTGTACCTCACCCAACAGTTGCAGGGTTAGCTCCAGCTGCTCCGAGACCTCAACAGCAATTCAGTGGATGGATGTTTGTCCAATATGAAAGACTGATGGAGCTACTTGGATGAGAAGTGACATGTTTAACAAGAAAATACAATAAGTCTACATGCAATGACTGTACTTCATGAAAATATGGATGATTTTCCATGAGATTTTAATAAGAACTGTGTATTTAATAAACCTCTGGTACTACATGTTATGCTTTTTTACACACCAGGCATTAAAGAATGCGCTAAACGCAGGTTTTTGAACCCACTTTTAGCATACGGTGTTCACTCAGGTCTGTCGCTACCCAATACTTGCACAATAACTCATATTTGGAAGAGGCTTTTTCTGTGAAATGTGAAAGCGATGTAAATGTAGTGAATCTTGCTCCAGGATTTTTCTTTCATAGCTCTATTCTGATATCTAAAGACTGGTAGAATCCAAATTCTTTCCTTACCTCTCCAATTTAAGAGGCATCTTAAGGGAATGGGGTGCCCGAAATAGCTTCCAAGCGCTAGCAGCTCCATGCTAACGTAGCTGACCGGCGACTATTGATGACATCGAGTGGGAGTAACGTCCGAATTCGAAGAGACTGTTTTTCCATAATTCTAAATGTAAGGGCAGGAAGAACCTGTAGGGGTAGTGGAAGAATTCAGATTGGGTTTTGGTGTCCCAAAATTATGGCTGGGCACAAACCACAACTATTAATGTCTCCTTCATTATCAATTTTCAAACATTTGACACCTCTTGTATTGAAAAAGGACGCTACCCATACGTCATTACCAACGCAGATTCTCTGATTGGTCAAAGTTCAATTCAGTATGCCTTGAATTGAATCGTTTTGTACACAGAGAACGCAAACAGTCTTAAAAATTTTCGAAGCAGGGCGTAAATGTGAGAGTTTTTCCATAGAGTTTTCAATAGAAGCGAATGCTCAAATGTGAATTTCCACGGCTGGTATCAGGTTTGCTTGAAAAATTTCTGAAGCAAAAAAAGAAAAAAAAATCCAAACTTAACAAATCAGTGAATTTTTATCTATCAAACTAATCTGAATATTATTTTAGAAACATTATACAAAACCAATTAATTTGTAGTTCTGTTCAGCTGGATTTTGTGTGATGAAAAAGTTTTTTGTGAATATCAGTTTCTTTTTCAATGAGCCACTTATCAAAAGTTCTACAGTTATCTGTTCTTAATTTGTCCAGACTCGATTTACAGTTTATGGGATAAAAAAAAATCACACTGGAAAACATGCAAAACATTTATGGCTGTGTGTGAATGATTGTCATCTAACAGATGTTGAACTCGGAGAGACGCCAGCAAAACAAGTTCCAATCTGGTCTGTGGGTGGCAGCTTTGTAACCAGGCCAACCTCTGTCACGCATTTTCTACAAGCTGAAACCTCAGAGTTTGATAGAGTTGACAGCTTTTAAACACAATGATTGTCAAGAAAAAACAACAAAAAGCTATAAGTAAAAAAAAAAGTACAAAAAATATAATTTTCTCTTGTAAGATAATCAAAATGCACCTTTGTATTTGTGCACATATGGAATAATAAGAGAAAATACAGAGTTTAATTTACCAGATATCTGAACATCTACATTTCTTTGTGGTTGATCTGATTTGTTGTACGAAAACTTCTCATGCCATGAGAAGAGAGACAGCTCTACTCAGCCACAATGGAGATTATTTCAATCCCCACATTGTTACCCTCTATGACAACTTTTCCTGCTGATCCCTTTCATCCGAGGGTTTCTGCTCCCTCCAAACTGGCCCAATTAGTGACTCTGCAGTAGCTGGAGTGTATTATGCAAATACAGGCCGTTACTGTAACAACATGAGCAGCCCCCTCTGCTGCTCTACAATAAGGCTATGTTAAATGAATAATATATTTGTTGTGCCTACAACAAGTTCGCTATTGTTGTGCTGGCCTCCGTGCCACTCTGGAAAAGCCATTCAAACAAGATAATCTGTCTGCGTCTCGTCAATGCCTCGCACTGTTCGGCTGTGGATGAAGAACCGAGACAAAGAGACTGTTTGATTGGAAATATAAGGCAACTGTTGTAAAAGAATAAAACATCTTATTGCCGGTTTTTTGTGTGTCCAAGCAGAAACTGCACAAACTTTTACAATCGCTTTTGCCTTTTTTCCCCCCGAGTGTTTACTTCCAGGGTCAGTGGATCTCGGGAACAATTGCCTTTGTCCCTGAGGCCGGTGAATGCAATGGATATAAGGTGTGACTGTTGGGTCAGAGCGGTGAAAGAGGCGATTGTCCTGTCCTCACACCCCAAGGTGTGCCAGGAGACGTCCAACAATGAGGCAACATAATGCTCATCCACAAACTCTGTAAATTTGTAACTCACGACTGCAAAGAAACCATTGTATATTTATCATGAAATAACAAAAACGTTCTGCCCTTTTTTAAAAATAATTTTCCCTGTCATTAAAATATTGTGCTTTTATAGTTTTAGTCTATTATTTTCTTAATGTTTCAACAGCATTATAGCATGTTACTCCTTTTAAATGTAAACTCGATCCTCTTAAAATCACAGAGACACAGGTCCGAGTATATAGAAGAGCTGTGACACTTTGTCTCTTTCTCTGCGGTGACGTCAGGCATCGGTTAGTAAAAATTCATTTCCCACACCTCAGCCACTTAATGACAGGGTTAAGCTGCCACACAATAGCAGCTCCCAGGCATGCATTTGCTAAAAAGTTGTGGCAACGCAGCTTTGCAACGAGAAGATTCGTCAAGCACGAAAACAAAACACAGAGCTCTTAAATCATGCTAGGAATTTATTATTATTATTAACATATGCAGATTTATGTGATTAATAAGTTCAAGTTTCTAAAAATCAAATATTTGCATAATAATGCTGCAAAGATGATTTCATACTAAAATTTAAAAAATTTGATTTACTTTTATGGATTTGCAATCCTATTTGTTTTAAATGTCAATCGCAGTAAAGTTGTTTAAAATGTCAAAAGAGTCACATAGTTTGTTTTGAACTCAGTGGCATGCAGGAACACTCTTGTGTAATATATCCAAAAGCCACTTCAAAGGAACAATAAACAGTTTCCCTGACTGGATAATCCCTCATAATTAACACTTAAGTCACCATTTTTTTTTTTTTTTTTTTTTAAGCGTACTTACAAACAGAATGAGGTCACACCTCAAATCTTGGTGTTTATTTCATGTAAACCCTGAGATCTTCACACATTGTGGTGGAGCGCCCTGTTGCACGTGGCTGTTCTGGCCTATATGTGTGAAAACGCTGCGCTGAGGTCTGGCTTTACCTGCTGGCGCAGACGCACTAGACGTGCGCTATAGCGTGACAGCCCAGGCAGGTTAATGTGTTCTTCCTCCAGGCAAACTGTGAAATACTAGCAGTTGACTAAGTGCCTCTCCCCTGAGGCAGAGTACAAAAAAGTTTTATTTGAACATTTGTAAAGATTTTTGTTTGCAATTACTTGAGAAAATATAATATATAATATAATTATATGGTGCTTATGGTATCTTTATGTTTCAGAAGTCAGCCAGAAGTTATAATGATATAAGAGCTTTACTGTTGTTTGAAAGAGAGCACACTGAGCTTTGTTTCACATCACCTGTGTGAAAAAAAAAATCTTCTTTATTTGCAGAATATAGTGCAATCAATTGGAACCATGCTGTATATTTGGATAATTCCCTATCAGCAACTGTGAAAGTTTTTCTTTGGTAAATTCTGAAAAGATCAATTTAAGGTGAAATTGAAATTTTTTTTACACATCTAGTCAAGATGTAGGTTAAATTCTCCTTGATCATCTTTTTATCTACTTTAAAAGCATACCCAGTGGTCCATTCATTATGATTATGTCCTTTTTACACTGAAAAAAGTGAAACATTGGATTAATTAACAACATTTCTGTAATTTATCACACTTAAAATCATCAAAGTTCAAGGTATTCATCAAATAATATTTTTAATTGATGGTTTACTCAACTTAAAATTTTAATTTGATAAAAAATAATATTTTCAAATGTAACAAATCACAGAACTTTTACAGTGCTGCTAAAATAATAATAATAATAATAATAATAATAATAAATTATTTTTGTAGGGCTTTGTTTCTGTAGAGCGGCAGTAGTTTGTTCAAAATTCCCCTCTAAATTGTGGGCGGGACTGTTGATGCGGACCAACCCCGTCCCCTCTTCCCATCATCCATCTGCTAACACGCTCTTCTGCTAGCTTACAGTCCCACACACCCCTAACCTATTATTACCGTTGCAACAAAAATGATGAGCAATATTGAAAATCTCCAGCTGTACAGTTTTAAACCAGATGCCTCAGAGGAAGAAAATGAAGACATTCCTGGATCTAGTTCTCTACCAGTGGATCTGAGCGGCATATTTTCTAACAAATAAGCTCTCTTTCCAAAGACAATTTTTCGTCTGCTCCTGATTCACGATATAATTAAAGAAATACTTAGTTTACGTTATATATTTCTTCCATTATCAGTAAAAATGCCAAAATAACATGTTTAAAACAACAAAAAACACAATTTTCATCGAGGTAGATGTGTAAAACTCCACCCTAGATTCAATATTGATAATTATATAATTCATGACATTCATTTAACCAACTTAATGACAAAAAGTTACATTTTACATTATGTTTTTTAATGTTATTTTTAGGAACTGTATTGAGCATATCTGCGAGTCTGCAAGTCTTCTTTGCAACATTTTTCACACTCTCTGCCAAACACTCAGACCTTTCTTGCACCCATATAAAGAGACAATGAGGGTATGAACATAAACAAAAACACAAAACCTGCTCTGTTTCTTAAAATCAAACCATAACACATTCATGTATTGTTTATCTAGCTGTACATTCATAATGTGCATTCTCCGCCCTTTAGATGGGTAATGTTTGAAAGGGGGAAGGATGAAGGGAATCATGGTGGTCTGAGTAGACTAAAGTGAAGGCGCTATAAAGGATCTGAAGATGACTGGAAGCGGGTGAGTTAAGTGGTATGTGTTGGTGTTTTGTAGCAGCTGGATGGTGAGTTCTGAGGATGTGTGTGTTTTGACGTGGTTGATGAGGGTTGAATGGGGCACTTGTTGGGAGGAAGAGATACTGCCAGACACCCGCTGCTGGTGGCCCATTATTTTCTTTTTCTGCACAAAACACAGTATCTGCTTGGCAGGAAAGGGGAAACCAAAGAATTATTTATTTTCTTTAAAAAGGGGGGATTGGAATGAGATAAGAACGTCAGTCCCATCCATTCATAAGGAACCCCTCTGATGCATTGTGTTTACACACATGAAAACAATATGCTCATAGAGGGCTGCTGTTCACATCCTGAACTTCCACTCCCCTCTCTCTGACATTTATAGCCCCAACAATAGACTGTAAACCTCCCGGTAGCCCTTTATGGTGCTGATGGACCTGCACTTTTATTACGAGCAAATGCTGAAATTACCACTCATTCTTCTTCCAGCCCTATATTATGTGATTTGCTCCGTGCAACACAAAGTCCAGAGTCTGCTGCCAACACACTGAGGATGACGCAGGTGTTCGGTTCACCAACCTCAGTCCGGCAGGTGAACTCACAGACAGAAAATCAGCCTATTTTAAAAAAAAAAAAACACTAATTTGATCCTCCATTAATGGAGCGGTTATTGTACAAAACATAGAATTAAGGTATTTAATATTGAAAGCAGTAAAAAAAGACCTAAAAATCTGATTTACAAATTAGCTCTACAGTGGATTTGCAGTTAATGAGTCTGGGAAAAGAAGTAGTAGTTTCTGTAAACACTATTGTAATGCTCATATCTAACTCTAATGTCAACAATGGTTAACTGACTCATATCAACTATTATTTTTGATCCCTTAGCTGAAAGGGGCTAGGTGGTGGCTCCTTTAAAGACAGAAAGAAAAGAAAAAACAAGATTCTTTCAGTGGGAAATATTGATAAATAATAAAAAACAAGGATGGACTGACATCATTTGGAATCTATTTTAATGTATAAGAAAGAATTTTTTTTTTGTTTTTTTTATTTGCTGGGCTGCACACTTCTTATCCCAGAGTAGACGCATGTGAGCATGGATGTCAGGTGTGATGTTGGACGCTCCACACAGAGCCCTTCCTTTGTTGTGTGCAGCAGTGTTGCCCCGAGGGCTGCTGCAGCAGCGTGAGTGCGTGGAAACAAGAAAAGCAGCTCTGTTTTTTTGGGTTTCTATCTTGGCTTTGTATGAGCACTTCCTGGCACGCAGTCAAGATCCTGCCCCCAGAAAGAGAAGATTAATGACAGCTAGTCACGGAAAGGCTTTGCAGACTCGGAGAGTAAAGAAGAGGAGAAGTGGGAGAGAAAGGGAGGGAGGAGTCAAACAAAAGTAAAATGTTGAAGTAATAGGTGTTGAGGAAAAGGTGTATGACTCTGTGGGTGTTTGTGTCTGTGTATGCATCAAACACTACTTACAATACCAAAGGGATTATGCAGATTAGCATAATCCCCATAACCCTTCATAATAGCTGTAAAAACATAGTGAACGTAGTGACTGGACAAAAGCCCGTTCACTTCTTTTGGAGTTACTCTAATCCAGCTCATGTCCTCATGTAAAATCTGACTCCAGCTCAAATTTCAGCCTTTCCACTCCAGCTGTGATTTGACTCTTTATATTTCAGCATCCTTACAAAAAAGAAAAAAAAGAAGTTAATTAATTTAATAGGTAATGTTTAGTTAAGGTCCAAACTCTGTTTTTGGTCCTGTGATGATACACTGACAGAAACCACGTCAGCATGTTGTTGTTTTAACCTTAAGGTGGACATGGCACTCTTTTTAAAAAAAAATGACTGATGTAAGCATGACTATTAAATAGACATGAAGGCTCTGAAACTGATATTTTGAAAAACTACTCTTAATCCAGCTGTAACAAGATAACCTCAAGATTTTTTTCAATCATGCAATAATTTGTGGTTTTACTTCAACTTTGTCAGATTTAATGCAAATCAGTTCTGTGGTAGAAAGGTGGAATCCACTTGAGATAAACTAAAATGACTAGAGTGACCTGCTGCAGCCTCTTCATGCCACAGATGTTCTCCTGTCCGCCTGACATCCAGCGAGCGGTCCCACTCCCTCCAGTCCCTGGGGTTGCACGGTGGCACAGCGGTCAGCGCTGTCACCTCATAGTGAGAAGGCCCTGGTTCAAATCTCAGCTGGAACCCCCTGTAAGGAACCTGCATGTTCTCCCCGTACATGTGTGGACTTTCTCAGAGCCTTCCAACCTCCTCCCACAGTCCAAAGCCATCCTTCAGAGGTGAAAGTGAAGAGGGAATGATTGTGTGCCTGACAACAAACTGTTGACCTGTCCAAGGTGTACCTCATCTTCACCCATCAGTAGCCGGGACAGGCTCCAGAATCCCCATGACCCCAAAACTGGCATAGCAGGTTAAAGAAAATGGATGGACAAGAGCGTGACATACCTCTTCAAGCACATTTACACTGGCCTTTTAAGTTTGCACCTCAGTCTTTAGAAAGTCTACTTTGTTTGAAAAGTGTAAAAAGCTTACCTGCATTTCACTGCTGACCTCTTGAGGAAGAGCGTCTAACGGTGAGATGTACTTATGGTGTGAAAGAGAAGGAACCCTCCAACAAACTAAATTGTGGAAGTAAACCAGAGAGAAGGTGGTTTAAACGTGGAAAATTACAATAATAGATTAAAAACAAATCAAAGTGGGAAATACAAAAAAAAAAAAAGTGGAGAAGGTTTTAAGGGATAAAAATTGTCAAGCAGGCAATATGATTCCAGTCTACCTGAATCCAGAGTCTGCTTGTGAGCTTGGTTATTGTTAAATGCACAAATGCAAACAGAATACTAAAGAGAAGAAGTAAATCAATGAGAAGAAATTAGATTTCAAAGTAGAAAAAAAGCAGGTTAAATTAAAAACATGTCATAAAACAGCTTTGACCAGTATCTACAAGCTGCATACCCTAGCTGAATTTTCATTATTACTTAATATTCTCTTTTAATCTTCTTGTGTTTTGTCCAATAACAGCAATACAAGCAGATGCTATGTTGAGGTATACCACACTACAGTGCAACATGATCACAAGCTAATTTTATGTTCAATCCATCCAGACCATAAAACACTAGAAGCACATTGTATAAATAAAGTTTTGTTTGCTGGTTACTTAATGTATTGGTTGGTTTGCTGGTATGTTGGTTTGATTGATTGATTGACCCATCCATCCATCCTAATTGTACAGAACTTTGAGGTGCCCAAAGCATGAGAAGTAGAAGTTATAAATAAAGTTTTGTTTGATTGATTGACTGATTGGGTTATCCATCCATCATTTCCACCTTCTTAATCATGAGGGTTGATGGCTACTTCAGTGCAGAGGCCGATTGCACCCTGGACAGTGTAGGGCCAGACACCCTCACACATTCACACCAAAACATGTCCATAAACACGCTTTTGGACAGCAGGAAGAAGTGGATTTGGAGAAACCACACACACACAGGTAGGCTCCACACAGAAAGGACCCACCCTGGATTTGAATCTCTTACAGTGAGGCAACAGTTCTAAGCACCACTACCCTGTGCAGCCCCCAAATCAAAGAAAGAAGTGATTTTTTCCATCACTTCCTTACTGACTGTTCTGGACTTTAATGGTCTGAATGTAACTGTGTTGACATTAGCAATAGAAAGGTGTCAATAGCCTTGTCCACTGTGTGACCCTTTGTTTAAAGCACTTTTCCACACACATTCTCCTGTTAGTGTCAGAGGAACATTATCTTTTACCCTTGAATGCTTTGTAAAATCATTTATAATGAAAAGCAAACAGTGAAAAAGTAAAGAAAAAAGAAATGCCTCAACAATTTTTCTTTTATATGTAACTTGAAACAATGCTTTCCTGGCTGAACTCTCCTTGTCTCCATATTTAAAATCCCAAACCAAAGTCCCAGTCTGCTGGGCAGCCAATGTGAACTCACTCTCAGGAGTCTTTAATCTTTCCCTGACCACAGAGAGGATGATTTCACAGCCTCATGACATTTTAGATTCCCAAATAAACTAAAGATGTTTTGTAAAAAATAACTTAGCTCTGGTCATACGGTCAACTTTTTCATTGAAACTGATGGCAACAAGCTCCATTTTCACATTGACGGGCAACTGTGACCACAAGAACGAAAGGGAAGTTCCTATGTGAAATAATTTTTGTTCCGAGGAAAAAATGTGACTAAGGGCCGTGCAAAGGTTATGGGAATTCAATTCCTAACTTCGTAAGTAAACATTTTACTCCATTGAACACGCGCTCTAAAACTTAAAAAACTGAAAATAAAATACAGTTTTTAGTCAAAGATTTTAAACTCATCTGTACCTTTCAGCCACTAAATTTAATAAGGCAGACTTTATCTATGTCTCATCGTAAAATTAGAGCTTAAAGAGTTCAAGAGTTTTTCATGTTTTTCGACCAAACACCTGCCACCTTTTCTGCTAACATTTGCAGCAAGTGAGCGGAGTGGTCTGCGGGCAGAAATGGCTAAAGGGAGCGGTGCTGTTGTTGGCACGCTCTAGTGGTTCTGTAGGCCGGGAATGTGTGGAGGTGGAGAGCAGGGATTAAAAAGAGTAAATATTATTCTTTCACATATTTCATATTTAAAGTGTAAAGATTAGATGACATCATTCAGTGAATAAAGCTGTAGTAAAAAAATGACTCAGTAGTTACGGAGAAACACAGAAAGGGTCAATATTAATAAAGAAAAGTGGAAGGTGAGCAAACAACGGAGCATGAACAGACTGTATAGAGGTTGACTGTATAGAGAATGACGTGATGGCTTTTAAAGACGACAGTTTGTTAGCTAAAGTTTTTGTTGCAGCTTTTGATTTCTTAATTTTTTTGTCAGGTAGAATATTTGCAGTTATAACTGACTGTCTTTACAAGTCAAATTTATTTACATGACCTTAAATCTGGAATGTCCCGAAATATCACTCAATGATTTGAAGTTTGGAGCTTAAAGCTTTTCAGAGGAGCACATTATTACAAATGTTGTTCACCTTTCAGCTGATCCCTTCAGGGGTTGTCACTAGTACTGGAGGATATAGAAAAAATTCAATATCACTATATAAATTATTTAATATTGCTATTAATATATATATCATAATATACCAAAATTAAGCATAATTTCAGTTATTCTCTGGGAAAAAAATGACAAAATGTAATTACTCACCTTTCTCTGATTTTATTTTTTCAATTAACATGTAACTGAATCATCAAGAAAGAGAAACGTATTTTTAAAGTGCACAACATTTTTAAGTCTCCTATTAATTCATATTTTGCACAATGATCTCAACACATTATATTGTTAAAATATTTCCCATCAGCTTGTAGAAATCAGCCAATTAGTATTTCATCCTAGAAGTAACCATAAAAAAATACCGCTAGTTGTAAAGAAACTGAAATCTAGCTTTCTGGATAGTAAAAAATGACATTAAAAACAACACACAGCAATGCAGTTTGTTATTCATCCAAGGAAACAAATGTGTAACTTTTTTTTCTTTCGACTGTCAATTAGTGATTCTATGTCACATATCTGTTATTAATTAAGAGTCGGCATCCAGTGCAGTTGATCTCTTAGATATTTTTATCCAAGGGAAAGGGATGGGTTTGAATACCGGGTATCTGATCAAGTTTTGTGTTAATTTTTATGAAAGTCTATCTACAATGGTAAAAATAAAAGAAAAAGCAAATTAAATGCAGTTTTTTTTTTTAAACTTAAAATCCTTGATTTTTGTTTCTTAAAAACTTGATCCTATTATCCGCCTCATTTGTGAATTCTAGCATTGCTTACTGACCTCAAACTGATTTTCTGAGGTGCACAGCACCACAAAAAAATGAGGCAGGTTAAACCTGGCAAGCACAAAACCTGAGAACAAATATGAAGAATACAGAAAACAACTAAAAACAAAACTAATGGACACTATCTTTCCTTATGCATTCTCTGAGGTTTGCAGCTTACAAAAAAACAATGAAGTCTTCATACCTGTTGATGCAGCTGTCAGACTTGCTGTAAGAAGAAGACAGTGTGATGCAACAATACATTGAGAAGACTGATAACCTGAGACTCTGCTCTTGTAGAAACATTTTGTAATGTCATCATGAGAGTTGAGGGTTGTAATCTGAAGCTTTTATGTTGTTTCAGATTATACCTTTTCCTGATAGTTTTAAAGCAGTGCTTTGGGCATTTTTAGTCTTTGAAAAAAAATCTATAATCAGAGAAACGCTAAAAAATAATCATTAAAAATAACATGGTGGCAGATTTTAAAGAAGCTGGAAAGACTAAAGCTTTGGACTGGATTGGGAACGACTTACAAGTAGAATCCTTGTGGTGAGGCGAACGTGACTCAGACAATAAAGGGATAAACAATTCATAGAAGTTACTTTAAAAATGTATCAAAAATCAGTGATAAAAATGAAATATATATACAGTATATATATATATATATATATAGGCAATCTGTGAGCTACTCTTCAAACTGACAGGATAGGTGTGTTACATCAGGAAATGTCACTGTTCGTGTATCTGGTGTAACCAAGACATCAGTTTTCGTCTCTTTAATTGAAATTTTTTATGAGGAACTACCTTAACTTAATAATAATCTTTTTTGTCATTTTCCAACTCATTTGTTACCTAGATGAGGCAGAGTTAAACTGTCTTGGGATTGTTCAATACTTTCCAGTTCAGTAATCAACCTTATTTGCAGAATTTGAGTCCTATCACACCAGATTTCTCATTTGCCTCAGATGTTTTTAATTTACCTGTGTTGGAACTGAAAATCGACACACACTTTCTAATTGTAATCAAAGTTCATCAGTGTTCTCTGTTTTAAGCCTGTAGGTCCACATAGCTGTTTTTTACTTCACCAAGCGTACTACCACCTGCTGCATTTGGCCTCAAAACCACATGAACCACAAGATCCTGAGGGAGCTAACCCAAACACAGCTAATGTTTAATATCCTCCAGCCCCCTACCGCTGGGCATAATGCTGCACTGCTCTTTAAACATACAGATGTAATGTCTATAAGTCATAATCACCCAGTTCCTCTTGGTTATTTTACCACAAACCCATTCTTATGGTGACTCAGCTATCAAGTCACCCTCACCACGAGCATTAATACACCCACTGTTTCCATCTGCTATCATGACCTGTGGATCTCCGGCCTGCATCCTTCCCTACCCTCCTGTGCCCTCCATGGCACCTTTGCCCCACGGCCCGGCCTCATTCATAGAGCCACCCTTCTCCGGCCAGGGGAGCTGAAGGCCCTCTTTGTATGTAGTCCCTGGGAGATATTAACCCTCGTCTCAGTGCTCCCACCAAACAAAGGAAGCACTTACTAACCGCTAAAGCCTTAACAAACAGTGCCTTTCAAATGAACCCTGATCTGTGCAATGCCGAGGGAGGGGAGCACCCAGGACAGCGAAGCTCAAAACATTCACTTGCTTTCACAGATTATGATAAAACCTTGGCTGCGTCTGACCTGTATCTTGTTGAGTTGACTTGCTAAAGTGTGACGTTGTCTTTTGGCTCTCAAGTTTATCACTGAAATAATAACGGGAGTGCCTACAGAGAGAGACAACATCCAACTCAACACATTCCTTCCAGACATTTAAAGCCAAATCTCAACCATCTGTTTCTTTATTTCTCAGTCAATAAAGAACTAGCACATGAGGAATTAAAAAAAAAAAAAAAAAACAATTTCTTTACTCAGTTTGACAGGTAGTATTTATCTTTTTCTGAGAATATAATATTGGTTTCTGCACTGCCGGAGCCAGGCTGTGGATGAAGCCATCATTGGCTCCTTTATAATATGTGAAATATTTTGTGGTAGGATTTTTTAATGAGAAGCTTAACTTTGCCAGAGTTTCAAACATCAAACTTTTGCAGGATCAAACATCATAATTGGCTAAAAATCAACAATGGGTGGGGCCATGATCCAAGTCGACTCACTTCTACCACTTCTTCCAAGTATTTTGAGAAAAAAATGCACATTTGACCCCTTGGTGGCTGCATTTATTTCCATATAATTCACTTGTGTTTTTGCTTTGATATAGATGCTAAGAGTAGGTTAATTAAGTCATGCACAGATGTCTTTATAAATTAGAATAAACATAGATGAGAAAAAAACATCACACATCTTGGTTAAAAAGTTGTTTTTCATAGAAATAATGCAGGGTTTTGTTGAGCTGAGGGCACACATGTCATGGTAGTGCGAGGACTAAGGCAGAACCCCAGAATGACACAGGCTCAGCTGGAAAAATTAAGAAGTTTATTCTGCTCAGAGGAAAATGGCGAAGAGCTGAGGAGACCCCTGGATCCTCCTGACCAGTAGAGGCAGTGGAGACATTACGAAAGTTGTAGTTGAAGCTTAAACTGAGAACAGTAGGAGGAATACTGGTGAGATCCAATGTTCAGCTTGGAAGCAGAAGTTTTTAGTTGGGTGGCAGCTTGTCTTGATCATTTTTAATTTTTTTGTCAATAATGATACTTATATTGAGTTTGCTTAAAATTGGAGGGGCAAAGCTTTTTGCTGGAGCCCAGATGCCCTGCTGTGCCTCCCTGTAGCTCCGCCCCTAATTGAGCCAGAAAACTCAGGGAGGAATTTTGTTTCCCAAAGACTTCCATTGGTCAACCTTCCATTGCTGCTCAAGCCTCTCCTGCTGCCTTGACATCACTTTTGGGAAAATCCAGAGAAGATGAGAACTTCGAAAACAAGTATAACATCAGCAACCACCATTTAATCACTCATGGTTTCCTTGAATCAGACCGACAGAGACTGGGAAGGAATAACCAGATGCAGCCATGAAAGCCCTCTCTGTGATCTCTCTCATGACTTATGAACAAACCCCGCCTGATACTGTCTGATCTCTGAAGCTTAGCAGGAGTGGATCTGGATGCTGTTCTCAATGTGAGGCAATAACTGTCAATAAAACAGTACAATTAACTATAGACTTCCACTGTATTACTGGCATTTCAATGCTTCTGCATTTCATCTGACACTGTCTCTTTTCTTTTTTTTTTTCATAAAATGTGTTTTGGTGATCTTTCTATGTGCCTGTTGTTGTTCTTTCTTTCTCTTTCTTTCCTATGTTTGGAAAATTAGTCATTTGGTGGAGCTTAAAGTTTGATTTAAGGACTGTTTCTTGGTGAGTCACACAGCGCTTACGGTAAATGAGCTGTCATCATAAGGTTTCCTGTCCTTTAGTACATGTTGTCACCTATATGTCCAGGATTATCAACAGGTCACCATCTTGGGGGGAGAGCCTCAGCAAAAGTTTGTCAGAGAAGCTCAACAGTAAACGTCACTTTGAACTGAACTTCTTTCAGACGCTCTCATTCTTTGCTGCTTCTGAAGAGGTAAAGAACTCAGTCAACAATACAGGATACAATGCAAATACTAATAACAGAATCCATTACTAATTGTACAAAACAATGTTTCAGAAATACAAATCTTCACTCAGCCTGAGTCATCCTCCTTCCACCTTTCCAAAGTACATATTTACAAGCCCCGTGCTTACAGGCCAGCGTGACACCCAGAAGGACTGGACAGGCTTAAGTCCAAGGTAAAAAAAAAAAATTCATCTTCCCACATCTGAGCTCTTTGCCAATGAATGAGGCTTTGTCTGCAGAGGAATGAGATCCATATCTCCCATTTGGCATTGCTCATGTTGTTGCTAATCGGAAGCAGATGAGCAGACAAGTTGTGCTTTGCACTGACTGTGTAAGGCAGGCTGTGTGTGTGCACGAGTGTGTAGAGCTTAGAGGTTAAAAACACGGGTCTTGAAAAGATCAAAACGTGCTCATGTAAACTACGGTTTGCACATTTTGTGAGCACACTTTGCATTTCAAACAGAGCTGATTTAATGACTTTAATTTATGTTGTACTGTCAGAAGTGAGGGGTAGAGCTGGATGGAGTCATGAAAGGTAAGCAGATGGATTAGGTGCTGGGGGAACTTTTTTTTAGTTACTAAAACAACAAATTATTGAGTCAGGGACTTGGAAAAGCCTGAAGAGAACCAAGAGAAATATACGATGAGAGGTCAGATAAGATGCAGGTGTTTCAGTGTTCAACAGATGTTGAGTCTGAACAAAAAGTCAACTAAAGTCAGAAAAATATGAGGTGCTGAGAAAAAGAAGTTACTTTTTGGAAGCTCACAACACATCTAATGCAATGATCAATCCATTGTGTTCAATTTTCAAAAATCCCAAACTTCAGTTTTGAGTCAAAACTTAGGTTATCACTTTAGAGACTTATATAGGCTTCAAAATTAAAATCACAACTCAAAGTCCTTTACTCTTAAAGGATCGATAGCTTCCATGCAAAATCATTTTTTTTTTAATTTAAGTGTATTATAATGTTCATTCCTCACTATAAACAAACCCAAAGCAGTATTTCGATCTGTTCACGCATTTTTGAGCATTCCTTTAAAAACCTCCGCTCTGAGCACCAGCCCCTTCCAACCCACGAAAACGAGCGGGTTCTCACAAGGTGACGTAGACAAGTGAGAACAGCCCCCTCCAGGAAGAGTCTACGCTGCCAGCACTGGCCCCAGGCTAACACAAACACACACTTTCTCTGCAAAGCTAGCGGTAATCAGCTAGCTTCGCGAGCATAAATAAAGAATAAATACAGCGCTTCTAAAATTATTAGGTGGAAGACTCTCCCCCGGCTGCAGAAAAACATAATTTGCTCCCAAAATCACTGGCTGGAAGTTGTTGACTTGGTTTTCAACCTTTTTTTCCTGTTTTTTCTCTCTTAAACAGGTGTAGTTATACAAATGTGAACACTTGTTTATAATGACTTGAAAGAAATAAAACAATTAACGTTCTCTGTCCCATTCTAAGCTCATCTTGTACACTAAACTGCTAGACAGTTACAGTTTATTCACATTTAAAAGCTTAAAAACTGATAGTTCTGAAAAGTTTTTAAAATATCAAACTATTACACTTGTGCAGTGGCGTATGCCAATAAACATTTTGCTGAGGAATCTGCACCACAATTAAGGTAGATCCTAAATTATCCGAGAATGGCTCAAGCAGATGGGGATACTGGGAATAAGACTGCAGAAGAAGGAGCTAAGGAAACCGATTTCTTGGTGGAGGTGAAAGCCAGTGACAAATTAGAAGAACTGGTTTGAACATCGATTAATGAGCAAAGATAGAAATGTGCCCGTGTCTCCAGGAAAATGATTCACGAGTATTTTTGATACATAGATTGATGATGCTTCAAAGAGGAATGAAACTTTCACAGCCAGTGATAATCAGAACAATGTTCTCATCATTTCAATAAATCCTGAAATATTCATCTGGTGTTGTCTGCATTTTTTGACCAAATTGCAACACAAAATGAACCTAATAGAATCACCATTCTGTCGGTGAACGTTGGGGCTACTAAAGGCAGATATATAATATGCACACCCATCTTTGCAAAAAAATTGATTTTTGTGGGCAAAACACACATACACTGACGAGGATGTCATGGAATGGGCGGCACCCACATTGAGTGTAAGAGAAATGGAGGCATCTTACCTCTGGGTAGAAAAAAACTTAACAAAAAACTAATATTTCATAATGAATTTGTTCTTTAGTGTCTCAAAGGTAATTTATATGGGTGTAGTGTACTCTGAGAGGCTGCTATATTATGGGGTCCAGATGATTCCACCCTCATTTTGATGTGTGATCCCTCCCATGACAAAGGAGGACAGGATTTTAGGTTTGCCACAGACAATAGGGAAGATAAAAAAATCCTTAAAAAAAAGAAGTTCAGTTTCTTATGGGTTTCATATTACCCCACTTTTAATGTAAAATTGCCTAGGATAGCACAAGGGTATAGTATAGGCCCTTTAAGTTACGTTCACTCTACCCTCTGCAACGCAACTTCTCTGGATTTTCAAGCGACCACTTTCAATAAAAGTCTACGTAAACTTCTGTAAATGCACATTTTGGGCTTCTGCATTCAAATCTTTTGCATTTACGCATAGCTATGTACAATTTTAAGATTGTTTTCGGGCTCAATGCACAAAGCGCAGCGATTAAACACACGTGAGTTAAACCAAGTCAAACTTTGACCAATCAGGGACTCGGATTTGTTAGTAACAGATGGGTGGCGTCTTTTAATTCCTAGAAGTGGCAATTGATGGTTAATGAAATATTAATAATTGCCGTTTTGTGGAATTCTATGACACCGAGTCTTGCATGTATCGGAACAGAGCTGTGAGGTAAAATGCCTGGAGGAAGATTTGTGAGATTTTGCACCATGCCTCTTAAAGCTGTAGGTAGTGCATGCGCAAGTAAACAGTAGCAAAAGAAAGATAAAGAAGCCCCTTCCTGCTTGTCCAGTGTGAACAAACGCCATGAGAGAAGCTGTATTTAACACGTTCTTGTACTCTTGTCATATGTGTGAACATAGCATTAAACATCACAAGGGAGACAAGACAGAAATGACGAAATAAAAAAAATAATCAATCCAATATTTTACTGCTTTAACCATTTCTTTCAATAACTCATATCTTGGGGCATCTTAAGTGGATATAAGTGGACCTCGTCTAACCCCCAGGACTATCTGCTTGTGTGTCTTTAGGTAGAATCTCAAACTTACAGTTAAACTCATAGACATACTCACACAAAATAAATAAAAAATAAACAGTGCTTGTAATGTTAAAATCCTTGTTTGTGCTTAACATATTTACATTAATGGATCTATTTGCTTGTTTGCTGTAAGTCAAACAAGCCCGAGGCTGTACTTCTTACCTTTCAGTGTACTCTATGAGCAGTACAGTGATGGCTGTGTGACGCTGTTTATTTTGCTAGATATTACTCACAACTCCCACAATGTCAACTCCTCAAAATTAAAAAGAAAAACTAATAGCTTACTGTCAGGGATAAAAAAAAAAATATAGAGTTGTGAAAACATAATTGGTAAAAGCAAACAGAAAAGTTGTGACACACTGTTTACACTCCAAGAAAACATGCACAGAGATGCTTTTATCTTACTGGTTCCATTTCTGTGATACTCCAAAGCTGACTTTCAGGTATAATTCAAAGCACATTCTTTGACTGTGTTCTCACACTAATCTTGCATAGATGAGGTGAAGAGTGACTGGTTAAATGCAAAGGCGAGCTTGTGAGACATATGGGAAACCTGCAGACTTGGAAGTGGAAATTTGCTCTTAAAGTTGCATGGCTTGTGATGTTTCATAAACCGCGCTGGTCCCAAACGCCTCATAGACACATTCATTCGGTACAAAGGATGTCTGTTCGCTGTGGCCTCTCTCAGTATCCCTTTGTGAACTTAGTCAGCAAACTTTCAGCCCTGGAATTCTTGTTCTCGGGGTTAGGAGGTAGAATGCACAGAGAGAGGGATGCTCAAAATTCAAATGCACACACTTTCCCACGTGTTTCTCAAAGAGGACTGCGTTCTGAGGTGGCTGAGAGCCAGAGGCAGGTTAGCTTCCAGGAATACTAAACTGAAAACTGGGATTGTTTGACAAACTTTGTGCAAATGAATGGAATGTTTTTCACTTTTGGGGTTTTAGGAAGATTTAAAACATTTGAGAATGAGAAAAAAAAGGAATGAAAAGAGGAAGAAACGAGAGAAATCTTAGGATCTTCAGACACCTTCTTCGCCACTACAGACTGTATACGCAGGATGAATGTAGCTCTTTGTGCCGGGCAGACTGTGGGCTCCAGTGCATGTGTGTGCGAAAAAGAAAGAGACCCAGGCGGCCCGGGCTCAGGGCCTACAGATGTCTGGAGCTGCCCCGCTCACCCCCGGCCTCCACAGGCAGCAAGCAGCTGTTGTCAGAAAGAGACAGGCCGCCCCGGAGAGACTGGGAGGGGGCCAATGGGCAGAAAACAAGAAAGAATCTCTTTCACAGCCTGGTATGTCCTTCTGGATCCACACACAATGTATCCTTTGAGGACCCAGAAGAATAACATTTAGATTTAAAGTTTTCTCATCCTGGGAAGTTTGGGTCAGCTTGCTCCGTTGTCCTGCTCAGCAAAGCGCTGGAGGGATGACGGTGAGGTTAAGGCAGGGGCAGCAGACGGGGCAGGAACTCTGGCAGATTAAGGGAGCCTGCACTCTGAGACATTTTAGGCATCCTTCAAGCAACACAAACAAACAAATTCTTCCATCCAACTTTAACTAGGATAAAAAATACATATACAAAGATCTACGATATTTTCAATTGGTGTTTTAGTTGTCATAAGATTGAACAGCATTGCACACTAATGCATTCCAGAGTTGATCAGACAGAGTTCAACATTTTCCAAAGTCCCCGAGGGCTTTTAAAAAATGAACATACAGCACCTGCAAAATCACAGGAACTGAGATACTTAGTGTTTCTACATCTATTAAGTCAAAAGGAAGAACATCCATAATGTCTATTGGTCCTTTTTGCCCCGAAACAGGAAACATTTATCAGTTTTACTTTGTTTCTTACATTTTTGTCAAAGAAATCTTGTTTTGAATGAAGTAAAAGTTAAAAAAGGAGAGATAATGCTGAACACAGATCTGTGATATTAGGGCTGGGTGAAACTGAGCATTCGGATATCGATCCGATACCGGTCAAAATCATCAACATTAGGGTGGTCCTTAAAATAAGACATTAAAAAAAATTTGGATTTTCTCAAAGTGCTTTTTGATAAAATTGTTCGTATTGACTAGAAAAAAATTAACACAAAATATCTTGAATAAAGAACTATATTCACTACTGTCACACGGCGTGGAAAGGTAGCGAGTTCAACTGTGTAAAAATTATATTTAGAAAAAAGACATATTATGCAAACAATTATTATATTCTGATCAGGATGGACATTGCTGTACAATACAATGGTACTTTCTGTAATATGGTGTTATTATACATTTTTAGACACTAGACATATAGCATTTGTGTATTTGCACAGGCTTTGCCATGTCAAGTTAACGGAATACAAAATATAATATTTCAAATTATATACTAAATATTGGAATTGGCTGTAGTCATGATCACTTGAAAACTGTTTGAGTTGTTGTTTTCTTTGCATCGGGAAACTGGCGGCGATGCCACTCAACAACTTGCAGAAG
>NC_050519.1:11304886-11321964 GCF_002922805.2 Oryzias melastigma
TCATTTTTCTATTTACGTTTTTTTCTTTAAATCCTTTTCCTTTTAATGTTAGACAAGGCTAAAATCTAAATGACCTTTTTACTTTATATTAGTTGATCTGTGCTATAAAAAACTAGTCCTTGCATATCATATGGTTGTATATCGTTCTAGTTTCTTCAAAGTTGAAAACAGAGGCAGAAAAATGCAGATTTAAAAAGAAGCAAAGTCCTGAATACAATAAAGCACTTTAATTCAAGATAAAAACATATTGGGAAAAAAAACTTGAAAAATGTTGATTTTGACAACGGTTTAGAGATGGGCCAGCTGAACCACAAAACCGAGTTTTCTCTGAAAGAATGTGTAAGCATACGGTTGTACGTCTTGGGAAATATTCCTGCTCGATGAATGGATTGTTTGTTTACACAGAGCTGAAACAAAGTGGAGATCAGCCAACAAAGCAATTGGTTGAAGACAGTCAGGCTAAGAGTTTAATGTGAATGAGAGGACAGCAACTGATGAAAGCATGGAATTCTTTCGCTTCTTTAACAGAGGGCACATTGTACAACACAATAGATGATGATTGAAAACACATAGACGCTTGTAAAAAATAATGTACAACCCCAAAAAAATCTATTTTTAGTTTGCAGTAAGAACTCCTTTTGAGTAAAACGAATGTTTTGCAGAATAATTCAAACACATAAAGCTGAAATACAGAATCTAGGGGGGGTGCGTGGAAGGAAAAAAGGACTTCTGTGGGCTTACCGAACAGCCCAGGAATGCAGAGGTAAAAACCAGTTGGGTTCTCTGGCACAAGATGGACCGTGTGACTGCGTTGTAGTAATGACTGCTACAAAGGGTTCTTTCTTACTGCCCTTCACTACAATAATGCAGCATGGAGCCACATACAAAAAAAAGTGCTTGTTACAGAAAATACAGATGCATTCTTACACGCCAATAAGCATGTGCACTGATCCAAGACATGCAATTATTGATTTTAAGTACAACTTTGTCTTTTCAATGCAGAATGTCACTTATTTACCACTTATTTGGGCTGTAACTGAATACATTTACTCATAAAGTAAATCAATACATGTTTTTTTAACTAAGTAACAGACTGTTCTATATTAACATTCCTATTCTGAACATTTTAATAGTTTTATTCCTCATGAAAGGACAAAACGGAGACTGTGCAGACATAAAGCACCAGGTCATAACAGCCTAATAAAACACTAACAGCTCATTGAGTTGGCATTGTTATGATGCTGGCAGTAGAGCTGCTTTACTATTTTATGTTTGGTTGTGATGGAGATTTGATGGATGAACCTTAGAGTTTTTCATTTAAAGTTGGAAAAATGTTACTTTTTTAGGAGACTGTCACCTAATGTTGTGTAAGAAAATTTATTTTGAGGACTCAAAATTGCATTACCCAATATTTTTTAACATTTTACTCCCTAGATGTGTGCACTAATTCAACAAAATTGGTGCACGCTAATTTGCCACTCCTCAGCTCTCCAGATACAATCAACTCTCAAACTCCTCTTAAAATTAAAAAGTATTCCTCTGTGTCTAAATCATAACAAGCTGCATGATAGAAGAACCTGGTTTGTCTTGGCACCTGTTTTAAACTTATTAAAAATGGTCAATACTTATGTGCTTTTGATTTTTGCAACAATTTGAAATCAGTCATGTGGTAAAAGGTAAGGTGGTACCCCACAAGCATTATTTAAAGGATTATGCAAACAAAAACAAGGTTCAAACACAAATTAAAATAAAAAAAATACATAGATAAGAGAAAAAATGGAAAACTTAGGAATTTATAAAGAACCCCTAAAGCGACATTGAAGAAAGAAAAAAAATGACTTAAAAAAAAAGTTTCTGGTTTCTAACTGGTGCCCAATAGATACTAGATAGTGAGGAACAGATACTAGCTGTTGTGCAACAGATACTAGCTGGTGTGCAACAGATACTAACTGTTGTGTAACATACTAACTGGTGTGCAACAGATACTAGCTGGTGTGCAACAGATACTAGCTGGTGTGTAACATACTAACTGGTGTGCAACAGATACTAGCTGGTGTGTAACATACTAACTGGTGTGCAACAGATACTAGCTGGTGTGTAACAGATACTAACTGGTGTTCAACAGATACTAGCTGGTGTGTAACATACTAACTGGTGTGCAACAGATACTAGCTGGTGTGCAACAGATACTAACTGGTGTTCAACAGATACTAGCTGGTGTGCAACAGATACTAGCTGGTGTGTGACATACTAGCTGGTGTGTAACAGATACTAACTGGTGTGTAACATACTAACTGGTGTGCAACAGATACTAGCTGGTGTGCAACAGATACTAACTGGTGTGCAACAGATACTAGCTGGTTTGCAACAGATACGAGCTGGTGTGTGACATACTAGCTGGTGTGTAACAGATACTAACTGGTGTGCAACAGATACTAGCTGGTGTGCAACAGATACTAGCTGGTGTGCAACAGATACTACCTGGTGTGCAACAGATACTAACGGGTGTGCAACAAATATTAGCTGGTGTGCAACAGATACTAGCTGGTGTGCAACAGATACTAGCTGGTGTGCAACAGATACTAACGGGTGTGCAACAAATATTAGCTGGTGTGTAACAGATACTAACTGGTGTGCAACAGATACTAACTGGTGTGCAACAGATACTAGCTGGCGTGTAGCATATTAGCTGGTGTGTAACAGATACTAACTGGTGTGAAACAGATGCTAACTGGTGTGCAACAGATACTAACTGGTGTACAACAAATACTAGCTGGTGTGCAACAGATACTAGCTGGTGTGCAACAGATACTAACTGGTGTGCAACAGATACTAACTGGTGTGCAACAGATACTAGCTGGTGTTCAACAGATACCTTGTCAACAGATCCTAACTGGCAAAACTAAGTGGTCATTTGAGCACAAGAGACCTTTTTAGAGTCAATTATATTGTTTTTTGCTTTATGGCTGTTCAACTTTTGAAGTCTTGCTGTTTGTTGATGCTTTTAAGTGCAGTTTTGCCTCACACGTTTTTTTTTTATTTTATTTATTTATCAATTCATCTTTTTAATGTAGTATTCTATTTTAGAGAGACAACGCACAAGTTACCTGACTTTATCAGACTGGCAACTTTATCCAAGATTTGAGGTCTGAGCTTCCAGATGCTGGCGACCTGTTCTACTGAAGAAAAACCCGCAAAAAGGAGGAGATTTACTAATGCTGCCTGGATCTGTCGCAGCTGGTTTGTTGGGACAGCTGTGAAAGCCGATGTTTTAATGTTTCTCGATGGAAATATTTGACCCCTGCAGGGATCTCTACAACAGGGCTCAGTTCACAGAAGCTCTCTTAGGGGAATGTTTTGAAATTTAGAGAGGCGAATGGGAGCTTTTTCTAACAGTCAGAGGAATTTCTTTGCTTAACTTCTTTTCCTGTCTTAATTCATAACGATAAGCAGCTTAAAAATAAGGGCAAAAGACATTGAAACTTTTTTTTTAGGGGATCAGTTCTTTATATTGTGACTTTTGGGTTAGGGTTTAGCTTTAAAAATACAATTATCTTGTACAGTGTCTCCTGTTGTTTTACCTGCTGCCATCTGTCATTTTTGCTGTCACCTCATCATTCAATGTGCCTCTCAGACCTTATTGGATCATATTTTTTCTTTCTTTCTCTGTTCATTTTTTTCTTCTATAGGTTCTGCCTAAGTTTTTTCCACATGTCTTTGGTTATTTATAACTGTTATAGCTGTGGGTTTTTCTTAGTTTGATGTTTTGTGTTTTACATACATCATCTGCCTGAAGCAAGAAGATCATGATTTTAATATTACAGAACCCTCCTTGATTTATCAAATCATTGTCAACATGAAGTCAGAGGGAAAAGTGCATGAATATATATGACGTAAACATTTTTATTCTTTATTTTCACCAATATTTCTCCTTTGGTGTCCGATTATGACAGAGGAATCAAACACATCTGGATTTTTGCCTGAGCTGTCATTTGACCCGAGATGAGCCGCTTCCCCATCTTGTCCCGATCAGCTCCTACTTCTGGAACCGGCACAGGTGTTATCCCCAACAATAGCCATCTTGTCCGAGCTGTCACCCTTCACATTCCAAAACCCATGTAATCCCAGCTCCACTACATCATAGTGTTACCACAGGTGACGAATATCTCCAGCAGACACAGAGCGCCCTTTGTTTCCCCCCATGTTTGATTTTCCTCCTTAAAAAATGAACACAGATGCTGGTGAACTACATGGAATGGAGATCATTAGGAGCAGGAGTCAAACACGAGCGTATGGGTTTAACACAAACACCTGCCGGTTCACTCGGGCGTGTCGGTTTATCTCTCGAGTGAAAACCTCATCAGTTACAGAACTCAATAAACCCCTTGACCCCCACTCATGATTTTGCTTTCAAGTAGATGGTAAACTAAAATAATTTTGATGCATATTTTCATGGAATACAGCTGCAGAAAGGACAGTTTGGTATTTATAATAACCCAAGAAATAAGGGAAAGACTGGTCTCTTCAGGATGTGCAAACCTATTAAAAAATCTTGTTTTAAAACATTTTCTGAGGTAAAATCTTTGCACAACTACAGCTAGTCCAGAAGGGGGCATTATTGCACAGCAGAGAGAGGCTTAAGTGTGTGCATCTTTGGGGCAAACTTATTTTCGCTGTGCAAATTGCATTTCAAATTTGACACAAACCAGATTCACGCCAGTAAAAGTAAAATAAATGTGGTAAATCTAATTTAGATTTAAAAAAAAAAGAAGTAATTGAGTTAAACATAAAAAATCAGCCTTTAAAAAGACAAAGTAAGGTAAGAAAATCAACCAAAAATACAATTTATGCAGTAATCTGTGTCATTTTAAAGGGTGCAGCGTAAAGCCACAAGGCTATTATGGTCAGTTAGATTGCTCTCTAATCTCACCATCTTCTGTGCTCTCCACCTCTGCACTGACACCACAGGCGTGTGCTAAAACAGCCCCACCATCTGTGCTTTCCTGCAAGATATCTGCCTGCCGAGCACAAAATCATTAAATGGCTCTTTTAGTTTGTCACCTCAGATTTTTCAAGCCCTTCATCTGCATTAAACTTTAAACGATTAAAAAAAAGTTTATATATTTAAGCAACAGTTTTTTAATGGCTTTTTCATGCACCCTGAGGATGGAAACACCATCTATTAGATTCTAATTTGGTTAATTTCATAAACCTTCTGATATATTCACTCCAGATGGAACTAATCTGTTTGATAAAACATAGAAATCTTGTTTCCTTTAAGTGAAACTGTCACATCAATGTGTCACAGAGGCACATCAGTGTGCTTCTCAGTGGCAGCAACTGAGGAATGTTTCGTGCTACTTCTGTTTTGTGGAGGCTAAGTTCCAGTTAATCAACAAACACAACTTAAGCTCTGGAAGGTCGATTCTAACTGCAGGCTGCAACATTTTGATGGAAGTGTTGTTATTGTGTGGGCGCTAATCACACATCTCTGCATGTGCAGACATGGCACATCATTACTGACACCGCCAAAGTGCTCTCCACAACATAAGTGTGAAATCTCTGGGAAGGAAAGCTGAAGAACACCTCTCAGACATGCAGGGACTGAGGATGGCCGGTCCTTGTCTGTCAGATTCAAAATGATCTGAACAATCTGCATAGGATCACGGAAACATACTGGCCTGATCAGACATTGTAAAGCACGCTTAAGGAGAGACGATTCCTCACCTGGGTTCATGAGAGTGGGAGCAAAAAATCAAAATTAA
Organism: Oryzias melastigma; assembly: GCF_002922805.2. Taxonomy (NCBI): domain Eukaryota; kingdom Metazoa; phylum Chordata; class Actinopteri; order Beloniformes; family Adrianichthyidae; genus Oryzias; species Oryzias melastigma. The sequence goes on from NC_050519.1 coordinate 11,310,652, forward strand.
AGGCGACTTGTTTCTAGACTTACCTGAGCCACCGCCAACAATTGATCCAAGAGTCTATCCTCAGCCCAAATTACCATCTGTTTTTTTACCCTCCAATTGCTTTCTTTTCGTATTTGTTTCATTGATTTTACACAGAAAGCCTTGAAGACAAAGCTGATTTCTGTTTTTTTGTTTTCCTCTAAAGTTCTTTGTTCGTTGTTTATACTTCTAAAAGAAAAATGTGATTGATTCGGCGAGACGCACGACACAGATGCCAGTTAATGATAAATTATACAACAAAGCATAAGCTGTTTTGATGAAAATACTTTTGAATTTATGGGGAAACTTTTCGTGGCACAAAGCTTGAAAGCATCAAATAAAATTGGAGCTTTTTTTTATTGTGCTCTTTTTAATTCATAATTTCAACCTTTTTTAAACCAGTTAACTAATGAAAATCCAATGAAAAAATTGAAGATTTTTTTACCCCAAGTGGAGTGCACCCTTTCTCACTACACGGGGTAATGCATGTGCATGGTTAGAGTGGTTAGACCTTGCCTATCTTATCTCAAGTGCCCCTTTTCTACCTTAGTGCATCTTTCAAAAAGCCTCCAGCTTTATATAACCTCAGGATAGAGAAAGGAAGAAAACCTTGAGGAAATGGATGAATTGAGATGCAGTTTTTTTTATGTTTTTGACATTTTTTAGCTAAGGTTTGTGTCAAAATGTATAGAATCTGGCTCTGGCTGCTAGTATCTCCTAAAAGGGAAAAAATTCAAGTTTATTAGCAAAGTGGTGCATAAATGTTTATACATGTCAAGAAATAGGATGTTTAAAAAAGCCAAAAGTAAGTGCAGGAAGAGTCAAATAAGCCCATTGCCTCTTCCTGCACTTACATTTTAACATTTTTCCATAACCTATTTTTTCACAATATTTTGTTAAGTGCAAATAAATAAATAAAAATAAAAAATGGATGTCGAGACTCTCTTTTTAAAAAAAATCATTTTCCTTTAGACAACAGTATTTTCCCTCCATTGTCCTTGGCTCCTCTCTCACATTGTAAACCACTCTATGAAGGGTCTTCAAGGTGAGGAAAACAACATGTGAAAACTGTTATTTTGATGGTTGCTCACAAAACATTGTGAGTCATGAAGGAGGATGAGCATGGGGCTCCCCCGGCTCCAAACATGGAAATGACTTGTTTGAAGGCCCTATTCTGTGCAAAATCCTATTTCTTAATTTTTAAGTGCATTCCTCCAAAAACCTGGGCTCTGAGCACCAGCCCCTCCCAACCCAAGAAAACGGGCGGGTTCTCATGAGCTGATGTCACAGAGTGAGAACAGCCCTTCGCTGGAGGAGTCTGAGCTGCTAGAACCGACCCCCAGGCTATCAGACACACTTCCTCCATGAAGCTAGTGGTGCTCAGTTGGGACTTTTGCTGCTCATCTAGCGGTGCTCAGCTGCTAGCTTCATCATTCAGCTAGCGGTGTTATTTATTTATTTATTTATTTATGTCGTTTATTTGACTGGGACATTGCACGTGAAAAAGCATTGCTGTCAAAGCACCAGAGTTCGCTCAAAATCTATTTTTCATCTGCTGTCCTTTGACTTATGGTAAAAATGTCTCCCTATAAAAACATAAAATAAAAAAAAAATGCAATACAAGCATAAAAAAAAAACAATAAAACATAACATTTTTAAAAGGTAAAAACACAATAAATGAGCAACCATAATAAAATGACTAACAATGAAATGTAAAATGGGCCATAGACAGTGACTTTGTAAAAATGTAAACTGAATCTATAAAAAAAAACATATTGAAAAGAACACAAAAAACATTAAAGAAAACAAAGAAAATGTAGACATTTAAAGTGTATTAAAATTTCAGCCGCTAGCTACACCGTTTAGCTAGCTGTGCTGTGCCGCTAGCTTCACTGCTCAGCTAGCAGTGTTCAGCTGCTAGCTTTGCCGTTCAACCCATATTTCCCGCCGTCGCTACAACCAGTGTAGCTACTGCTGGGGCTACTAAAGGCAGACATACAATACGCACACCCATCTTTCCAAAAGTTTTTATGTTGTTTGTTTTCATGGGCTAAACGCAGACACGTTGCCGAGGGTGGGTCTAGGATGACGTCATGAAATGGGCAGCACACACAAGCACCGGGTAGGAAAGAACTCACAAAAATAGCAAATTTTTCATAAATAATTTGTTCTTTATTGTTCCAAAGGTAATATATGATCATATATGTGGATACAGTTTACTCTGAGCCCTTATGTATGGGCCCTTTAATCTTTGCCCTAACATTCTCTTTCCTTGCATGTTTTTTAAATGAGCTCCTTACTGTGGTTTATGACCCATGATGGCACAGATTCCATTAAAGCTATCTGCTTTATTAAAAATTTAAGTGCCAAATAACAAGAATGGGCATTATACTTAAATTAATCAAAGTTTAAGGATGGTCACTGCTTGCTGGAACTGGCATTTTGCTACTTCAAAGCTTGAAAAAGAGCTCAGCAGATTGGCTGGCTTTGCACTTGATTTATTCACAGGAAGAAAAAAGATCAACAGGTCAGACCTCTGGTATTCAGAGGGAGCTAATGAGCAGTGTTTCTTTTTAATAAGCAGCCTTTGTATAGCCTCTGTTCTTGTATGGCATTTGAGTTTATGGCTTGCTAGGTAATTGCAAAGATGTCACATATCTGCATGTCACACACTGTCACAGCATCTATGTTCCTTTGTTTCCTCTTATTGAAATACTTTCAGCGTGTTAGATATCATCCAGATGAGTGGAAAGGTTACATCGCATGGGAGGAAATTCATTTTCCCACAACCTTAGACTCAGGATTACAGCAAAACCAAAATATAAATACCCGTACAGGATTATGTTTTGTATCAAGTTAACTATGCGCCTCATATGAAACAAGATTTACCGCAATAAAGGTAAACAAAATATGTAATATCACCAGCTGTGTTTTGGGTGTCACTCTGTAGCTGTAAAATGCGACAAATGTAAAGTTTAATAAGATTTTCCTCTGATATCTCTGTTGCTTCTTGCCAATACATTGTAACCTCTCTGTTTTTCATTTTGCCAGCACTTCAGGCCACAAAAGTCAACTGTGTTTCATTATGTTGTTCAGCCAGAAAATATGAACCACCCAAGTGAATAGAGGGGGATACATCTCAATCTGAGAGTGTCCACTGAGGTCAGCCCTTATGACTCGCTATTATCTTACACTATATCTCCACGCTGCCATTAATCAGCAGCACAATAACCATTTGCTTCACTAAGATCTCACGCAGTAAAGATTTTTTAGTGTTTTCTCTTCCTGTCATGACCTTTCAAAAGATAGAAGACCTTAATAAGCAAGTAACTATTACTCAAGACAAGCTCATTCTTTCATTTGTGACATCTTTTTTTTTTTTCAAAGCCCTAATGGTGTAAATATAGTTTCACAGAGGAGGATGTTCTCCATAAATGTAATAAATAAAAGACTATTGCATTATAATAAAGTCTCTATTTGAAATGCAATAGTTGGAACTAAGCTTGACCCCAAGGGATTTTACTTTGAAATCACGTCTTTAGAAGCACTAACTAATGTGCTTTTCATCACAGTTTAAACATTTACAAAGCAATGGATTAAAAAACATGTTATATTATGATGCAAAACATAAAAGTGAATGTTTTCTTGAATAATAACCAAGGAAAATACCACCCAGCCTGCAGAATTCACAACTGTTTCTGAAATTTGTAAATGTTGCATACTCCGATCATCTATTTTTAAAGAAGAATTAGGATGCAATGACAGAAAAAAAATTACATTTGGGTTTACAGTTTAGTTTCAGTCTGCATTTTGCACACAAAAATACAAAATAAAGAAGCGTTCTGCAAATCATGCAAAATACTAGAATATATTTCACAAAAAAAACCCTCAACTTGTGATTATCTTTTAATTATCCTAACAATTCAAAGTTATTTCATTTAAAAACAAGATTAGCTAAACTCTTTGAAAGATTACTAAAATAACTTTAAGAATGCATTTCATTTATTTAACCAGGTGAAATCCATTGAGATCATGATCTCTTTTTCAAGGGTGACCTGGCTACACGTCTTCACATGTTTTTAGGTTACAGTATAAACAAAATATAAAACAAAAGGATGAATAAGTAAGTAAGGACAGAATATTTGGAGAAAGGAACCAAACATCCAAATTCTCATGTCTCTTGACAGAATGCTGGATTGTCAAGTTTATGCAGTTTTGTTGAGGAATTACAAACATGCAATTCAAAATTTTCAATAAAAATAAAGATTTCCCACCCTAATCCCTAACTAGTAAAAAAACTATATAGTGTGGAGGGTTTATAAAAATTACATTTCCCAGAAGTCTTTGCAAAAAAACTTGCGTTCATCGATGCTCACCAAATTAGGGACTACAGACCACAATGCATTGCCGTCAAACAATTTCAAACAAAAAATGTGTTTAAATGTATTTTTTGAACAAACAGTTCACATTTTCCCTATCAGAACACAACTGAGTCATAAATAAACGTGAAATGTTCGTATTGATTCGATTTTGACAGTGAAATTTGTGACGTTTGGAAAAACGAAAGAAAAGTAGTAAGCAAAGTGTCTGAATTGCCTTTGAAATCCAGGGCACTAGATGGTCCCACACTACATAGTTTTAAAGTAGTTGGAGTTAGAAAGGGATTTTGGACAAAACCGGGGATTGATCCATGCTAGTTTTTCACAAAGACTTCTGGGAAATTTCTAGGGGTCTCAATTTTGGAATTGTAGATTTGGGCAGCACCACACGTTGTGGAACTCACTATACGGTGCACTTTATAGTGAGTAGGGAAGGAATTTAAACATCCTCAGAAACATAAGAATCAAACCAAATACCTGGTGACTCTTAAATAACAGAGTGTACAGGTGGGAACCAAAGACAGTTAGCAGGGATGAGCATTAAAAAAAAAAGCATCCAATAAACCAAATTACAGGAAAACACTTAATACTCTTTGAGAACCAACGTAGCAAAGTATTTTTAGTTTAGACATCTCTATATTCACACAGATATAAATTGATTACAAAATAATGAGTTGGGCAGAATAAAATATTCAAGGAAACATGGGAAGTTGCTATTTCGGTGACTTTGTGAGTCTTAGTGAACAGTTTCTTCTCCTGGGTGACACTTTGAGCTGCCCTGTGTGTGATTTGGCTAACCACATGCGGGGAATTCTGAGTGGCAGACGGCTCAATAGGGATATATGGAGATGAGAAATTCTTTTTGGTCACCCACTGGTTGCCTTATAAGACTTTCCAAGAAAAGACTTTGACTTTGTGTTGGGAGGACTTCTCTTTGCCAGTACACTGCTTCAAAGGTTTTCTGGCACATGTGAGTTCAGCAGCCTCTATTGAAACAGTGGAGGCAGAGTCACAGCTGGCAGCTCTGCATCCTGGGGAAAAATAGCAAAAGCACTCAACATATGCATGTGCGAACTGTGCTGGGTTCTGTTACATTTTACTTGTATTATTTATCCCAGTCTGGACAGTTCCACTGCAAACATGAAGCCTGATAATGCAACACATGCAGTGATTTGCTATTTCTATAGCCAAAAAGAGCACACAGTTTGTTTCAGAAATTACTTTCAAATAAAGATGCTCACACTTTGCAAATATTAATTGAAGTGTGCTCTAATAGGGAATGATTTCATTTCTGTTTCTGTCAAATATGTGGAGCTTAGGATTCAGTTTTCAGACAGACTATCTATGAGTCATTAGGATTGGTTATTCAATCTCCATCGTAATTCAATAGAGAAACATCAGCTTGAATTATAACTTCTTATATTGTATATTTGGATTATTTTGCTAGTTTTAAGTGTCATGCAGCAATACTCATAATACAGCTATTAGATTGAAGAAAAGTATTTTAAGGTGTTCCTCCTTCAGAAGCACAATGAAGAAAATCAGATTTTATAGCTGTAAATAAAGGCTGCAAAGTGCTTTAATACAACAAAATTGAAAAAAAAATAATTAATGTAAAAAAAAACTTAATTGAATATGTTTGCAACAGGAAATGAGAGCATATTGTTGCACTCTTGGCCAAAATCGGTATATCTGTATTTCAGATTGCTGTCTTGTATATCGATCATAGGAGGTGTTTACAGGGGACACAGCTGACTGGGTGCTCTAATGAAAGTAATTCTCATCAAGCCTTCCATCCGCTCCCTTAATGAGTTTTCAGAAACACTTTGATTAACCCTTTTAGGAGGAGAGATTCTCTTTTGTGAGCCATATATGGTTCATTTGACACACTAACTGCTGTTCTGTGTGGATCATAACCGTGTGGTCCTTAATACAGAGCTATAAAAAGTGTGTTTTGCCAATCCTGAACCTTCACAGGTTCTGACAGTACAATAAAAAGGTGAATTAGAATGCACTTCAGAGAAAATAATAATAATAATGTCACAGTGGTAGCAAAATGATTTTTAAATATATTTTTTTAATGTAAAGCTTGTTTTGACAGTTCGCGCGGCCCCAGAGTGCATCATCACTTCTCCTCACACCTGCAGGGGCTAGAGATTTGTCGGCACCCTTTGCTGCTCTGCCCCACTTTTCAACTCTGTTCTATTTTCAAGCACTCTTAAATATTTCTTGACAACAATCTGCTTGTGGCTCCGAGCTCCTTTAGCAAGTCATTTCTCATTGCGCTTTGGGACTCCTCAAGCAGCACAATCACAATTCAGAGACAAAGGGGAACAAAATATGACAAGTCAGCCTCTAGTAATTAAAAGATGTGCATTTATCTTTGAAGTCGTGTCAAAACTTTAAAACAACTTTTATTTTTATACATATTGTAAAAGATTTTAAAGTTTAAATAAGCTTAAAGGGTCACCAAACAGGACGGTTGGAGGCTGACTCCACCCACAACCGAAATTTGAAAATCCAGTCAGAGGCGTGGGGCTTTGGGGGCAGGAGTGTTATCATTACTGGAGCTGCACATCATGACATCAGACTTCTCTGGGATGTACATGGTTTGGCCAATCACAAAATTCAAGTGTAATACCTCAATTCAACCCGTGGGGGGCAGCACACAGAGGGGTTTTAAACAATATTTTTAGAATTATACGTTTATTGTCAAAATTTGTCAAAGTTCAATAGTCAGGACATTTAAGCAACATTTATAGAGGTCAACAACCAAAAAAAAAGGTTGATTTAGGGTTTGGGTACTCTTTAAGTCCTAAAATGTTGGTCATTAGTCATCAAAAGGAGTTACGTCAAGACCTTTACTTCCTTTTTCTGGAAGAAAATTAAATGTTTTAAAATGAGAAAGATATAGTTACTAAAATACCAATATTTTCCCAAGATTTGCTCTATCTGTACCAGGGCGTAAGCCAGCTAGGCGGCCGCCTCGGGCGCCATCTGCTGGAAGGGGTGCTAAATTGCAATGTTTTTTGTTTTTGTTTTTTTTTTTTTTTTTACATTTTGACACACCACTCATTTCCTGTAAAATGTAAAATTGTCATTTTTAAAAGCTTGAATAAAATAACTCAAAAGTTTGACATAATCAATAATTTTATCTGGCACTGCGCCCCTCCTTGCCTGACGCAGTTCCTGTCAAAGCTTGTGGAGGGGAGGAGGAGGGGTGCGCCGTGTGGTGGCTGCTTCTTTAAAACTTTAGGGATGAAAAAGCAGCAAAACAAGGGACAGCTTTAAGGTCAAAAAAGGAAGGGAGAGGAGGAAAAAATGAACTCAGAGTAGAGGTTTGTCTGCTTTATTTACATTAAATTACTAGGAAATTCACCCCCTCCCACACCCCAATATTGTTTTTTTGTTGAAAAAGAAGAATTTAACTGGCAATCTCTTGTTTTTTTTTTCTTTTACTCTTTTTAAACCCTTAACAATGGCAATCTTTAAACCTTAAAGACTGGAGATGCCTGTCAAAAGATCTAACAAGCTGAATTGACCATATCAAATATTGGTTTAGTGGTTATCGCGGCTGCCATCCATTGTGAAAGCCGGGGGGGGGGGGTCGCGTCCTGGTTAGGGAGAAGTGTTATTATCCTAAAAAAACAGTTTAAGAGGTTATTAATTAATATTTGGCAATTAAAATAAATACATAATTAGTTCAACATAGTCCAGGCAGTTGCGGTATTTCTTTTTGTCGGCGTATACTGGTTTATTTCAACTGTAGACAATACAAGACAAATAAAATCACATATTTTTCTAACTCTTTACAAAAATAATGATGTTGATTGGGAAAAACAAACAGACAAAAACGAAGACTCACTTATGTCAGATTTGATTTATCAAATATAGTAGTCAAGTAGAGTTTGATTGACTTCTTGAAAAGGAGCGGTAGGAAGCGAACTTATATAATCCCACTGCTAAATTTTAGCAATGATAAAGGTGTTTATTGTTCATCAATTTAATCAAGGGAATCTGATTTGCACAAAAAAAAAAAAAAATTTTCTCTTGTTTTTTAGGTTTGGTCTAAATTCAAAGCAAAATAAATGTAAAGCTGTTTTTTTGTGTGGCAGTTCAGCAATTTTAAGACCTGGAAAGACAAGCAGATTAGTTTAAGGTACAGATAAACCTTTCAAATGAAAAGCTACATGATTGCATTTGGATAGATAATCCTAGAGAAAAAAATCATGGAGTAAAAAGCAAATGATACGTTGTAGACAAGCAAAGAATGGGATTCTGTTTAAAGATTTATTTTCTGAATTGAGAGCATCAGTACATGAAACAGCAGGATGATGAAGAGAAGATCTCTCTCAACAGGTATATTTTTTAACAAGCCCTCTGGTTTCCATTTGTCAAAAAAACTGTCAATAACAAGAATTAAGTTTGGTCACAAGGAGCATGAAAAAAGAGAATGTATAATTTGTCAAACCACAATGATGGTCATGAAAATGTTAATGGAGTCTGGTGAAGTGACATCTTCAACTGCACTCTGCTGGGGTTTCATTTTATGGTGCAATTTTGTGAGATAACTCATCCATTTCACATCAAACTGTACAGCAAGAGGGAATAAAAGGATGCTGGTCTGTGAGGCTTCAGCTAAAGACACAGGAATAAGTATTTCTATGAGTAAAATTTATCAATATTGAAAGTAGGTGAAAACACTTGAATCCTCCTGGTATTCAAAGTGTCATAAATGTATTTCACAGAGCAATTTTCACCCATTTGTTGTGTGTTTTGCCTTATTTTCACTGATTTACTATTGCATGCTTTGGTATTATGGATTCAAACAAACACAATGATCAAAAAGAGGCCATAAAATATTGATTTTTTTTATCTCTATATGTAGCCTTGAAATACTCCTACTATAGCTATTTTTGCATCTAATTTTCACATTTTTGAAAAAACTGAAAACTAAAGGACATAAAAATATTAGGCTTTTGTAAAAGATTTGCAAACATTCTAAAACAGATGTAAATTATAATTTTTAAGGTAGTCCCACATATGTTGTTTATTTAGCTATCAAAAAAAGGTGTTTGCGAAAAGGCAGGATTTGTTTCTGCAGATTCACACAGAGAAGACGTTGGTTTAAACGCAATGAATGGCTACAAACACAATGAAAATATCTAGGACAAATTTCACCAAAAAAAAAAACCTATGCACCACTTTTATGTTCAAAAGCAAGCTGAAATAGTCTGCCTGACTAGAAGAGATGTGCTTTTGTGCTGAAATATTAGCACTTCACCACAGATTGTGTTTTATTCCACTGCTTTATGGTTTCTTCAGGGTACATTCTGGATGCAAGGGTGGGTTTTGTTGAGTGACAATAATTTTTCATGGTGCCCCTGAGCCTATGTGGCCATATTGATCACAGAAGTATGAAATATTTTTAATGCAGTGCTGTCCATAGGCTGGAAAGGTCACATTCTTGCAGCAGTGATTTCCAGGCGTGGCCTTTATTTTGATTTCCCTTGACTGCCTGACTCTTTTCACAGCAGTTTGCACTGTAAATATTGAAGGATGAGGTCTCAGCAAAAGTGTCTTGAGATTTTTTTTTTTTTCTTTTTAATCCGACTAGATTGACATAGAATGTCGTCCAGAGTTTGCTCAGGGATGAACCATGACTCAGCCTCACATGGGAGAGATTATATTTGAAAGTGTTGCTTGAATTTGCAAGTTGATAGAATAGTAGAAGATTCTTTTATTTGTAACTGTTTTAAAGTGAATTTTTTTTTATTTTCAAATTGTGATTATTGTGTTTTATGTTACCTCTTGGCCAGAACTCCCTTGTAAAAGAGATTTCTTAATCTTAACAGGACTTCATTTTAAATAAAGGTTAATAATAATTAAAAAATAATAAATTGGACTAAGAGATACATTATTTTAGAATATTAATAATTTGGTTGAAGAGGACAGAGATTAGTTAAAAAATTATTTGGATAGTAGCAAAAACTAACTAATGAAAGAAATACCTAAAAACCTATGTTCTATGAAAATCATGTTTTTTTTGCCTCTTCAACATGTTTTTGTGGCATTTTTCTGATGGTGGAGGACATGCATAAAGAATATTAAGATATTTTTTTTTCTTCTTTTTTCAATGGTTTTGAATCAGGAGCTGACAAAAGAATGCCATTGGAAAAAGCTCTTATGTGGGATGTGGATGCCATGTGCTAAATGCTAAAAACAATAGCATTTTATGGAGATAAAACAGACTCACTCCGATTTGTGCGTGCATAATTCTTGATTTGTGCGTAAATTAGGCGTTTTAAAAATGCTTTTTCATATTAAATATCATTATCGGGCATATCTGTTTAAGAAAGTGGGAAAATGTCACGTTTCACCAGAAAATGTTCACAATCTATGTTCAAAATGGCTGATAAGAAAACTCTGATGAACGAGTGTTCTACTAGTACTTGAACGCATCACTCACGGATGAATCAGTAAAACGTGAAATAAGTCTCACGACAGATTCGTGTGTAACTGAGGTTTTGTGCGTGGGTAAGAGGTGATTTGTGTGTAATTTTTTAAAGATTTGCCTGTATAATCAGTTTCAAGCTGTTGTGATTTTAATTTGTGCATGTATAAATTGTATTTTTTTTTATTTTGGGGTTTTTTACTTATGCACAAAACATATTATATGAGTTTCAAATCAAGAATAGGCATACACAAATCCAAAGTTATGCACAAATCAAGAATTACGCACCAAATCCTAATTTACGCACAAATCAAGAATTTCGCACCCAAAAATCGGAGTGAGTCTATTTTCCCTCCATACAAAGTATTACTTTTTATAAAATACAAAGCAGGACATTCATTTTTATATTAAAATCCTCTTATATTATGCTTAGGTCTTGATTAAAAAAAAAAAAAAAAAAAA
>NC_050519.1:11321974-11326648 GCF_002922805.2 Oryzias melastigma
CTGCCCACTACAAGAATGGTCTGTCCCGCCTTCCACCAGGTACCCTGGATTGGTTATTTGGAACACCTGGGCCCTGTAAAACTGCAGAAAACAAAGGTCACGTTTCAAATTTTCTTACAGTCCCACTCTGATCAGCTTTTAAAATATAGTGAAAGTGTTTCTAGTGGTCTTTTAATTACAGTTATGCTGTTTTTAGCTAAAATACATATTAAAAAATGTAATTTTCTTGGACTTCGATGCTGCAGAGCAGCAGTAGTTCATTGTAAATTCCCCCCTGAGTTGTGGAAGTAAGCTTCCCTCAACTTCCTGTTATCTATCTAACATTACCAGTGCAACAAAAATGTCAAACAATTTTGGAGCTATCCAGCCGTCCAGCCGTTTTGATTCAGATGTAAATTGGGACGAGGAAAACGAAAACATGATCATCGTCTACAAGCGGATGCACCAGAGTGGAGTGGAGGTCGTCGCCTGCTGATTGAACTTTATGTGATACAGCTACAATTTCTTTCCAACCACATTTTTTATGCCCTCTTTAATAAAAAAAAAAATACACAGAAACAAGTTTTAATCTTGCCAGAAAAACATGTTAAAAGCAGCAAAACATCATTTTAATCAGCGTGAGTCTTTAAATGTGTGCAGCAATTACGGAAATTAATTAATCCTTAATCAAGGAGTCCAATAAAGAACATTTTGAAGTAATTGCAATGTTGATTATAATTACTATAAGAACGATGGTGCAAAAATACTACTCTTAATAGACACGTTTTTATTATACTTTTAGCTAATTTTAGGTGGAATCAAGCTAGTTTTGACCTAATCTGACACCAATCATTTCTCTTTTGGTTAAGTTTTTCCTTTTTGTCTGAAATTGTCTTTAACAAAAATGCTCAAAAGGTCTTGCTATGATAATTAGTGTTTTTTCCCCCAAGTTAGATGTTTTCCGAAAACATAAAGCAGCATACATGTACTTTGCATTCATGTGACCAAGATGACTAGACTGATCCCATCTGTTGTGAACACACCAGTAGAAAAAATAAAAATAAAATCAACCTTTTTTTAATTTATAAATACATTCCGTCTACTGTTTTTTTTAAAACACTTTCTTCAAGTACATCCTTCTTTTAATCGGTCACACTTATGTACCAGAAGTTATTTTGCCACATGAGCTGCAATAACATTGAAAAAATTTAAAAAAGGGTGTTTTAGCACATGAAGCATATGTTTCCCTGCATCAAAATCTAAAACCCTCCTGAGCACACCAGTAGAAACTCTTTCTTTTTTATGTATCATCCTGAACATTTAAATACACTCTCTTAGGATTTATGCATAATTTACTAATCCAGTCTGTTGGCTATGGATTTTTTTTCCTGCCTGTGGTACATTTGCTTAATTCCTTCTCGCCTAAGAGTGAACCTACTTCTTGTGACACTTAAATGAAATTTGAGGAAAACTACACAAATAAGGATGCACACACAGTCACGCACTAAACACTGGCATAAATAGGACGGCAGCGTGGATCGTTCTCCCAACAGGGGCAACCTACTTAAGCATAACATGTCTGATTTTTGTCATGACACGCCAGGAAAGAGGTCAGAATCTTTTCCTTCTGCAAAGACAAGGAGAAGTTGACTATATCATGAAAGCCTTTATTAGATGGGTGGAAATTCCCTAAAAAAATAAAAATATATTGAAATCATAAAACTTTGCCTAAATATTTTATTTTTCTAAGATGAGACAAAAAGCTGAATATCATTTCTTGTAGAATTGAAATTGTTTTCTTATTTTACAGTATTTTAATCCTATTTCATCTGCATAAATGCATAGAAATAGGTAAATCAAAATTACAAAATAAAGTAATGTGTAACAGTGTAACATTCTCTTTGCAGAATTGTGAAGAAACTCCAAGGCACATTTTAAAGGTAGGAAAAATGTGTAAATGCAAAGAAGTTATTAAAAAAAGGTTGACTTTGTGAAGTTTTGTAAAGAAGTATTATAATGCAATACCTTAAATATCTAAATAAACACAAGCACAGTCAAACCATTCACATTTCCAATTGACAAATAGGAGGGTCTCTTAAGTCCTAGGAATTGTCAGCTGATTACAGACTGCCGTCCCGCTGCCACTGTGCTGCCGTCCCGCTGCCACTGTGCTGTCATCCCACTGGTGGAAGTTGTAGTTGAGACTATAGTTTAAACTGCTTTGTTAGAAATAAAAACTATTACCATCCTTGTTTGTGTTGTTGTTTAAGCTCAGTTATTATCAGAATCTTTCTTTTATGTGGTGGAAATATATTCATTAAAAAAAAGCTTTCACTGTAAGCCCATTAATAATCATTCTACACAGTACCTTAATGAGGGATTTCTTTACATTTCTACATCTCTGTTGAGTGTCGAACGTCTCTTTATTTGCCTCAGAACTTTTGACTCTTGTGGAGAAAACTCGAGGAACTTTGTCTATGAAAATTTGAGACTGAATTTATCACTTTTTTTGTATGTCTTTTTGGAAGCTAAGCAAAATAAAGTTACATTTCAAATGAAGTTGTGTTCTTGTTTTGCTCCCTTGGAGATCAGTGTTCATTTTTAACATTTGTGCCATCAAATAGCCTTGGAAGTTGCAGAAAGTAAGCCAAATACTGAATATTTAAACCTCGTCTTTTAGCTGATTGAGTCATGAATTGCAAGTTTGTCATTCTTAAAAGATGTATCATTAGCATTGAAACAAACTACATAAAAGAAAATAGTCATTTATCAAGCTCCTTTCCACCATTTTTTTTTTCTTTTCGCCTCCATACAGAGTCCCACTTGTTGATAAAACCATGCTTACCTTGATATTCAGGCAATAAATCAGCTTCAATGCAAACTGAGAAGCAAAGTGAATAAAGCTGCACTTTCTCAGAAGTGTATTGAAATACCAATTTGGTGAACATTTTCTCATTTTCCGAGTTTGGATTTGTCACTGTGGGCGATCTATGCTAGAAAAGGCTGGAATTCTTTTATGTTTCTGCAGAGGCGCAACTCCTGGCTGGTTTTAGCTCCATGACATTGACTAATAATCCTCCGTGTCCAATAAATCATCTCTTTTTCTCAGTTTTGGGACATGCATCCATGTAAAGGAAACATTTCTTTGCATTTGTGATCGGTTTGATAAAAGTTGAAACATTTATTTTTAACTATTCTCTTCTTTTCAAACTTGGTTGCATTTTATTGGGATTTAAATGATTTTAAACACCTTTTTATGTGGATTATAACTTTTTTAAACTGAATAGAGATTTTGATAAAAACCCAGACCACTGCAACTTTGTGCTTTAGAATAATATCCTTTTTTTTTAACTTTCCAATGTCTTTTCAGTTCGGATTAGTTTAAGAAGTTGAAAATCGCTATAAATTTGGAACGGATTAAATAGAAAGAAGCGAAGATATATGGTTAAACTACCTTCACATTTATAGGGACTTATATATAAATCCATTTGTGTGTATTTTGGTAGAAGTTTCTCTGGTTACTCAGTTTGATCTGATATATGAAATTACAGCGGAGCAATCAAACAGATCAGGATTAAACGCAGAAGAAGGAAGTTTTAGGTAAAGTGACCCAAATCCAGGACAACATAAAAGCTTGGGGGGGGAAAGCAGCAGTTGGCATTGAAAACTGCATGGATTGTCTTGGCTTATAAAGCACAATGATGTTAAGCTTTGACTCAGTGAATGCTGTTTGGAGGAGATCCTTCCTGCGTCTAACATTTGGTGTGAAGCGAGTGGGCAGATTTAAAACTCTCCCTTTATCTAGTTTCCTCTGTTGACTCGCCACTATTTGCCCACATTCACTGCAGTTTTGTTAAATTGCAGTGACTCACAATTCATGTGAAGGCAAATAAATACCAAACGCCCTGACACAAATCCCGTCCATGAATATTTCAGATCTTGTTTGTCTTTCGCACAAATTTCCCCCCAGCGACACGGCCTATCAATGTGTTCAATATTAAACACCGGGTTTAGAATCACTGGAGCAAGGCCCGTTGCCGTGGCCGAAGGCGGCAGAGCTCTCCGTCTCCATCCGTCCGTGGCAACATGCTGCCGCCGTCGCTGAAAAAGCAACCCACCCCTCTCTTCTTCTCTCTGAGCGCCACTTGCAGTGTTTGTCCTTACGCGGCCATCTGTCCTCGGCTGTGTGTTTTGTGCTCGGCGTTGCTGAGCAAACGTCGAGAACCTCATAGACGGAGCTGTAAAACACCTAAATCCATACGCCAAAAGCCATGCAATTTTAACGCCATCCCTCAGCGGACACTCAGAGCAGCCACTAAACTCTGTTTGTTCTGGTTGGAGGGCCAATGAATAAATAATGGAAGTGAATAGATGCAGCTAATCTGTTGGAGCCTGATTATCATCTTGGCTCATTAATGTGACTTCTTCTTTACCTAAAGCTGCAAATGTTTCCAACATTTAGTCTGGAAAACATATGGTGACATTTCAGTAGCCAGAAAAAAAAGGAGGAAAACATTGGATATTTTGCAAGGCAATGAGCTTTCTCGCCTTTGAGGGGGAAAATAACTGATCTCCTCAAAGAAATGGAGTTGCAAGAAAATGCAAAGATTTATTCAGGAAGCATTCCTTATTTTGCAATGACTGTCGGCCAAAAGAAAACGATCAGGGCCGTACTGAAAGCCCAAGAAAAAATCA
>NC_050519.1:11326797-11385815 GCF_002922805.2 Oryzias melastigma
ATGAGGTGAGTGGACGCAGCTGTGAAGGATCCGCAGCCAAACGGAGAGGGGAGGGGGAGGAGACTGACAGAGGCACCATGACAAAAAGGATTAAATTTAACACATCCGGGCCCGATTACACCTTTTGAGATTAATCCTGAATGTGAAAGGTTTCCTGCTTTAAGAGCACAGCAAAGGCATCTTTTTAACACTGAAACAGAATCCCAATTTTTATCCAAAAGGGGTCATTTCATCAATTTATTGGCTTAAATTATTGCGTATTAAGATTTAATGGTCAGTGGAAGTATCAATTTCATTTATGAGAGTTCATTAAGTCAATTTAAGGGTGATTTTTCTTAATTTTGGTTTCTAACTATATGGAATCATTTGACTTTAAAGGCCTCTGTGTGATAGCCCTGATCTCCAAAAGATAAATCAAATGACCTTTTTGCAAAGACCCCCTCTCATATTATAATGTGGTTGTGTTCTACCTTGGAAATTTGCCACTTTGTGATTAATGAGCAGCTTGGCCATTCCGATTCAGAGGTGATGAATTTCATCTCAAGTGAGACATAAAAACTGTCAAATGTTCTTTTCTCAAAACAGAAGGATGCTGATTTATGTGGCACAGACGTATGACCTCTAACCCCAGAATACGGGTAAAAATTTACATTTTTTCTCTTAGTCAGTGAAATATCACAAAGTACAGATTAGTTATGATAAAACTAGTCTGGAACAAATATTTTCTGCAAGACTTTTTAAGAATTTAGACAAATGAAAATGTATCTTTGCTATTAGCAACAACCTCTTTTTTTACTACTTTCACAAGATGCTAAACATATTTTTGTAAATATTCTCCTACCACTGTTCTTTTTATCTTTTAAAAGCAAGAATTAAAAACGCTGATGCCGACTTTTGTGTCCAAAAAGCTCATTACAAACGGAATTCGTTATCTATGCACAGAATCTCCACAGATCTCTGCACTTTGTTCTAATAGATGAAGCTCAGAACAACTCTCAGCACATGCTAGATCCCTTTTCATCCACGACCTTAGCGGACCGAATGATCACACCGTTATTATTATGTACTAATTGGCTGCTGAGTCTGCAGAGAAACTGGCAGCTGTTGCTGTTCGAGAAAGCTATAGAAAACAAACCAGATGTCTGGGAGCTCAAACTGTTGAACAGGAGTTTCACTGCAACATTTGCTTGAAGTACTTTTCAAGTAAAAAATGTAAATTTGATTAATTGATGGATGAATGGACACACTTTTGTCACTTAATTTGACATCTTTAACAAAAAAAATCTTCTTAAACCTATTAAATTATATATTTACAACATTAAAGTGCAATCATATATTTTCCTTCTTTTTCAAAATCCTATAGCTAAAAAAATCAAAATGTGTCCACCTCATCTATAACTCTATTGTCTAATGTTGTGGAAATCAATGCGTTTTCTTGCATAGTTTGACACATTTTGATGCAACGTAAAATGTTTTTGAATTCACTTCTTGTTGGATTTAGGATTCTTCCATATATGGTGCAAGAGACAGATTCATATTTTCATTTGTTGCAACCGTCTTTTCACTGTTTTCCATCAACAAAACAAGTATGATTGACACATGATCTCCTTACAGAAAATAAAACTTTTAAATGTAACAATAAAACAGGGTTCAACTTTATAAACTGTCTTTGTTCTGTTTATTTATATTTATTTATACCACTAGCTCCTTGGTCATTTCGTAAACAGACATCCACACATTTCTGAGGGTTTCTAATCCACCCCAAAGGAGACTTCATTATAAATGCAAAAGGGTCTTGTTAGCATTCAAGCACGGCTCCCTCACTGGAGGATAAGACAGGTTCATTTGCTCTCAGATGCCTTTTTTCTGGTTAAAATAAAACCATTAATTTTGGTCATGCACTAAAAGAGACTACAGTTAATACTTTAAATAATTACATTCAGACAATTAACTCCAATTTAAACTGTAGATATTACATTAATTAAAGTCTGCAGCGACAGGATTATAGTTTTTTAAGCTATTTATTATGCTTGTGGCGTGGTTTCGTTTGAGTAAAAATCTATTTATCCTAAGGAATATACTGACTAGACAGCCATGCAGCAAATTGGGGCAAAACTATTCCTAACATCTGCTTTACTTCTAAGCAATCAGCATGTCTAAAAATGGGAAGGAGTGGATGAGAGGTCTGTGTTGAACAGGCTGTGCTTTCTGTTTACACCGCCCCTCAAAAACCAGAGCTCCAGGCAGATCTGCCTTTACTTGCCGAGTTTGAAATGTAATATATTAAGTGCATCAGAGTCTCCTTCACCCACGCACACAAACACATCCACACTAATGCAGCTATACAACATCCCTCTGAAGAAAATAAATAACACAAAAACCCACCAAAAGCTTCTGTTGTCTCCACTTTGAGCTCCATAATCAATTTGTCCACTGCTGTGCCCTATAGGGGCGGCTGGAAACTTTTTCAGTGTAAAACGACAAAACTCCAAAAAGTTCAGATTTCTCAGGTGAGGTAACAATCGCTTGTTGAAGATTTTTTATTTTTGCAGCTCCTCAGAATGACATAAACAGCATCATAATTCAATCAAACTGTCCAATTAGGACAATGGTTGTGTTGTCAGTAACTATGTACAGATAAAGCATTTAAAAAGAGAATTCCATTCATGCTCCTTTCTCTATTTTGAGAAGTGTATTTGATACTTTATTGGTTTAAATCTTCTAAAAATACAGAATGCTTCCAGGTGTCGGCTTGTGTTCTCAAACCAACAATGTCTATTTAATCATTATTGTCAAAAACTCATAATCATGATGATTTGTTGATTCATGGTTAACTATCAGCTCAGAATTTCTGAGCACTTCCCCATAACATTTAAAATAACAATAAAAAATTTTAAGAAATGATTGAACTTTTAAAAATATTAACTTTTAGAAAATATTTGAGCCCAAACACGCTTTCGGAAAAAGTAATAATGTGTTGACCTTTTACTTTCATAAACACAGTTTCATCTAAAATGACAAATGAAAATGACTTAAGGTTTAATTTGTTTTGGAACCGTTTCCATAGCTGGACTTGGTGGTTTCATACCATAATATGTGCAAAAAAAGAGTCAAAATTTATGGAATAATGAATATATCTTTCATTATTTTGTTTTATAATTTTTATTTCTAAAACCGGTTGCCTCTTTAAGAGTTTAAAACATCAAAAAAGTCTCTGAATTGTAATTTTTATTTAAAAAATCCTTTTTTGTGAAGTGAAAATTATTCTATACATGTCTCTAGTGACCTTGCCGCCCTATTTGTTCATGAAGTGTGCATATGCAGAGACTTTTCTTTAGTTTGCCCTTGTTGAACACTTCACTTTAGGCTCTTGTGAATCATTACAAGTTGCCAACTCATATAAAGTCCTACTCACTTTCTATTTCTGGGCAATTTTATTTTAATGGACTCATTTCAAGAAATAGTCCTTCAGTCTTTTCTAGTCTCATGCAAATCTGATGTTGCTGCTGCAGCAAATTTCCATTCCCTCCATTGAAGCTTTCACCACACACGGCGTGCTTTTAGAGGGCGATGGAGGCCGGATTATGAGATAATCAGTGAAATAAAACAGTGCCACAGTTTGAGGTGGGAGGCACGGCTTTTCTGCTTTTCTAAGATTCTTACTTTGCCGCAGAAGTGTTTTTCAGACACTGCAGATTGGGTCAGAAATGGCCAAGCAAGGCCGTCGGAGCCTCTGACAGCTCATTCAGGCAGAGAGCACCTGAAAGATCTTATCCAGCGGCTGCTTTACTCCACGAGCTTCATTATCTTTCATCTGAGCTCTGAAGAGCGTAGTGAAATCCAATTGGTTTCATAAGATTAGGGAGCCGGACTCAGTGAACAGGGGCTGGACCTCCCTGCTTAGATGGTGACAGGGTAGAAAACTGTGGGCATCACGGTTCATCAGAAAAAAAGAGTCCATTTGAGTTCAAGAACAGCTGAAAACGTCATTCACAGCATAGAGAGAGGCCTATTTTGTCACCTGGGAACACAAAAGAAATCAAAATAACCTCAATTCAAGCTGTTTATGTTCATGCATAATGAATTTATGTAAGACTGCAACAGCAAACCAGATGAGACTGAATGAACGAATGCAGACGACACTGAGCAAAAGTTTCAGTCAGACATCAAAGAACTAATTATAACAATAATCAATCAAGAGGAAGAAAAATACTGATTATACTCAGATTAGAGTTATCATTTGGGTCAAGGCAAAAGTGAATGTTGTAATAGATATAATTGAAAAAAATAACACAGCAAATGGGCAGAAAAATACATTTATTGATCCCATAAAAGGGGAAATTACTCACATTACATGAATGACTGATAAAATGACAAAATAATAACAATGATCATGTCTATTAAAGGACAAATAAAGTGGTGCACTGTGATTTTATCCAGGATTTGCCCTAAATTTTAAGATTTTTTTTTTTGTAAAACCGCAAATGCAATAAAAAAAGAAAACCATCTAATAGAATAATACTGGTGCAAAATCGAAAAAAAAAAACATATTTACATGTAAATGATTTAAGACTAAAGTATTCTAACAACAAACCACTCGGACGTTAGATTAGATATTGTCTTACTCAGTCTTCTGACATTTTAAAAACTTTAACAAAAAAACAAATTAACCAAAACTACAAACCTTTTATTTGTTCAATTTGTTTGCATTTCTCTTCAAGTCCAGAGAGATGAAAGATCCGCATGCAGCTCCAGAGCCTCAGGTTGCAGAATCCTGAGCTAAACCCTAGAAAAAATAATTTTCAGATGTTTTAATTTTTGAGAAATTTTTAAAAAGATGTAGAGCAACGATAAATTAAAACAACTTAAAAACTGGAAAAATATCTTGAATATCTAAAAACTATGTTTTAAATCTTTGCAACAGATATTAAATAGTTTCATGTTTACTTAACTAAATTATGAAGATTAGACAACAGTAAGAAATATAACCAAATTAGGGATTAAAAACAAAATGTATACAAATCTAAAAACAGTTGAATTTTTACACCATTTTAAAAAATAAACTCCATTTATTGTTCTGCATGTGGGTCAGCTAAAATAATATTACTGAACAACTTTTTGCAGAGCAAATCTGTTTTATAACTCTTAAAGCAGTCAAGATTCCAAAAAAACAATAATTCTTTGTCTTCCAGAAGTCAGATACGATTGCAAACCACATATATCAAAGATAAAATATTCCTCTGCAAATTCATTACACATTTTTTTTAGTGAGATACTGTTAACAAACAGCAAATGTGACCACATCAACTTCCTCCAGGATCCCCGGGTCACCAAAGCAGCATCCTTTGGGAGTAAGAGTCGGCTTTAGCAGGCTTTATCGCAGCGGCCAGACGGCTTTTATGTAAATAAATGGCAGCATGTTAAGAATACAGATTGAGGAGACAACACAGCTAAAGCTCGTAACTGTTTTTGTTGATAAGAGCCACAAATTAAAACATTTTTTGTTCCTGTCGCTTCCTAAAATGCTGACTTGCAATCAAAAGTGTCTAAATAAAATACATTTACCAAAATTGTTTTTTTTTTTTACTTTTTTGAGTAAACAGATGCACACAAAAGAAAGTTTTTCTTTTTTTTCTTTTTTTAAGGAAGAATTAAGATTAGCCTTAAGCTAGCAACTGTTTATTTCTTCTCCTTGACGGGATGTTTAATCAATTTTAAGGCTGAACCTGCCTGATCATTTATCAGTAATTACAAAGGCACAAAAGACCACAGTCACATGTCAGGTTTAGGAGTTTTAATTCCTTCAGTGAGTACTGACACTTTATTCCCTCCTATAATGCTTGTTTCAAGTCTGATCAAAATGATCAGTTTACCAACAATAATATCAAGTTAATTGTTCATTGATTGAAAAGCTTCCTGCGTCCCCCCCTCTCCGGTGAGATTTATTCCCTCCTCACAGAGTAGAACCATCACTAACCTCTAATGTTTGTTTCTGACGGTTTAGATGTCTTCTTTTTTGCTTTGCTGTGTCGCCTTTACGAGCTTTAATCGTGTTTGGCCGAAAAATAATGTGGAATTAATCATGTTTAGTGTGCTAAGTCCAGAAAACAACCTGCAGAGCATCAACGCATCTCATTTTCTCTCAGCTGCAGACGAGGACTGGTTGTAAATTGCACCCAGTCTGGATTAGAAAACAGTTTTCAGTGAAAAATCAAAGCCTGCACGCACCTATCTCTCAAAGAGCTCGACACACACTGGATTTGGCACGATCGACTCTAGATTGGCCGCCCCTCATGTTAACTCTGCTAGATGAGTCACATCTCATTCACCCGCTTTGAGGTCAGTCCGGCAAATCTGTGGTCACAGCTGTGACACAATCCCACCTTTACCCCCAGCACCTTTATGCAACCTGAGTGCCACATTACAGCAGCGTTCAGTCGCAGCGACACACGAGCCCAGCTCAGCCCGCTAAGCTGGCAAACGCTGGCATGTGCAGAACCCAAACTGACAGAAACACATGCCCCAGAGGTTGTGACATTGAATCTGTGCTGCAAAAGAAAGAAGACCTGCGGATATCTGACATCAAAAGGAGCCAACAGTCTGAAATGCATCCCACATGAGATGTGTGGAGGTCAGTGGACTGTGGACTTTGCACAAGCTGGAGAAAACAGGCGAGTTTCACAATGAAAAAGGGCAGCAAAGATTTGAGCCACGACCTCTTTGCTGTGGGAAATCTGTGTCAGCTCCTTCCAATTCCTTGTAGTAACATTTACTCCACTTTATGATCCAATTCAGCTCCTCTAATTGTGTATGCGTGTGGCTCCATGCTAGCTAAATGACCGAAATATTGCATAAAATCCTCATTTTCACGGCCTGTGCTGAACACGAATGTTCCCCAAAGGACTATTTTAATAGTTGAAACCAGCAGAGGATTCCTGCTTTAGAAAAGAAAAAGGACAAAACAACAAGATCTGCATCAATGGTAAATAGAGGTGTCCAATCTACTATTCATTGTTGTTTTATTTATTTATTTAAATAAAAAAAAACAACATTTTAAGTCTGATTCTAAAGATAAATGGATGTTGAGCTGAAAGGAAAGATCTGAGTTATCAAAGATTTCCATGTAAATTAAAATCATTCAATGTTTTATTCATGGTCTTGAAACAAACAGCTTCATTTGCTGTTAGCATGTTGGATTGGTAGAGCATTTTGGGGGAAAAAAACGGGACAAATTCCTGGTAATAAACATGCTGTGATCTGCAGTGGTTCAAGTAAAATATTTCTTGATTTGCCAAAGCCTATTTCAATTGTGACTTTCAGAAATCTAATCTAAGCTTGATTTATCAGCAGCTATGATTCATGTTAGCAATTCGATTTACATCATGATACGATTGATAATTGGCTTAGTTTGAATGATCCAATTTACTGTCCTAAAACTGATTTAGGACATCTTTAATCAAAAATTTTGACTGAGATGAAAATTTAGTGAACAATTTAGGTGAAATTAAAATTAAATAAAACCAATAATTAATCTATCATCTCCATCACAGTTCAGACTGCAGAAGGGTGGAATAAAAAGTTATGTAAGATGTGGGTCTCCATTGACTGGATTGGTAAATTTTAATTATTTTTTTTTAAATCATGGGTTTCTCATAGAGTTGGGGGGGCCGGGGCGAATGTGGAGGCGGGCCGAATCTGGCCCACGGGCCGTGTTTGGGGAGCCTTGCTGTATGGTCACATGTATTTCCACACTCGGACGATGGTTTTAATTAATTTATTTTTTATTTAGTGAATATAAACCCACCCTTAATTCAAATGGTACTTTCCAAGATCGGTTATAGAGTTAATTATTTCATTTTGAAACTTGTTATAAGTCGATTCGATTAATAACTCGGCCGATAGATCGATCAGAAACAGACTTATCGATAAGGTCGATTACTCGCTACATCCCAATAATCTGCTATAAAGATAATAATAAACTTGTTTTTATATATAAAATCACTTAAATTGTCCATATAGATTTGAAGTGGTGTACAATGACAGAATAAAAACATGGATAATCAGATAGAAATTGTTCAAAGTTACATCATTAAAACTAAAGACAAGGAACCTCTTCACTGTGTCTTAAAAGCCGAGTTAAAAAAGTGTCTTTTAAGAGAGGACTGATGTAAAGCCTGCACATATATGTATACAGTAAATCAGTTTGCTTTGGTTTGATGCCATTTAGACTATAATATTGCTGCTGTTTTACTGCCAGGTTTCATCAGATGGATCTTTTAAAGCCCCTTTTACTGTTGCTGTCTGAAGCATAATGTTTTGAGAAGGAGGCATGTTAATAGAGCTGTTAGAGGTAAAAAGAAAAAAAATCTGACCCAGGAGACTCTGATCTGAACCAACTAGCAGTTAATGATGCTTTCTAAGCAATCCCATTATTTGAAGGAGCTTCTTTCTCATTGATCTTCTCCACTAGTTTTTCTTTTAAAGGAATTTCCCCTCTTTTGTGTGTCAAAACTTGGATTTTCAGCTTCTCCTGATAATCGTGGAACCAATTAATGCAAGGTTGGAGTTAATCAGATGAAATGAGGACCAGAATGAAAGAAAGAAGGGAAAAACACTTGGAATGGCTCCTGCGTGATCTAAAAACATCACATCAGTGTAAAACACATGGAGGGTGTTTGATGGCAGACTCTAAGTCTGCTGGGTCACTGCAGTGCATTGAAGTGACAGGAGGCAGGAGCAGCCAGATGAGATCTGAATCTGCATGCTTGAGTTTCTGCTCAGATTCTGTCAAAAGGGGGTAAAGCTAATGGGACTTTTTTCAGGATGACTCAGATAACCTCAGAAGTGGTTCAAAAACAAGTAAAAAATCTGTCAATCGTTTGAGAAAGTACTTTAGTCAGTTTTTCATTATAAAATAGTAGGGAAATGTAATTTTATGATTTAAATTTTCTTCAAAATTTTGATTTTTCCCCCTGGAAAGTTCATAACTACATAAATGTAGTCATTATTTGCTAATTTAGTTTTAATTCTTTAGTTTTGAAGTTGGAATGTCACATTTTTGACCAGATCCAACCCCCCAGTGCTCCTCTCCATCGCGCGTCAGAGGACGGAGGCGCCTTTAAATGGTCAGTCTGTGCCACACCGTCTCGTGGATCTCATCCTACGAGGCAGCGCCTGTCCTCCTTCAGAGGGGAGCCTCCTCAGCACCTCCTCGGCGCTGTTCGTGCGCGTCCTTTAAACACATCCGCACTCCTCCAGCTGGAGGCAGTCCCTGCGCGCACCACGACAGGAGCGCATCGGAGCTTTGCGGTCCTTCAATGCGCTTTGGCGCAACACGTTGGAAAAAAAACAAAACTCCCAACTGTGATGGGATGTTTTCCGGATGAAGGAAACTTGGGGAAATATGGGAATCAGTTTGGCCAGAAATATTTTTGATCCATGAGGAGGTGGCGCGTCGTTAGTGGTGACATAAAACCAGTTACAGGTAAGAAGATTTTCTCTTTATGGCTACATAATGTGTTTATTTATGTTCATTTCCTTCATCTTTGGGTTTAAAATGGATCAATATGTCCACATTTGGTTGCGCATAAAAAACCTGTAGGCTATGCTCAGTTTCCCAACACCAGTAATGACTGACATGACCTCGTTAGAGTCGCTGAGATTACGAGGATTCATTAAAATATTCAGAAGTGATTAGAAGGATGCAGGTGCAGAAATTAGGCCTCGAAAAGTGGAAGGATTTAAACTTCAGTTGTGAGGAAATGTCAAAAACATGTTGGCTCACAAGAGATTTTGAAATTCGTATTTAATGGTGAATAGAGTAAAAGAATTTAGTGTTTCTTTCTCTGTTGTCCCATCAGATCCTTTCAAATCCCGATAATGGTTATTGACACAGAAGCGCCTCACTGGAGCGAGGCTTTTGGCAGTGCTGAAATTGATTTATGTCCAGTCTCTAATGAAGTGAAAGAATTACACACTATCTACCACAGCTGATATTTGGGTACTATTATGTATTTGGAGCCTCTTCCCTTGTTAGCTCTTGGCTAAAGCAGACAGGCGCACCAGGAGGTCTGCTTTAATTGTCTTCTCTCCTCAGATTAGCTTTCAGTCAGGACTGCTTTGAAGAACGATGATCAAGGTGTAAAAATCGATGAACTCCCTTCAGGACCTGCTGTCCTGATGCACGACTTGAAAAAGCAAACATTGCTCAATATTGCATGGCGCGTCACACATGCATGCTTTGTTGCACAATCTCACAACAGTCAGGTCAGCGAGGTCAACTTTGTCAACAAGTTGGTCTAGGAGGACTGTAAATCTCAATTTTCTGTGGCGCTGACAAAATCCTTGTCTGTGCAGGTGGGATGCCTTAACCTGAGCATCATGGAGCCCTGGGTTTTTCCATCCTGCTCTCCAAACTGCTCTGATCACGTCCTGTACGACGGGCTGGTGCAGGCCAATGAGTCCTGGCAGAGCTGGAACGACACGGACGACAGCTTCACCCGGACCAGCAAGGTGGTCATCACCTGCATGTACTTCCTGGTGTGCGCCGTGGGCCTCTGTGGGAACGCCCTGGTCATCTACGTGATTCTGCGCTACGCCAAGATGAAGACCGTCACCAACATCTACATTCTCAATCTGGCCGTGGCAGATGTGCTCTTCATGCTGGGCTTGCCCTTCATCGCCCTCCATATGGTGCTGGTCCACTGGCCTTTCGGGCCTGTGCTCTGCAGGATTGTGACGACTGTCGACTCCCTGAACCAATTTACGTCTATTTTCTGCCTGATGGTAATGAGTATCGACCGCTACCTAGCTGTGGTGCATCCCATTAGGTCCACAAAGTGGCGGAAGCCTCGTGTGGCTAAGACTATCAATGTGGCGGTGTGGGGAGTGTCGCTGCTGGTTAATTTGCCCATCGTTATCTACAGCGGCACGATAATGAAGCGCGGCAGCTGCTTTTGCACCATCGTGTGGCCCGAGCCTCAAGAGGCCTACTACACCGCGTTCATGTTCTACACCTTCATCCTGGGCTTCTTCCTGCCCCTCATGGTCATCTGCCTCTGCTACCTGTTCATCATCATCAAGGTGAAGTCTTCAGGCATCCGCGTGGGCTCCTCCAAGAGGAAGCGCTCCGAGAGGAAGGTGACCAGGATGGTGTCCATCGTGGTGGCGGTGTTCGTTTTCTGCTGGCTGCCGTTCTACGTCTTCAACGTGACCTCGGTGACGGGCACCATCAGCACCACTCCCATCCTCAAGAACATCTTCGCGTTCGTGGTAGCGCTCGGATACGCCAACAGCTGCGCTAACCCCATCCTTTATGCCTTCCTGTCGGAGAACTTCAAGAAGAGTTTCCAGAACGTGCTGTGTCTGAAGAAGGTGGGAGGGCTGGATGAGGTGGAGCGCAGCGACAGCAAGCAGGACAAACCTCGCCTGATGAACGACCCCACGGAGACCCAGAGCACCCTGCTCAACGGAGACCTGCAGACCAGCATCTGAGGAACTCATGCCAAACGGACTAATAGAATTCATGTGGACCCAGATGGAAAACGTTTTCTAACAAAATCTGTGAACTGCAGGTGGAATTTGTTGACACCTCCCAGTCCTCAGAGCGATGAGTCACAGTCACTGATATTGCACTGTGGCGGCGTGTCCCCTGGGCAATAGGGCTTTTCTCCGGACACCCAGGATTATGTTCGTTTACAGCACGGAGGAGGTTCCACTTTTCATGTGTCCAGTTTTCGTGGTAACATTTCCTAAAGGTCATTTTGTATGTAAATATTCATTCATTAATTAAATGTTTTTTACATGTGTGAACAGTTTTACTTGTAGTACATGAATATTAAAACAAAGAAAAAAAAAAGCGATTACAGTCAGATGTCCCCAACATCTAAACACAAAGTAAAGCTGCTAAAATCTAAAAAAAAAAGAGAAAAACTGATCAGTATTATGTTTTTTAATTTCAGAAATAAAAGAGCGTGGAGTTCCTTGCAGGGACCTTTTCCTTTGAAAAAATCCTGGGATTGTGTTCCACTGAATAATTCAGCACGGATCCATTGTGGCACCATGTTTTCCGTGGCCATGTTATATCAGAGCATGAAACCTGTCCAAATAATGTTTCATCAATGATTAATTCCTCCCCTCCTCCTTTCCCGCCTGCCCATCTGTAAGAAGCCACCTCATCTCTGAGCACAATTTTCATTGAGTTGGGTCGCGGTGAGAAAAGGGAGTGCAGATTTCTGTGTTTTTCTTTGAATTTTAAAGGGCCTGAACTGTCATGTCACGACTCTTGTAATCCATAGCCTGCGTGAGGCTACATGTCAGTCATGCTCCGACACTAGATGACAATGTTAATTTGTGAAGGGCTAGAACACTTATCCAATAGTAGTGTTCCCTTATCAATGTCGAGCCGCTTGGCCAAAGAGTCAATGCTTCATCCTTGACAACGTGTCTGTTGCTATAGTTAGATTACAATCTGTGCAGTTCATTTACTCTACTTGAACGGACTTCTACATCAAGGCTACTGAAAGATGTTTATTAATCCTCAAAACCTTGCGAGTCCCGACAAGCATTCTGCAGCAGAAATGCAATGTAAATACGCATTTGTACCAGTATAAGCATCCGCACATATTGTGATACTTGAACTCCACACTTAACCTTACTTTGCATTCAATCTCTGCAGTATTGCTGAACTCAATCTCAATACTTTAGTGAAAGACGGTGTGCCTCTGGTGTCCTGTATTTCTATAGCAACAGAAAATTATTCATCTGTAGAAGAAATGACTTCGGTTGTACCACATGACGAAAAGTAAACCATAATATTGTCTACATTGTGGTATTTAGTGGTTCAAAATGTAAGCCAGTGGAAAGAAGCATATATGACACAATGTACTGCCTAGTTTGTTGTATAAAGCATACTTTTTGTATTCAAATAATTTAGCATATATTTATTTTAGTTTTTCATGAGATTTTGTTCTGCTGTGGTTTAACTTTTTTTTTTAATTAAATGTTTCTGTATAAAGTTAAATATAAAGCTGCTCGTACTGCCTCTGCTTTGCTTACATTCAAGCAAGCTTGATCAGGAAAGTTTGTGCATATATGTTAAATTTAAATAAATTCTACAAAATGAATGTTTTTTTATTGCCTAAAAAGAAAAAAAAAGTAAGAGACAACATGCTGACATTGACAGTTGTTTTAGAAATTTAAAACCCTTTAATTGTAATATTTACATAAATATGAAGATTAATTTTTTACACTTTACATTCTTTAACTAAAAAAAAAAAAATATGACACATCTAAATACATATTATATACAAGGCATTAGTGCCTGTGATGATAAAGCTTGGAAATATGTGGAAATTAAAAAAAAAGGCTGTAATTCGGAATGTGGCCACAAGATGTCGCCAAAAACATTAATAATTTAAAGACAAGACACTCAACAGTCGGGTTCAATTTCCAGCTGTATTTTTGGTCTCTTTATATTTTTTAATTATTTACCTTGACAACACCTTGGCAGTAAATGCATTAAGTGTACAACTGTAAATACTTTTCACCGTCTTGGCTCAGATGTGCAACAGTGCTTCTCAGTCCTCCATGGTTTGAACAGAAACAATCACGGGGTGGAAAAAAAGACAATACACCACAAACACATTCCAGTTTAGTTCTGAGTTTAATCACTGAAACAGATAATGAAGCTTTCCTCTTCCGTTTTTGTTTCAGCTTTTTTTTTCCCTGAATGTCCTTGGGTGGCCTTAACTGCTCCACAATGCATTAAAACCAGAATTTTACATTTTGTCTGAAAACCACTACTGCCCTCTAGTGGAGGCTTCACAGCAGAAGATCAAAAGATATGCATGTTTATTTATCACCAGAGAGCAGCTAAACAAACAGGGGTTGTGTTTTTGATAATATGTGCGCATATATATGTGTGTATATTCTGCATTACTGTGTCAAAGGTTAAAGCCCTCACTTTTTTTTATTTCTTTTAAATCTGAGGGGTAATCTTTAATTCTGTATTTTTCATACAAACACGATAAGTGACCACAAGACCCTGACATGTATTTGCATTATATAAAGTCTGATGTGACAGCATACTGATTGAGTTAAGTAGCAGGTTTACTGCACTGCAGACCACACCGATCTACACCAGCCACGGTTGCCATGGAGAACACTGATGGATTCAGAGCTGGGCTGTGGTCACAGAGTGCCCATATATGTGCAAAGTGTTTTACTCTCAATACATTTCACATATTCGCTTTTCAATTTTACAAACTATAAAACAAAAAAATTACAATGGGAAGCCTTCAATCATTAAGGCAGGCATTTTTTTTTTCACATTAGATCATGAGAGCCCAGTCGCATGCAGTTTGTATTTAATTTTTTTCTTTTTTTGTGCGCTATGGAGATGTGTTCGTTAAGGGCGGAACACGTGATCCCCACATACAGGACATGATCTGGAGTTTATATTCTCAAGTCTTCTTTCTCTTCAACATAATATTCTCAAAAACAGTAAAGGAGAGCCAATTTATCAACACCATCATCATAGATAGCAACGATTCCACGAGAATGAAAAGTCCAAAAAACATTGAGTACCAGGACAACTAGAGACATACGGCGGTACTGAAACAAACAAAAAAAATACACTGAAAAAGAAGAGTAAACAAAATATCAAAATTCAATGAGTTGCAAAAAAAAAGATATTCCCTCCCCCCAGCCAGACTTAAAAAACTGTAAATAAATGAACATGAAGACACTCAGGTCCAAATGTGTTTAGTTTCCATGGCAGCACTTCCCCAGCAACTGGCGGATGCAGCGTCTCTGAGCTCTCCCATTGCTCTCAAAAAATAGCCGTATACTTCGATCCGTACAGTATTTCAGAACTAACTTCACACGTGACAAGTATCACACAGATACCCGCAAAGACGTCCTTGCAGAGTTCATTATACACTGAGTTATACATGGATTTTTTTGCAGTCAGTTCTATATGCATATGACGACGCTCCATCGTGACTCAGGTAAATGCTTGGTCAGCTGAAATGAGAGCACCATGGGAGAGAGTTGAAGGGTTGAAGATGGAAGGAGGGGGGGCAGAAAACTGTGGGGAAAAATCCATATGTGCCCGACTTAGACTCTTCCTGCTGCAGGAAGGGAAAGCGAGGGCCTTTTCCCCCTCTGCCCATCTTAAGACGCAGCAATCCTCCGCCTGTCCTCATTTTGTCAAGTAGGTGCCAAGAAGTAACTCAGTGCTTGCTTACCTTTATGTGTTTTATTCGTTTTTTTTTTTAACTGTTTTTATCCTTTTTAAAGGTTGCATGATTTTACACATATTTGTTTGTCCTCCACAGCTGGAGGAGCAGAAAGGTCTCAGGTAGGTTTGTGTGTTTTCATTTCATCCTGCCCCCCCCCACAGTTCCTCCACTCCCTCCCCCACTTTGAAGCAGTGGCTCTTCGTGATTTTTGGTCACAAAGTTTACTCATACTCAAGAAAATGTTTATGGTAGAATAAGAGATACCTAAAGGAGGAGAGAAAAGTCCAGATCAGATTCAAGAATCGAGCGTTTTGTTTGTGTCGTGTTTCAGTGCTTACCCTTCGCTATCAAGTACATCCTTAATGCTGGCCTTGGTGATAATGGCATCATCACACTTGAACCACTGGTCTTTGTGCTGACGGATAAAGCTGGTGTAGTGGCCACTCTCTAATGTCCCTTGGTGGTTGACAACAGCAAACAAGGAATACCTAAAATGACATTTCAAAAGTATATATTAAAGAATCATTTGTAGCTTGGTGTGATCTGAAACTTTTTATTAATATAAACAACCATTTACAACTTTTCAGTCAATTTTTAAAGGCTGCTTTTCATTTTAAGCTATATTTATTTAAAAATATTTTATTTTAAATCATTTGTGGATTCAAAAATATTTGAGTAAATGGAAAAAAATACAAAAATGCTTTCCGTCTTTAGAAACTTTATTGCATACATTTGTGAGAGTATTCATAGAAATAAACATTTATGTAGGTGCTTTTTTAAATCCCACTTCAACTACATTTTTTTCTATTGTAGGACATTTAATTATGATTATGCGGTTTTAGCCAAAAATCTGACACTTTTAAGACATATTGTCTGCATAGTTCATCAGAAAGCTGGGTTGTTAGCACCACTAATTTCTCAGAATTAATTTGTTTACACTCTCTACCGCTAACTTATAGCACCTCATAAGTCTAAGCCCAGAGTCGGCAACTTTTTACATTAAAAGAACCGTTTGGGTATGTTTGTTACTGATCAAGAGGCCACAAAGTCTTACTTTACGATTTAATTTAATACCACTTTGCATTCATTACATTTTAAATATAATAAACATGAATTCTATTTTTTTTTTGGCATGAATAACAAAACTTGCATTTTCTCGAAATGTGAGATTGTTTTCTGGTTTTGACAAAATCTCATGATT
Organism: Oryzias melastigma; assembly: GCF_002922805.2. Taxonomy (NCBI): domain Eukaryota; kingdom Metazoa; phylum Chordata; class Actinopteri; order Beloniformes; family Adrianichthyidae; genus Oryzias; species Oryzias melastigma. Next base: position 11,343,241 of record NC_050519.1, read on the forward strand.
TTCTCTCAAAATAAAAGACATATTGTGCCAAACAAAACCATCCTAGTGTGACTCTGGACAGCTACTAACCATTTGTGTACAGCATAATATGTGCTTTAAAATTCATAAAAAAATGACTTCTTTACTAAAGTTTTGGGAAAAAAGTTCAGTTAAAATCTGAAGCAAAGAGCAAACAAGGCCTTTTAAGGGCAGCAAGGATGAAAAAAAATCCATCTTATCTTGTAGATGCACTTAAGCCACACAATTATAAATTTAACTGATTTAAATTAAATAAAGGCTATTTTTTTAATCCTTACTTAAAAGAAAATAGCATGTTATATTTCTTTAGCGAGAGAGCTACAATAGAGGTATTGAAGAGCCACATGTGGCTCAGGTTGCAGACACCTAGCCTAAGCTAGCATTAGCATAGGAAAAACCAATGTGGATCAGAGCTATCCAGCCGTAAAGTTTTGAACCACATTTGAGCTCAGGCAAGGAAATAAAAGACGTTAATGTATCTATTTGTCTGCAAGTGGATACTTCAGAACTGATCCATCGATGGCAGTTGCTGCATCACAAACCTGAGCTTTTTCAAACTGCTGATTTTCATCTGCTCCCAATCCATCAAAATTTGAATAAGTAAGTACTCAAAAAATGCAAGTTTAACAATAAATTATTTTATACATATCCTCCATTATGAGAAAAATGCTACAATAACATGTTAAAATACCAAAAAACACTATTTTCCTTGGAGTGGGCCTTTTTTTTTAAATTGTTTTAAAATATTTCGTGCACCGTTTTGGTTTGCAGATGGAAAATTGATATAACTCCATATGTTCAAATGATCAAAATCTCAAAACATCTTTTTTTGCTTTACCTACAAATACTCACTTGTTGTCGTTGTTTAATACCTCCACTGTCTGCTGATACTGTCCGTTCATTCTGCTCTCTTTACTGTGGAACACAAACCATTGAGAGGTTTTCATTGCATGCAGTGACACAAGGTTCCACTAGGTGGCAGAAGAACACCACTCAGTGTGATGTTACCATTCTGAAAGCTGTGCTCAAAAATAATGAAGCTGCCATCCATTCTGCATAGAGATGCATTCATTTTGCATTAGGAACTGCAGCTTCATTTACATTCATATATTTTAATGTAATAAATTCGCTTTTGTACTTTTTTTGCATAGAGGGAGTGCAGTAAACAGGAGTAAATCAGAGAAAAAGAGCATTTTGATTTTGGAGTCTCACCTAGACGCCATGAAAGGCGTCATGTCCAACTCTAGCGGGAAGGAAACGTACGTCGTAATCTTCCTCCGCAGTTTAGCCGAGTGCTCAAACCGCTGAAGAGAGGGAGATAAAAGAAGAGATGGGCGGAAAACGGGGGGATGGGAGAAAATATAGATATTAAAAAATGAAAGAGAAAAAATACATTTGGGAAAAAAACAACCAGAGATGGAATAAAATAATTTATTTTCCCCCTGAAATGATAAATTAATGAAAACATTGAATTCCTCCAAAACTGCTCTATGTCAGCTTTCCCGATGAATATCATAAATATATAATACATCTCTGTACTATATGATAAATAAAACATAGACAGTGGAGGGCTGCATGAGTCATTAAAATCATAGGAGTCCTGGGACAGTACATAAAAACAACACAGTCAGACGCAACAACTACAGCCGGTCAATAACGCCTCCTGGCACATTCAGAGGGAAGTCTAAGCAGCATCTGCTAAAGCATGACAGATGAAAAAACAAAACAAACAAAAAAAGTCAATAAATCTTGAGCTGCATGACAGACGGTGCAAAAGTCGCAGAATAAACCATAATCGACGTGAAGGGACTCACTTTAAGATGGAAACATGCTACGATGGGGAGCTTCTTCATCGTTAACTGTTTGGTAGACTCCTGGTAGCTATGGCAACCACCACATTTGATTTTGGCACTGCTTCCGAGATGCTCTGGTCGTGTGAACCTGGAAACCACAAACATAAAAAAAATTAAAATGAATGGCAGCAAACTGGATAAGAAGAGGATGAATGGTGTTTATCGTTATTTCAACAGCTGCATGATCCCAAATATCAGTGTTTAATCCCATGTAAAGATAATCTGAAAACATATGGGGGCTTGAACAATCAAGACAATCTACAAGGTTTTGAGTGAATTTTCACTTAGCATCCCAAATCCAGGCTTTTATCGCAGTAGTCTTAATCACCGTGGCAACAGAAGCAGCAGGCTGCTCTGTACCTTTAAGAGACTTGCTGCAGCAAGTGGGGTGTGTTGAGCTGCAGTTAAAAAAAAAAAAAAAAAATGGGGGAAGACAAATGTGAGAAGTGGAGCCAGAGAGAACAGAGAAAATTGGAATTATGTGGAGAGAGGAGGAATCAAATAAAATTAGGAGAGGTGAAATAGAAATGGCAGAGGAGGAGATTTGAGAGGTGGCACCTGCTCCGTCAGCGTGGTTATCAGAGAAGATAAGACTGAAGCAGCTTGTTGTGTGTGAGATTACACCAAACAAACCCACAAATTCAATTTGTTTCCCGTTCGCTGAAATGGTTTTAAAGAAGTCGATAGTATATCATGGAATATGATCGGGCTCTCTGGCGTTTAATGTTGGAAAAAAAAAAACATAGGAGCGATAAGCTGTACCTGCGCAGACAGTCTGTGAGGGTGGTGGATCCTGACAGGTGGCCCTCCCCGTTTACCGTGCCGCTGTCCCCTCCCGGGCTAAGGGGCCAGAAAGGTGTCGATGATCCCGGCAGATCCAGACTGATGTCCCAAAATGGATCTATTGTTGTAGAAACCCCACTTAGGAAATGGAAAAAAAAGTGAAAGAGAGAGATTAGTTGGTTAGTCCAGTTATGTTTAATTAATGTAGGTGTGTATATCACTGATGACATGATGAAAGAGTGATGACATCGGCAGCAACACAAAACGGCCACAACAGATTCTGATGGTGTTTTTCTTCCAGCTTGCACGTGCATAATTGGAGCACTATTGCATACCAATGTGCAATTCCATAAAGAATTACATCAGGGACGAACGTAAATGAATATGTATTATTACAGCCTGACGACAATGAAAAGCAGGATTTCAGTGGAGAACAAACAAATATGTTCTCTGCACTGGGAGGTGCTGCTTCACATTGTCATTATCAATTGCATGAGTCATGATTCTGTAATACCCAGAGGCCACTAAGTCAAACTGGTCTGCATTTATGGTGATGGGGATGTCACCATGTGCGACTATTCAGCCTCATACCTTCTGCTGTTACCCACTTATCTATAGTCAACAAGGCACTTCAGCTAAATTAAAGGGTTTTATTTGCGGCATAAATCTACATCGGTAACATCTCTTTACTGTCGGTGCAGGTAATAATGCACTAAGCTGGGCCCAGCTTGCCCGCTACTCTGGGCGAGGTACTTTGCAGTTCAGTGCAGCGTGAATGTGTTAATGCGACAGGACAGCTCTAGGGGGCAGACAGACAACACTTGAATCGTGCTGCTGTCTAGACAACCTCCATTAAAGCAGCTCTGCGGGGATCGGGCCTTTGAATAAGAGCAGTGAAGAGGACACGAGCCATTCACACGACGTAAAGGGATGGGCAGCATCCACATTGATCAGCGAGCGCGGGAGGACAACAGACACACACGGATGAATAATTAATGGAAGAAAATATAGGAGGCGTTTGCCGGGATCCTTGTGGATGAATGGGAGGCATAAACAAGGTGTGAGTTTTTCTCAAATAAAGAACACTTACTGGCAAACTTGACAAGTGACGTCTGATTGCAGGCCCCCAGTGAAGATTTGGTCAATGATGCAGTTACAGTGATTTGGATTGTTGGCCTTTTTTCCATTGTCATCTGCAAAAAAAAAAAAAAAAAAAAAAAATTGAAGAATTAAGTCTGTTCACATGTGTCAAAGTCAAGGCCCGGGGGCCGGATCCGGCCCTCCAGGTAATTCTATCCGGCACCCCAGATCATTTTATTCTGTTGTAATTAATGGTCTGATATTATCGTGCGCTTTTTTCTAACTTGTATAATTTTGACAAAAAAAAATTTATGGAGAGTCAAATATTAAAACTTATTTAAGGTTTAAGTTGATTTATTCTAGAATGATATTCCTGCCATTTTAGTATTCATAATTATATTATAAAGTTACAGTTTTAAAGTTTAAAAAATTTCATTCTGGTAGCTTTCTGGACTATTTGGACATTTGCTAAAATATTTTTGGGCTACTTTGGAGTTTATCTAATATTTCAGCTACATGCTAGCTGTTTTGGGTAAATTAGGCCTTTTTTCTTCAGTTTTTAGGCTGTTTTGGAGTTTAGCTAAAATGTCATCTACATGCTAGCTATTTTGGCTAATTTAGGCTTTTTGTATCAAGTCTTTTAGGTCGTTTTGAAAATATTTTAGCTACATGCTTACAGTGTGGCTAATTTAGTCTTGTTTTTAGGCTGTTTTGAAGTTGAGCTTTTTTTTCCCGCTACATGCTAGCTGTGTAGGCTAAACTAGTTTTTTTTTGTTTGTTTTTAGCTTTTAGGCTAATTTGGCATTTAACTAACATTTTAGCTGGCTATCAGCTTCAGCATTTTCAGCTATCAGCTTCAGCGATTTCAGGTATTAGCTTTGGTGATTTCAGGTATTAGCTTTGGTGATTTCAGCTATGAGCTTTAGTGATTTCAGCTACTAGCTTTGGTGATTTCAGCTATGAGCTTTAGTGATTTCAGCTATTAGCTTCAGCATTTTCAGCTATGAGCTTCAGTGATTTCAGTTATTAGCTTCAGCATTTTCAACTATGAGCTTCGGTGATTTCAGATATGAGCTTCAGTGATTTCAGTTATTAGCTTCAGCATTTTCAGCAATGAGCTTCAGTGAATTCAGCTATTAGCTTCAGCATTTTCAGCTATTAGCTTCAGCATTTTCAGCAATGAGCTTCAGTGATTTCAGCTATGAGCTTCAGTGATTTCATCTATTAGCTTCAGCATTTTCAGCTATTAGCTTCAGCATTTTCAGCAATGAGTGTCAGTGATTTCAACTATTAGCTTCAGCATTTTCAGCAATCAATTTCAGCATCTTCAGCTATTAGCACTAGTATCTTCGGCAGCCAAATTCAGCTTAAAGCATTCACACGAGTATTATCGCATGTAATGCTACATATCTAGTTCATAATTATGTGGTAAAAAAAGTTACAGTTTTAAAAATGTAGTATTAGTATATTCAATAAATGTTTATTCTGTTCGGCCTGCGACCTAAGGTATATTTTGGATTTTGGCCACTTGTGCGATTGAGTTTGACACCCCTGCTTTAGGCCATTGCTTTTTATTAGATTTAAAACACCTGATCACTGCTGAGTGCTCGCTAGTTTTCTGAGTAAACATTTTAGTATGTACATGGGATCTTACTGATGGTGTCTCCTTTGCAGTGTCTGTGTAGAACGTCTAATGCCGCGATGAGGAACTCGTGGGCATCTTGCTGCTCGTAGCCAGCGAGGTGGCGCGCGTGAGTCCACACCAGATGCAGCAGCCGGAAGGGAATGTGAGGTGAACGGTGGCCCGAGTAGAACTAAACACAAACACACAAATGGTTATACTTTAACCTATATGTGCTATATGTGTAATCTTTGCTAGCTTAATTGTTCGCTAATGCCAATTGCTTCCTTGTCAGAAAGATGTAAAATCCAGCTCTTCAGAAAACAGAACTGTATGCAATGCCAATTATACCACAGTGAGCCGATGCAGCACAGACAACTTTGCAGAAAGCTCTAAAAGGGACGGCCTTGAGGCAAGTAATCCATCTGCTAATTGCAGAGAAAGGTTGCCATGAGAATCGAAGAAAGTGACAGTTTATGTCAGGGTGACACAATGTGGGTGGAAACGTAAGCAGAGCTGAGCTGAAGAAGTCAACGTGAGCTACTGATTAAAGAATGGGTTCTTGTCTTTCAAACCGTCCATCTGAATTGATTGTATACAGCTACCTCTACAGAGGACCAGAAGAGTTACAACACTTTGAATTTGCAACACAAAAATCGTTGTTGTTAGTTATAAAAAACCAGCCACATAAATAAATCAACCCACAACACGAAAAAAATCAACTCACAACACATTATGTCAAAACACAAGTTTGACCTCACTACCATGGAAGTTGCGTTGATTGCCCTGGCCTAATAAGACACTTAAAGACTTCCACTCCCAGAGAAAAGCACAGCGGAGGTTGCCTCTTTTTCCTTTCATTTGCCTATACTGCGGGTCGACTCTGCCCATATTGATTAGTAAATAAAGATAAAGATAAGAGTGCTGCTGTCTTCAAGCAGAAACATATTTCTACTTGTAGCCCCGTTATTCACAAAATAAGTCTCTTGTGTCTCATTAGGCTAGGGCAGTCAATGTCTATTAAGTCAGAGCCTGTTGGAAATTTCAGAATAAAAGCATTGCAACATCCGTTATAGGTCAAACTTCAGTTTTGAAATATTGTGTGTTATTTTTTTTTGTTAATTTTTTCATGTTGTGACTAATTGCAGTATGTTGTGTTGCGAATTTAAAGTGCTGTGACCCTTCTGGGCCACCGTATCCCTCTGCTTTTACAAGCATGCCCATTTTTGCAGTGATAAATTAAGAAAAAAACACAATGAAGAGCAAGTTTATTAAAAGCAGGGCACACTGTCATTATCAGAATGCCAATTAAACATGCTTGGCAATAGTCAAGGTCACTAGGGTGACTTTTGTACATAAAAACGACAGAAAACTCTTTAAAAAGGATATTTTCTACAAGAAATGTGCGTCAAAATAAAATAATACAAATAAGGCTAAGCCAAAAAATGCAAAAGTGATTTATGCAAATATGCACTGTGTATTCAAAGATTCATAACCTCCTATTTAACAGTAAAATCTGTCCAACACAAGAAGCCTTTAGCTCTAATGTTTTTCCGCTACTGGATGGATATAAGAAAAATAATAATGTGTGGTAAACAATTGCTAGAATGTGCATTTGTTTTTCTTTTAAGACCAACTGTGGATGTTTGTTCTTTTCTTATGAACTAAACTTACAATGACTGATCACTTGAAGCATAAATTTATGGCATTCTGTTTGCTTATTTTCAAATTTTACATTGAGCTTTCATTTCAGGGGAGGCTTATCTCTAGCGCCGGAGTAAGAAGAGCAGAACAGTGACTCATCCTTCGGTGTGGTTCATACTCCCATTAACAGGATATATTCTGTACTGCATGTTTGTTAAAAAAAAAAAAAAGAAAACGTTCAGCATTTATGAGCGCAGAGAGAATTGCCCACATTTGTACTCTTTGTGGGGCTTAAAGTAACAAGTAAGCACTTGAGGTGAGCATCATACCTCCTGAAAGAGCTGCGACATCTCACACACCAAACACGAGTTTGATTGCATCTCGCACTTGTGTCTGTCAGAGAGAAAGAAGTCCCGCAGCAGTGGTGTGTGTGTTAGAGCCTGAACAATACAGTTCATGAAACAAGTGTTGCCCAGGTTTATTAGCCCTCGTAGACCTGCAGGACAAAAAACAGTTGGGATAGTGTCAGAATAATCCAATGTGGACCAAGAACAAATTCAATTCCAGATTAAAATGATTGTTTTTAAATCAACAGTAAGAACCATACCATCGTTTCTCTGGAGAAAGTATCATTGCTGATGTTCATCTTTTAAGCAACTAATACAAATAGTAGGAGAGAGCAAGCAGGTAGATACCCAAAGAAACCTTTCATTTAGTATTCAAAGTAGAGCAGAACAGACAAATCTGAGGACATTCAATGATGCTAGCAAAATAGACTTTAAAATACTTCTTATGAAAAAAGCCATGATGTAAAGTCATGCAATTCATAAGTAATTTCTGACATATCAAAGGCATTATTAAAAGATTCAGTAGACTTTAGCATACAGTAGAAATAAATCATCTTTAGAACACATTGCTGTGAATTAGTTAAAGCTTAGTCATGGTTAACAGACACTAAATGAAACAATGTTTGCATGTACAACATTAATTGCAGTTGCTTTTGGTCATTTTGTTGTTTGAAAAGATAAATATATCTGTTTTCTTTCTTTACAGTACATTCAGATATAAACGTTTTGGCTCTAGCCGAGAGTCTCAGAATCTTAGTGCTTTTGTTCTGCTTGTTTAGCTACCCAGAGGTAGTTAAACAGTCAGCTTAGTTGTCTAGTCTGTCTGTTTTTTTTTTGGTTACTAGTGTTACAAAAAAGGTATTCAACGTCTGGGCCGGATTCATAACAGTGAAGCTAAATGCAAAAATAACATGAATTTTAATTGAGAAGTTTTCTAGAATCCTTTTTTTACAAATCTTAAAGAAGCTCTAATCTGAGCAGAATGTAGAATCCGGGTTTACAACGCACGTGGAAGCGCTGCAAAGCGGTGTGCGCGCTCTCCGTGTCACCTCCAGTTCACACCAGACATGTATTTTTTGCGACGGTCGACAGACACCTCTGCTAACCTGTGGCTATCTAGAGCTTCTACAATTAATTTGACATCATCTATCTTGACTTGTAGCCAACTGCTCTCTGCTTTTCTCTCATTGATTGTGTTTTTAGACACCTAAAACAATCCTCCTCGCTGTGTAGTCGGTCCACTACAATAATCTATGTGTGTATGTGTATCTGTTTGTTTTTTGTGCGTATACTTCTTCTCTACAGTCTGTTTAGATACAGAAATATAAATGCATTTGTCAATCAGTGTATTTTATTATGAAAAAATGGTCATATTTTGAAAATTGATCAGATTTCTTGTGTATCTTGGAGTAACTTCCTGCCAGGACTGACGCGGATTGGTCGCACAAAAAATAGACCTGATGCCAAAACGATCACTGCACGGCGCTCGGTCGCTGTGCTCTGCGTGTGGTGTGAACTACCCCGCAGGTTAACAAGGGTGTCGAATGGGAGCGGCCTCCATTCTGCATCGCTTCCGTGTCCGATGTGAACCAGGTGTTAGAAGCAATTTGAACACCATTCTCACAAATTTATTGTTTTCAAACGCAAAATAACATCACTGATTTGCCAAAGTAAAACCCTAATATTCAGCATCTTTCAAATAATATTTATGAATCTACTGTGTTCTTAGGATTAAAAACCTTTAAAAAATACATTAAAATACATTTTTTTTTCCATATGAAAAGTGTTCAAACCCAATGCATTGTGGTCTATATTTAACAATCTAGTGAGCATCGATGCAAACTGGTTTTTCACAGAGCCTTCTGGGAAATTTCTAGGACACTGGATTTTGAAACACTATAGTAAGTAGTGACAGAATTCACACGCAGCCATGATCTATACGCATTTTGAAATGTATTTCATGTAAACAAAGAAATATCTAAATCCTTTCTATTAAACTCATCTCTGGAAAATGACCAATTGTGTGTATTTATCAGAGGTTGCCAAAAAGCCTGTGGGTCTCCTGGAAAAGACCTAAAAGCTGCAAATGGATTCATTTAAATGTCTGTGCTAATGTCCAGATAAACAGGTGAAACTCAGCCAGGTTCTGGGTGTAATCCAAATGAGCAAAGGCTTGGTACTGGAAGACAGGGCTCAGTGAGAGCGTAAAAGCATTACACAGCTCCTGGCGGCCAAACACACACAATCTACTGCCAGTGAACTCAACCAGTCAAGCTGTCTGACGAACTGAAAGGATACCCAGATTGGGGGACACAACCGTCACATGTTAAAGATCAGAGAAAGTGTATGCAGTGGGAGCAAGTAAAGCAACAGATTAGAAAAAAGAAAAAAAAATCACAGCAGTGCACTTATCTCTAGGAGAACACTATGTTCTGTAGCACTCTGAACCGCCTGCAGGGCTGCCCAGCACATTTGACCTTGGGTATTACACTTAAACTGACCCCAAGTACACTTGTGCCCAGTGCACACAGCAGACGCGCACACACAACGGTCAAAAAAGGGAAAAGCTTTGCTGATTAAGTCGTGCAGTCTGACTATTGCACTTTATTGCCCACCTATGGTACAGTTTGTAGTGATTTTCCTTCGCTTTGGATTGTGCCGTAATAATTCTAGCTCCCTCTTGGTCGGCTCCCATGTAGTGTATTTCTCCCCAATGCCTGCAGATACGAAATAAAATGCAGTGAGCTCAAACATAGTTTTCATGTTGCCTTTACAGTTTTTATATTTGCAGAAGAACCATTTACCTTGCAATTTCCAAGCTTTTCTCTGTTCCTCTTTGGCAATCTGCTCCATTTCTTTGTCATATATGTAGTCTTGACATACAAAACAATATATTCCACCGTATAATAAGTCTATTGCTGCAAGGAGAAAGATAATGAAACAGTGAGAGATTATGCAATTATTACAGTAGTTCACCTTTGGTTCAGTTGCCTCCAGGTCAAGGTAAACATTTATTTATTATTTCTACAATGCATTACCATCTCTTTACATGGGCTACTGATACAGCAGGAGCACTGTTGCTATGTGTGCATTTCTTCCCCTCTCCCACCTATAAAATCCCACCAACAAATGTTCCAGTCTTCCGTTTTCAAAGCTACAATGGCTCCGTTCTGTTGCCGTGACAACCTATTTTTAGTTTAACTGGATGTTTTATTCTGTTTTAGGTGCTACCCACACTAAGGGAGCCGGCTTCTGCATCATGCTAAACACTCGGCACAGGAATCAATTTTGGGTGGAGCGTCATAAATATTTTGACGGCGTAAAATGGGCAGGAGTAGAGAGAGGGGGGTCAAAGCCAAGACGTGAACCGATGTTTCAGTGAGCTGAATCCTGAGCTGAAGATATGCTGCTTTGCTTGGATGAAGGTCAAGAGCTTAACACATATGGAAGTGTGAAGGAAAAAGTAAAAAGCTGTTGGGAACAGCAAGCTTAAATCAAAAAGGAGGCTGGCGTTTCCTTCGCCTTCGTAGCAGGGGAGTTTGGATTAATTTGATTAAAGGCAGAAATGTCACAATAGCTTATATACATGTATGTAAGAATTTTAATACAACCTATTAAATCAATCCAAGCCAACAATCCACACTATTGTACCCATGCATTTGGTTGTCCCCATCTAAACCCCCGTCTATTAGAGCCGTATTAAGCCTAATTAGCATGTAAAGCTGAGTGAGGTTTCCCGATAGCAGTGGGTTAATAAGCTCTACATCCCTCGCTGCTGTATGAAGAAGACTTTAACTAAAAGACTCTGACATTTGACTGCTTTTGGATGTCCCGCTGGAATGGGAATGGGAATCCCATCTGCTCACAGGTGAAACCGCATGAAAATTATATTTTAGTTAAGTTCACTTGGATGAGATTTCTTTCACCCGAGAGAATAAAAAACAATTAAAACAAACCCAATGGAGGATAGGGGACTTGACATGTATGGTTATTTATATCAATGAGCAGGGATCATGCTGGGTGTATAAAAGATTCAAATTCTTACAAATAAATAAAGTATCAACTTCTGAGGGTGTTTCTTACCAAGATTGTGTCTCTTGTTCTTTGCGTGCTCGTGGATGTGTTTCTTTGTAAAACAGCCGAAAAAGACGCAGTAGAGACAAGAGTGTAGTCGATTCAGGTGGGCGCCACACATGTGACAGATACACGACTTGGCCTGTAAAAAAAATAAAATAAAATAAAATTACCCAAGGGAGGACAGGGGTTTGGGGGAGGACAACGAAATTGAGAGCAAAAAGGAGCAGACAGGGGTCTTGATGTTGAGTGGCAAGCATTAAGAGTGGAATTCTCTACAAGCCAAAACAGATTTCTATCTTCCCTCTTAGACGCACAAGAACTTCAACATGAAAACACTCAGATTAACCGCATATGAAAGGGAACTGAAAATAGGGTTGAGAAATTAAAATGCAGTAGAGAAACGACACATTTTTCCTGAGAATCTTTCCTTCTGATGATGGGATTTGCGCAACGCTTTGCAGGCATTTCGGAGGAGGCGAGTAAAACCTGTCTGAGGCGAACACATTATCCGCAGTATCAGGGCATGAGTAGCTTTAATTCAAACGTTAAGATAAGTGCGGAGAGGAGCTGAACATTGACATGAAAACTGCAATAAAGAAAATCAAAGGCAGATTTTCGATAAAAATGACTGAGACAAAGCTAAAAATGTGAGGAAAAAATGTCTGAGATCTGCCTCTTAACTAGGAGGCTGCACACCGAGCATCAGACAAACAACAAATCATGTCGTATGACAAGGCGTGGATGGAGGAGCACAACCGTGCAGCTTAGAAATTGACAACCAACTCACCATAAAAGCTGTTAAGTCATCAGCTATTCTTTAAAAGATGCAAAATCTGAATTTAGATATCAGGAACCAAAAAACAGTAGGAGAGATCAGAATGATAAACGCCTCTTTTATGGGAAAAACAGTAGAAGAGGAAGTGTGCAATTAAACCAACTTAAATAAATACTTATAAGAAATGAATTCAGAAGACCACTTAGAAAACCTTTTTTTGGGTAAAATCTTTGAGCAGTGATGTAAACGTATAATGTTACACTATGAGAAAAACATCAAACAGCCGAGTACTAGGGGATAAAAAAAGAGGCTGCTCCACTGTGGTTTACTTCCTCCTCCCTTCATCTCATAAAAACTAAAAAGCCCAACTGTACACCACACAACCATTTTGCATACACTCACTGGCTTTTGAAAAGGCCTCTCCATAGTAACAGCCTAAAATATCAATGACTGATATTTTAAGATTAGACTTTTAATGATTTTTTTATATAAAAGATTGATTGTTCAATTATTAGGAGAACAAAAAAACATGACGGTTCAGATTTCAAAAAGGGAGTCCATGAAAACGTAGCTTTGTCTACGTGCTGCACCTTCTCATTCAACACTGAACTTTGTTATCATGACCAAATCTGACATGGAAAACCTGATTCAGTCTCTTCTTTATCACAAACAAAAACCGGCTTTAGGGACAAAGCCTTCAGACACATTTTTCCTCACACTACTGGTTCATATCACTGCTTTAGCCATTCAGATTAGTACATAAGGCAACACTGAATGACAACTTTGAATAACAAATGTACTAAAATTACAAAATCTCAACAGAAAGCATGGCAGAAATTGATGAAGCAACTCAGTTGTAGCAAGGTGTCATTTGGGTATATTAATGTGATAAATAATCTGCAAAAGCAGCAAAAAAAATACCAAAAGTACTCCTCAGTACTGCAACTAAACATATTCGAAAAAACTAGTAACTTAAACGTTTGGACAATGTCCTTTCATTGTATTTAGCTATTCCCAAATGGTGTTAAATGATCATGTCGTGGTGATTTAAAGAGTCATTCTATTGAAAATTGTGTTTTTGGTGTTTTTAACATGGTTTTGTAGCATTTTTGTTACAATGGAGAACATATATAAAAGGTTGAAACTGTTTCTGAGTACTTTTTTTTAATTCAAATCGTTTTGGATCAGAGGCAGACGAAAAACCTGTGGTTTGAAAAAGCTCGAGTTGGTGGCAACTGCCATGGGCGAGCCAAAGTCCCCGTGCTCCGCTCTAATTCCAAATGCTCCATTTGGTGAGAAATAGCTCCATTAACGTCTTCATTTTCCTCGTCCGAGTTCCCACATGGCTCAAAACTGCGACTGGATAGTTCAGATATTACTCTGCGTTGTTTTTTGCTACACAAATGTTAGCTTGGGGTTGTAATGAACTGCAAGCCAACGGGAGAGTGTAAACTAAGGCATGCTGGGATTTCAACGTAGGCTAATTCCACGGACACAGTCTCGACCACAACCCAGAATTCTGATGTGCTGCAAAACAAATTGTCTTTTTGAATTAAGCTAAATACGGCATTATCAGAATTTAAACGAACAACTGGGAATGACTTTGTGTTAGAAAAAATATAGCTGGCTTTAAAAACTTTAGTGCATTAAAACACAAAAATGTCAACATTTAACATTGTATTTTCCAGTGTCACTAGCCCCCTTTTTAACGTGCTTTTAAACTATTTTTTATAGTCTACAAACTTCTCATTTACATCCATACAAAAAACAAAACAAAACAGCAATAAATGTGAATAATACAATAAAAAAAGATGTTTTCTCAACATTTGACTTAAGCCTGGGCGATAAAACAACAACTGTATTTATCAAATAGAACTTTTTCCTAAATAGGAAATGAGTATCGTAATAGACTTTTCTTTTGAAGGGTGCAAAAAAAAAACTCGCCAGTAGCGAGTATTTTCCCCTCTTTGGCGAGTAAAAGTTAGAGGGTTAGTTACCACATGGTAAGTAAATGCTTGGATCTAATTAGTTATGTCTATGAGCTTTTCTTTTGTTCTTTCCTCCTTCACCGTCTGATTGCACACAAGATAAACACAGACAAGCCCACACCAACTCCAAACAACCTGCTGATGATTACACATTTCTTTTATGAGCCATAGAGCGTTCAAATTTGACAATTATGGTTATTTGATTTATATTGTGAAAAAAAAAACGATATTGTGATGTTAAAATTCCATTTCACCCAGCCCTACTTTGACTCTTTACTTTTGATTGCTCCCTTCAGGGGTCGCCACAAGCAAATTATCTGCCTCTGTGCAACCCCGCCCTCTGCGTCCTCCGTACACACACCAAATATCCTCAGGTCCACCTCACTACATCCATGAACCTCCTACGGTCTCCCACAAAATTTGGCCTACTTCCTGGCAGCACTAACGTCAGCATTCGTTTACCAACATATTTACTTTTTTCTCAACCTGGCAAGGATTTGTTGCAAATATATAAGACTAGATATGACGACTTCGTAATTGAGAATTGACTTAATTTCCAGTTCAAAACAGCAGAATTTAATAGTGGTCCAATTGTCAAATTCACATTTGGGGCTAACCCAAAACAGTTTTTTACAACTGGTAATTTAAACTGAAAATGTGTCACTTTTAATGATAAAATTATGAGTAATTGCAATTAAATAAAATAAACAAAAAAAATGTGTTAAAGAAATTATGCAGAACATGTTTCTAAAACAGTACTTTTTTACATTAAAACAGCTTCATTCTAATAAACCCTTCCTACAAACATAATCAAGAGCTTATTGCATTAAAAGCCCAGCTGGCGTAATTGTGACAATCACAGCATTAGTTTGTAAAGGAATAAAAAGAAGTGCCTCTATAAGGAAGACTTGAGTGATACAATCATTGATCATTTCTCATTTTGTAAGACTGTGTGGGTGCAACGCTGACATTTGTAGAGCACTATAGTTAGAAACAGAGGAGCGGGAGTAGTTAAGTGACTGTACATACATCTACTTTCAGATGAAAGTGACGCTCGCACCAACTTCAAAGCAGCTTGCATTGAGCATGGTAGAATATTCAGTTTTCTGCTGTATCTGAGCATTCGTGCGATAGCATTACATTAGAAGAGATATGTAGAATCATAAAATAACTTTTAGCTTTAATTAATCCATTAGCAACTCTAAATTGTGGAGGGAAAATTCCTGCATCAACGCTAGAAGAAAAAGGATGAATGCAGATAAAGACATGGGACTGACATCTACAGCAAGCTTTAGACTTTTCAGGAAGAA
The DNA here is from genome assembly GCF_002922805.2 of Oryzias melastigma. Taxonomy (NCBI): domain Eukaryota; kingdom Metazoa; phylum Chordata; class Actinopteri; order Beloniformes; family Adrianichthyidae; genus Oryzias; species Oryzias melastigma. Next base: position 11,358,737 of record NC_050519.1, read on the forward strand.
AGAGTTGGAAAGAGAAAATAGTAACAGGAAAGAAATAAATAGCAGTACAAGTAGTTTTTACCGAAGGAAAGCCAAATGAATTTGCAAAAACGTGGAGAAAGGGGAGAATTTTCTTAGAACCATACTCAAGTTTGACCTAAACGCTGCAATTTTGCACTCGTCTCTAAACCCACACAGTCTGAGCCGCTCCAAAACACAGTTCCTCTTATGCACCACAAAACCAAGCCAAACACAAGAACAGTCAAAGCCACGCCTTGCCCTCATTCTCTTTCTTCTTGGCCTTAACGCCGCTTAACAGAGGAGAAAATCTCCTTCAGCTCTCACAATGGTTAGCGCTGCTCTGTCACAGAAGTCCGGCATCTCAGAGTCCAGGGTCTTTAATGTTCTATTACGCTTGCTATTGATCAGCTGCTGGCTCGGGAGGCTGAAACAAGTGTTGCATAGGTAGAAAGCTCATGTTCACATCCGTTCCAGATGGAGGACGGCAGCTCCCATCTGGGAAGCCTGCTTTGAGGCCAAGCTGGCTGCTTCTTGTGTGCAGGGATACGACCCTACTGATGTTCAAAGGTGCGGATTGATTGCAGAACATGTTCAGAGAGGCATTAGCAGAATGAATAGCTCCCTAATGCACCTTTAAACTAAAAGCACAATAACATTTAAAGCTACATGGGCCACAATGAAGCAGAGAGTGCCCATCAGCGGTGCACGCAGAAACACGAAAGCACCGTCTACACTTAAATTTATTTCAAATCGGCGCGCATTCCTCACTCCACAGAACTAAATCGATGCATTTACTTAGTTATATTAGTTGGTGAATGATGCGAGAGGCTGTGATTGAGGGGAGAATGGTTTACGTTGTGGACAAAGGTCCAGTTGAGCTGAGCGTGCACCGACTGCAGCAAAAAAAAAAAAGAGGGAGGAGAGTCAACACAGACTAGATAACATAGCTATAAGAGAGCAGTGACTCACTGTGCTGTCTCACATCCATATTCGGTGCTTATTCCCAGCATACAAATGCTCATGCTTTAACTAAATCAACAATGTCGAAAAGAACTATACACTCAGAATGTCTCAGTAAAATGCTTTAGTCATTTGCTGAAAACAGTCAGTCGAAATATGCAAAAACACTATGATTGTGGACTTTTTTTTTTTTACCAACTATAATGCTGAAAACCTCGTTGCAGGCTGACCCCATAGGAATGCTGCCTGTCAGTGCTTTGGCAGGATGATGTTGCCCCCAATCCCCACCGTCTGTGGATGACTGCAATATGCACCCTCTGCAAGATCCCCTGGAGCTTTACACAATAATAATGTTTGGCTTTTTTTTTGTTGGATGTGTCCTCCATCAGTACATTGCAGCCCCCGTTGACAATGACATGGAGTGTGGGCTCTGAATGAGAATACATTTCCCCCCCTCGTATAGATGAATCCGAGTCGTGGGAGACATTGGACGTCGTTGGAGTGCATACTTTATCCTCAAACTGTCACACGATGCTTTAAGGATATTATAGCTAAACCATAAGCCTTAGCCAGCGGAGCTGGGCTTCTTACGGTTTTCAGAATAAAAAAAAAAAGGAAACGGAATAAATTACGGACAGAAGGTGTTCTTTAGAATCTTTAGGGATTCCAGAATGCACAGATCCAGTGTTGGAGTACTGCAATTAACCAATAAACAGCAACATAATCATGAGGGAAAAGCAAGAACGGAAAACGGCACATGGCTAAATCTACGAGTCTGTAAAGATATAAACATTACGCGTTAACAGAAAAAGTAACTTTTTTAAGATTAGCAGGTTTCACCAATAATCTAAAAGAATAATATTCTTCAGTTGTTCAAATTAAAAGGGATCATAACATTTTCATCAGGAAAATCTGAGAATTACAGAAAAAAAGGAAAATATATTTTTTTAATGGTACAACAGGTTTCAACTCTATGGCAGCCTCAAGTAACAGTTTGCATGGTCTAAAACCACAATCAACTTTTTTCTTTTTTTAAAGGACAATAACCATCTCTGAACAAAAGAAGAAACCAAGTCACTTGGGCGCAGTCTTTTTAACAATAGGAAGATTGATTGCTTTTTGGTTTAAAGCTTGGACAACTACAGATGAGTGATTGACAGATCATTAGCCAGATGGCGGGACTAAAGGATGGCTGGAAGGCAACACTGAAATGGCTCAAGCCACAACCACATGCTTTTTTTTTAAACCGGTGCTATACCACAGCAAATCAAGAGATATTTTTAAAAGGAAGGGGTCAGAATAAACAACTCGGAGAGAACACCACTTGTGCATCTGTCAAAGGTCTATAGGTTTACTTAGGCGTGGGATACTTGGATATAAATACTGAGAAAAAAAAATCAATATCTCAGTTCTTATTAATAATCCCTTGAGGCTGAAAAAGTAACTGAGATGAGGGGCGAGGAAAGTACGCACTTGTGTTTTGCTGAAAATATATGCTGCAGGCAACAAAAAACACGTCTTTTACATGTGTAGCAAAAAAAACAAAAAACAGGAAATTACAAAAAAAAAAATGTACCTAGCTATATAATTACAAGAAAAATGTTCTAAACAATTTTCCTTTTTGTTTGTTTTTCTTTTATGAATTGTGTCATACTGTGATTACATTACAAAATGTTTCCTCTCTTAAAAATTCTGAATCTTGAATGAAAATCTGAATTATTTAAATGTGCAAAACCATAGATGGAAAACAAATGAAAAAAGCGGTTCAAAGTCAACGAACAAGAAGTTGCCAGACACAAACACACTAGCTTCCTTATAGACGTAAAAGTGGGAAGCATTCTGAACAAAATAAACTGACATCACTCTACGATCAACCTATAAATATGAGTTTCCTCTTCCAGAGAGAGTTACAGTGAATGACAAACGGAACCCTCAGGTTGAAGAGGCCAGTGAGAGTGTTTTAATGACAAGAAATCAACATAAAATACAATAGAGTGCTGATATTTAATTAGAAGAGTCTTGAACTGAATATATCCCGCCTTTTGAGGACATATTGTTAAAGGATGCACTGCTTCACCAGTGCTAGTGTTTTGTTGTGTTTTTACATACAACTGCTGTTTTTCTAACAGATATTTGGCCTAAGCTGAGCTTAAAATGAAAACTGAAAACATGGAAAAGGAGGAAATAAGAATGTGGGAGTGAGTGCTGAAGAGAAACAAGCAAGCAGTATGAAGAGACTGTGAGAAAAGGAGCCCGGTGCTGTGAATGTATGCTGATGAGTCAGAGTAGGCCTGCGATGTGATGGATACAGATCTGACAAATGAGATCTGCTCATAGCACCACAATCAACCGCTTTCTGAGATGAGTCGTGCCTCGGTGCGCTCGCTTGTGGGCGTGCGTGTGCACCAATTGAAAAAAATGGAGGAGGAAAGGCGTGACATAAATATGTCATCCTTATAAATATGTCAGTATTTCTGTGTCCAACACCATGCAAAATCTTTGACTTAACTTGGTATGCACAAACAGGGGGCGGTGTCTGTTCTGCTAGTGTATAAAAGCACTAAAAAAATATATAAGTTCGATGAGGTTTAATGTTTCTCAAGTGACACCAAACCTAAGGTTATAGGTCTAAAATTACCCGTAAGGGTTGTATTGCATCGTATTTGTGTCCAAAAGGTAGCTCTATACAATAAATAGCCTCATGCAGAACACTAACCCTCTGAGATCAACAAGCACACCCAACAAGAACATTCATTCATAAAGATTCAAGCATTCCCTTCATCAAACAGAAGGAACAAACTAAACTCACTAGAACTGGAATAACTGATTTAGGGCAGAAAAAATATGCAAATAATAAAGGTAAAGACAGTTTAACGAGCAGGCGATGATTAACCTCTTACTGCTGGAATCTGACTGAAAACATGATTCATCTTCTTCATTATTAAACCAAACAGAATGCATATTTAGATCTGTTTGTAACGTAAAAGTCCAAGTTCACTTACAAAAAGGTTTCAATGTATTTACCACCTCATTGAAACGCATAGTGAGATTTTTTTAATCCTAATTTGAAGTTTTCCAGAAAATCCTCCATTATTTTTCATATATTTTTCTGGACTCAGAAGGAAACACACATGACCACCTTCTAAGAAGTTGAACTTAACGTCCCACTCCGATCATCTTTTGATCTATTTTAATAGCTTTCCTAGAATTCTTTTAATTATGATTATACTATTTTTATCCCCAAAAAACCTGTAGTTTTTTAGAACATAGTTTCTGCAGAGGGGCGCTAGCTCATCAGAAATTCACCTGCGAGTTGTGCGGAGGAAGCCTGCCCTGACTTCCCATCATCCTTTTGTTTACGTGTTCTCCGGCTAGCTCAAACCCCAACTTAGCATTAGCAATGCAACAAAAAATGGCAAGCAATATCAGAGCTATCCAGTGGTATAATTTTGTGCCAGATTCCAGATTGGACAAGGAAAACGGAGATGACCATCGATTTATTCGTCTGCAAGTGGATGCATCGGAATGAAGCAGAACAGGGAGCATGGGGCCCGTCGATTGTAGCTTCTGTCACACCTACAAGCTTTTTCCAACAGCCTGATTCACAATGGTCTAAATAAATAAATACTCAGAAATTTTATTTTAAAGTTTAACTTTCTTTATATGACCTTCATCATAGGAGGAATTGCATTAAAACATGCCAAAAAAAAAAACCAAAATTAAATAAATAAATAAAACTATTATTCACTGGAGTGGGTCTTTAGAAGAAAGCATTTCAGTCACTGCTTTTCAGGTTAGATTATGCAGTTTCAACAAGATGTGAGAATCCTTAAGTATAAGCATCCCGGCATTTCACAACACTTCTAAAGCCTGTTTTTGTACTTTTTTCTATTACAAGCAAACTCTGCGTGGGCAAAATCGTCAGTCAAGCTAAGTGTAAGTATTATTTTTGATAGTGTATTCACAAATATCCTATGATCAAAAGAAAAAGAAAAAAAAGTAAAAAAGGTGCTTTCATTCACACTGATCATAGGCCTTACACTCCTTACACAGTAGTGTAGAACAGTAATGATGAGGCTGATTCATTTCCCTAACAAAGGCTTACATTTATTGGTATTTAGAGCTTTTTGCATGTTTTTATCGCAGTGAACTGAGCGGGAAATCAAGTCTGCTCCAAATTCATCTGATCTACCTGCATTATGTCATCGGGGATGAGGGGAGGACACGCATCTGCACCACTCGACAAAACACCAACCATATTTATGTCGAATTCAGCACGGGTGATCAAACGTGTTGCAGATAAATAAAATCCGTTTCTTTCCACGTAAACATCGCGGTACTACTAGCAGACAGAGCACGGCTGACTAGAAGAGGAGGAGAGAATGGGTGGGACGGCACAGGGCCAGGCAGGTGTGGGGAGATCCCAGCAGAGAAACAGACACTGAAGCAACCAGCTGAGCTCCACTCGTTTATACTAATGAAAGAACAACCAAAGCGGTCAAAACAACCGCCAAGAAGAACCTAAAAGAGCCGCTAATGTGTGAGCTAATGGGGAGACACAATGGGTTTCAGCTGGTTGTTGGGGTGTTAGCCCGTGGCCACAACTCCCCTAAATCCCAAGTGTCCTCCTCCAGCAACGCACAAACCGAGCAATGTGGCTTCAGAAAATAAAAGTTTTGCTTAAATTAATTTAGGTATTGACGTAAAATTCCGCGCATACTACAAAACAAGCAACCGGTATCCGCAGTGAGTGAAGAAGACTAGCTAAGTTACCGGTGATAACGTAGGTGGCTAACAGGAAAGCTTGCTACTGCATGAGTACAGTCTCATTAAGCTCGTGATTTTGTTCGGCTCCCTCCGTGACTGTGTTTGCTGTGGGACATTATTTGCTAATTATCAACGAGTGTGCCTCTTGAAAATGACCTGCAGTATGTTCTACGAACTGGGAGACAGTGGGTGTTTTTACCTTGCGTCTTCTGGTCTCAGCAGTACCACTCCAAACAAAGCATTGGTATATGACTCGAAGGTTTTGTTTCCAATTATCCACCTTATAACCGTTCACATGGGAACAACCGGCCGGACTCATGACAGACAAAACATTCAGTATGTTTTTTGAGTGACAATGAAGAGTCTCTTGAATTATTCAGTCAGCTAGGCTAGCTAGCACGAATAGTCTGTCCACAAATGGTTTCCGTTTGGAAATGGGACAAGCGATGTAGTATCCGAAATGATCCACAGGCATCTGATAAACACGGTGTTTGATCAACTACCTATAAACTATGTAATGTTATTATCCAAAATAATTCCAAACCCTCAAAAAGGAAACTTCTCGCTGCTATTGGGACAGTTGTCTTTTCCTTTAACGTTAGCTCCTGTTACACTCTGACGATAAGTTAGCTTTCTTTTTCTAGTTAGCCTGCTAACTCTGAGAGCAGCTTCACAATGCCCGCCCAGTGTGGACCATGATTTGTCAACACAAAGACGTTACGTCACTACGTACATTTTATGACAACGCTGGGTGCGTTTGGTTTATCTCGCAGCGCATGCCGTTTTGCAGAAACACCAATTTACGCCAAAGTGAGAAGGTTTATTTGACATTTTCATCACATTACATTAATCTCGTCTAAATATATTGTTTTGCACAAAACGTGGACATCTTCACACCTTAACCATAAATAATTGTAAATGTATGCCAATTACTGGAGTAAACAAATGCATTTAAATAGATTTTTTTTGTTTGTTTATCATTTGGTTTGAAAAAGTATCTATCTATCTATCTATCTATCTATCTATCTATCTATCTATCTATCTATCTATCTATCTATCTATCTATCTATCTATCTATCACCCGTTCACTTTAAATAAACGGGTTCAAACCTTTGACTGCAGGAGTCCCCACTGTTTTCGGCTCAAGCACTCCACCTAGTGGAGACTTTTATAATGTCAACAAAGAGCCCACAATTAAGCTTCATTCTCTGCTGCAAGAATGCTGTAATTACAAAATGAGACAAGGAAAAACATAAAAAAATAAAAATTGCTAAATTTCAAACTGTAAAATAGTAAGAGACAAATTCATCACTGGGTTGAATATAGAAGACATGATATTTATATTCTTGAATAAGGTGAAAGATACACATTTAAGGAGTGCTGACTTTCATAGTGAAGCACTGATTTTTAAAATATCCACTTAACTGGTCTTAGACTGAGAATGTTCATGCTTTTATTTATTTATGAATTTTTCATCTCAGCAACCTTTTAGTTGTGACAGTCGTAACAGTTGAGCAAATAAAAATAAATAGAAGCTGGTTCACATTTTCTTTGTTGGAATAATCTGTAAATCCAGTAAGGGTAAAAACAGTTAATTGACTTAATTAATTATATTGTCATTGGGAAATAGCATTTTGGATTGAAGCACTGTGAGGATCACTATAACGTAAAAACGACCATCACAGCAGACAGCACTTAGGTGATGGCAGAAAAAAAATATTAACCATCAATACAGTCCAATGTGTGGAAACACTTTGAATTTTTCAAAGACATTTCACCATACCGTGTGGTAGAATGTTCTAATAAAGTTCTGTTTGTATTATTTTGGTGTGGTGAGGAAAAAAAAAAGCAGTGGGCCAAAGTTTCTGAAACAAAAATGTGAATTGATCTGACAGTAATTCTTGCTTACTTGTTTATTTGTACACATTGATTATCTTGCAAGAAATACAAGGAATCAGGACAATATCACCTGCATGGTTCAGTACTCAGGTATTTATCTCTGAGTGACACTGGTTTAGTTTTTGCTAAAGATGTCCTGGATCGATTTGAATCAGATCGCTCAAAATAAACCAATATCAACTATGAATCATGTAATCATGATAAGAATCAAATCGTTGTTAAAAGTGAATCGTTACACTCCCCAATATCAGTCTTAACACCGTTGGTGACATTTATTTTGAGAAGGAAGTTCCACAATGTTTCACTTGGAGGCAGTGTAGGTCTACTCAACAGATGTCTACTTGATGAAACCCACATTATTCCTAGTTTGAAAATACAACAGTTTGTCTTTTTTGTGCATGCATGTATTTAAGGATTTATTTTTGTGCACCTTCAACAGTAGAACCAGATTTTTAAAAAGCACAGTGTTTTTGTTGGTTCAAATGTAATTTTCCACCCAAAAAAATCAGTATTTACTGCCTGACTAAGATGAAAAACTCATCTAAAAGTTTTCTTATGGCCTTTGACTGGATGTATTTTCTGCATTTTTAAATTAGCACAAATTCCATATTAATTAAAGATCATTAAAGAAGCTCTTGAAAAGTTTTGGTGATTGTCAAAACTGTAAAAACTTCTCTTAAGATGATATAATGGTTACATTTTTGTAGTATTAAAGGTGAAATGCCAATGATAAAGATATACTGTAACACAAAATATTTGAATTTATGTGTCCATCTGGTTATGAGCTAATAAATTATTGCATTTCTCTTCCAAAATTCTTAGATTTTGCATTCTTCTAAGTTGTTAAAAAACAGTCTGAATCTTTTTTTTTTCACTCTAGGGCTCTAATCCTGACTGGTGATTTCATTTTTTTTTTTTTTTTTTTTACCAGGAGACTTCAATACTAACATGGTCATTACGAGTTATATGTGAAATAACATGATGTAACATCACTGATCTGGAACCAACTGATGATTTCTTATTGGACTCATGACAAACAGCATGTTCTAGCACAAGGGCATCTGTCAGTGATGGTGACGCCAGGATACCATAGGCAGGAGGTCATCGGCTATGTTGTTGTGCCATCTGACCTTCAGCTGTGTGCCTTGGAAACTTCAGTGAAAATGAGGGGACATTTCTACCAACTGGTAATGAGTTGGATTACTAGGCAGGGGGAAAATTCCGGACAGACCTGGTAGGCCCAAAGCGAGAGTCTGCAAGGGAACATCTGGCTTTAAGCCCACTGTCACAAGGACTTCCAACTCCCAAATGCAGGGGAGCCTCAACCAGGAGCCTTGAGACATTGTGTCAGAGTGAAGAATACTTTCAAATCCCCCTGTCAATCCAGCTGATCAAAATTATAGCTGTGATGCTTTCTGGAGTGTCACAAACCTGGTAGTAGTTGTTGGAAGCAAGTAAGGGATGCAGTCAAGCAGAAACGGGAGTCCTGTTGAGTTTGGGTGACTTGTGGGACCGCTGAGACAGCTGACAGGTATTAGCAGCCTGAGCAGCATGCAGAGCGAGCAGTTGAAGAGGGAAAAATGAGTCTGGAGAGGAAGAATTTGAAGTTTGGAGGATGTTTTCTGTGTAGAAGTAGGTCAGGGCATCTTGCCCCTTGCAACCCTTGACAAGCGGAGAAAAAGGACCAAATGGATATGAAAAATTTATATTAGATAGTAGACATAACTGAGCTGGGATTCATTGAATTCAAGCATTTAAGACTTGTTTTTTTAATTATCTCAATTTGAAATTCTGAGACTAAATCACAAATGAAAGTGACCTTCTCTTTATGCAGTCAAATGTGGTTTCCAGGAATCAAGATCCAGATTCTCATTATAAATTGCTTTGTTGTTCAATTAAACAGTTCAATGACAGAGTGGTCAGGTTGGAGTATGAAAATGACGAATCATGAATCACTCCCACAGGAGGATGAGTCACTACAACAATCTCTGTTACACAGAATATTCAAATGACATCTGAGTGACAGAGATAAATATTTTAAATCGTAATTTATTTAATAATGGATTAAAAACATTCAAAATGCTTTTTATTTCTGCAGGTTATCAACAGATAATGGCTGTTTTGAAAAGAGAATCCTTTTAAGATTTTCAAGTCTTCAAAGGTTTAACCTAAAATGGAATAATGTGCAACAATGATTAAAAATTATGTACAAAATTTACAATTTGTAGGTTGCTTGTTCTTTTCTGTAAGGGTGACAGAGTATTTATGTAAATGTATCCTGAGAACATTCAGGGAAAATGTGTTTTATTAAATAAAGAGGAGTTCCTCAAGCGCAATGTTGGAACATAAAGCCAGAAAAGTCCAGCTTGATGGGAAAAAACAGTGTCAGACTGACTTAAGTGTTCTATGATTAGACAACAGATCAGCAGACAGGACGTCTGCATCCTACCAGCTCTCCGCCAAGGATGCTGGGATGTGACCCATCTGTTGGAAACTGTCATCTGTCTTCTTTACGTCACTGCAGAGAGCGGGCGGGGTAAGCCAAGCCATTTGGGGAGTGTTATGGAGAAGTTCAAAAGGAAGTGTTCCGAAGTGACCCAGCCAAAGAGTCGCTCTACAACTCTCTTGTCAGTCGTTACATTTTCTCCTGGGTTCATGGAAGAAGTTTTACAGGAAACGGCAAGTAGTTCATCTTTGTCTATAAAAGGGAAATTCTGTGGTAAAATTTTGAACCAGTAATGGTCAGACAAACCGTTATCATTTTAAAATGTTAAAAAAAATCACAATTTCCCATCACCTAATGTGCTTTCATTGTAAGATTATTTGTTTTAATAAGGAAAATCTAAAAAAAAAAGTGTAGTGAAATGATCATTTCTGACATTTTATTTGTTTTTGCTCATGAATTAAATGTATTAAACATTTCACAAATACTGCAATTGTAACAAGAATACAAAATATCAATTTAAATATATTTTGCAGATATATTACATGCAACTAATATTCTTTCAACTGATTAAAAACAAAGATAATTAAACAACAGACACACTATGTTTGCTTAAATTATTGCTGGAATTTTATTTTGAGAGGTCCTATGTGACCGTAAGTAATCCAGGCTGCAACAACTGAGTTTATATGACCCCAAAATCTAAGTATTTTAGTCTCTACACATTCTGGTTAATGTAGATAATTGATTTAAATTATTACAGCATTTAAAATAACATCTAAATTAAATAACATCAAACCAGATGTTCAGCTGATCAGATTTAAAAATAGCACTATTCACATTTCAAATAGGTCTCAATAGAATGTGCTATGCAGTGACCAGACCAATCATAATGACCCAAAATTTGATTGCTTAAGGTCTCATAGTTTACATCTCAAAATACTCTGATAACTTCAATTTGGTGTTCCTAATCTACATTTTGTGCTACCTTTTGTATGAAATTTGTTATATAAATGAAGATTGATTTGATATTTGATATGATTTGATTTAAATTTGATGTGATCTGATTTAAATGTGATTTGATTTGATTTGACTCCCTAGACTTGATTTGATATGAATAATGTAATCTGTTTTGTTTGTGCAAAACATATCGTTCAAAATCGTAATGAAAATCTGCATTTTACCTGTCAATAATGCCACTCATTTAGATCCTTTGTCGCACCTCTAACCCAGGTAAAGGCTTTACACTTAATTTAATGCTCACCGTCTGTGTCACGTTTGCATTCTAGCTTCTCCAGGGGCGACTGAGAGTTTTTCCCTTTCTGTGCTCACCAGGTGTGAGCAATGAGCTCATGGGATGTTCGCTGGATCAAGAGGTAAATCTTTATTCAATGTGAATGTATATAAGCATGAGTTTAAACTAAAAATAAAAAAAAAATTGAAAAAAACTACAAAAACATCAAAAAGGAGAATCACGTATGCATCACCATGCAATCATTTGTACTATCAAAATAATGTGTAAATTATTCATGTTGCCTAAAAGTTTCCGAAAAGGGCTATAGAAAAGAACCAGGAAGTGCACCATTCATTATTTTGCTTTGTTTTTTTATACATACTAAATACCTCATCCCCATTCCGTGTGAATTAGCTGTGTAAACAGAAAAGGAAAATGATCTCCAGACAAAGATACATGACCTGACTAGAACACCTCATTTATCTTCCAAATGGTCAAATTGTATGGCTCATCAAGAGAGTATATTTGTGTTTGCCATGATCTCTATTGCTTACACAGCCCACCATGTTTCAATTCTCAAGCTTTTCTTGCGTGGACAGAAGGTTGACTTAGGGTGTCAGTACTTCAGGTTACCAGGTAGCAAGATGTGTACCAATCGGTCATTCATTCCAAGTCCTAGGTCATGTGTTTATTACGTGCATTATTAAGTGGTCTTTGACCTAATTTGAGGGGGAAAATTGTGCTATCACTTATTTTTAAGCAGAGCTTTTTTTTTTAATGGTTTTGGAATCATACCACAATCTAAGTGATTTTGTAAAGTGCCTTGAAGTTATCAATTTTCTATTCATGCTTTTAATAAGAATGGCATTTATTTATTTATTTATCTATCTATTGTCATTTGCAAAGTCAAATATTTGTTATACGTGTTTTTATTCTGCCTCAATTGAACATATTTTTTTCAGTTGTGATTGGATTTGAGAGCTCGAGATGCTTGTGACGTCATCAGCCTGCGCCAGCTGCAGAAAGAGAAGCAATGGCGGTAGCTCAAGCAAAGCTCGAGAAGGAGACCGAAGACTGCTCTTTACTGCCTTTAGTTCACGATATTATCAAATGGTAAGGTGAAAGTGGTTTCGGTTGAGACGTATTTACAGTTGTTTTTTTGTTTTAACTCAATAATTTTGTGTAAACTCTCGCCTAGTGGAGTTCCGGTTGATAAAATAGCATGAACTCTCCTCTGTTAAAAGAGCAGGTTTTCCACGACGCTGAAGTTGGCTTCCGATTCACAGCTTCCGATTCGCAAGAGCGTTCCACTGTATTTTTCGAACTCAGACCACCTAAAAACAGATCCTGTTCGAAAACTACTGTACCTAGACAGTTCAAACCAGAATTAAATTATGCTTTAGATAGTAAAGATTACGTCAAACACAGTTTCTGATTTGTGAAAGCTTTTGCTGATTTGTGAAAATGTGAAATAGGAGGATTTTTATCGCATTTTTTGCACTCACCAGTTAAAAACAAGTCCTGTTCAAAAACTACAGGACTTAGACACCTCAAACCTGGATTAAATTATGCTTTGAATAGTAAAGATTGTTTCAAATATAGTTTCTGATTTGTGAAAGCTTTTACCGATTTGTGAAAATGTGAAATAGGATGATTTTTATCGCATTTTTTGCACTCTGACCACATAAGAACAGGTCCTGTTCAAAAACTACTTTACCTAGTCAGTTCAAACCAGAATTAAATTATGCTTTAGACATTAAAGATTACATCAAACACAGTTTCTGATTTGTGAAAGCTTTTGTTGATTTGTGAAAATGTGAAATAAGAGGATTTTATCGCATTTTTTGCACAATCACCAGTTAAAAACAGGTCCTGTTAAAAAACTACTGCACCTAGACAGCTCAAACATGGATTAAATTATGCTTTAGATAGTAAAGATTATGTCAAATACAGTCTTTGATTTGTGAAAGCTTTTTTGGGTGTGCAAAAATGTTGTCTTTTAGATGATTAAACCTCTATTTTTTCAAAGTTCCTCCCTTTTTCCCCGCACCCCAATAACAGCTGCACAGGTACTACCTTGGATTTTCTTTTTCATTAGCCATGATTGTGCAAGTTCTTGTCTATTAAGTAAAATAAATTTCTATCTTATTGAATTTGTGCAAAAATTTCCTACACCTAGCACAATAAAACAGTGCTAGTAAAGTAGTACCTGTAGTGTCCAGGTTTGAGTTGTCTAAATCCTCCTATTTCACATTTTCACAAATCAATAAAAGCTTTAACAAATAAGAGACTATGTTTGACATAATCTTTATTATTCAAAGCATAATTTAATTCATGCTTGAGCTGTGTAGGTGATGTACTTTTTGAACAGGACCTGTTTTTATGTGTCAGATTACAAAAAATGCTATAAAATCCTCCTATTTCACATTTTCACAAATCAATAAAAGCTTTCACAAATCAGAAACTGTGTTTGATGTAATCTTTACTATCTAAAGCATAATTTAATTCAGGTTTGAACTGTCTAGGTACAGTAGTTTTTGAACAGGACCTGTTCTTATGTGGTCAGAGTGCAAAAAATGCGATAAAAATCATCCTATTTCACATTTTCACAAATCAGAAAAAGCTTTCACAAATCAGAAACTGTATTTGATGTAATCTCTACTATCTAAAGCATCATTTAATTCAGGTTTGAACTGTCTAGGTACAGTAGTTTTTGAACAGGACCTGTTCTTATATGGTCAGAGTGCAAAAAATGCGATAAAAATCATCCTATTTCACATTTTCACAAATCAGCTAAAGCTTTCACAAATCAGAAACTATGCTTAATTTATTCTTTACCATGTAAAGCATCATTTAATTCAGGTTTGAACTGTCTAGGTACAGTAGTTTTTGAACAGGACCTGTTCATATGTGGTCAGAGTGCAAAAAATGCGATAAAAATCATCCTATTTCACATTTTCACAAATCAGCAAAAGCTTTCACAAATCAGAAACTGTGTTTGACGTAATCTTTACTATCTAAAGCATAATTTAATTCAGGTTTGAACTGTCTAGGTACAGTAGTTTTGGAACATGACCTGTTCTTATGTGGTCAGAGTGCAAAAAATGCGATAGAAATCATCCTATTTCATATTTTCACAAATCAGCAAAAGCTTTCACAAATCAGAAACTGTGTTTGACGTAATCTTTACTATCTAAAGCATAATTTAATTCTGGTTTGAGCTGTCTAGGTGCAGTAGTTTTCGAACAGGACCTGTTTTTAGGTGGTCTGAGTTCGAAAAATACAGTGGAACGCTCTCGCGAATCGGAAGCTGTGAATCGGAAGCCAACTTCAGCGTCGTAGGTTTTCCTTTAACTAAAGTTTGTGTTGTGTTTTTTCTGTTCAGCATGGATAAGGACAGTCCGGATGTCAACCAGGAGCTGACAAAACTCAAAACAAAGATCCAAGAAGCCCGGGAACAGATCTCCAACATGTCTGGGATAGACTGCAGTCCCGTGGAGCAGCAGCAGCAGCTGGCCACGCTGCGGGAGCAGGTCCGCACCAAGAACCAGCTGCTGCAGAAATACAAGGGACTCTGCATGTTTGATGTACCCAAGGCGTCGTGAGGCTGATCAAACCGGGGACTCGAGCAAAGACTTTTATTTTGAAAAACCCTTTTTGTTTTAGACAGTGAAATTGGACATTTTTGGTTTTTATTTCTTGTTTACCCCAGAGTTAATTATCTGTTTACCTTTTTTCTCAAGGACCTTTTAGTCCAAGATTCAACTTGTAAATAGTATTTTTGTGAATAAATTAATTCTTGTTATAAAGTGTGTCTTTATTTTAATGTACAATGAGGGGTTTGAGGTTTTCCTCAGCTGATTGAGTCTGAATATAAAACCTTTTAAATAAAGGAAAACATTTGCAGCTGCTCACAAATCTTAATTTAGTATATTTTCACAACAAAATGCAGTAAATTAATTCAGTCTTAATGTGAACCTGCATTTTTTTCTCAGACTAATTTCAGTTTTAATCACAAATTGTGTTATTGTTTCTATTTATTGGGCCAGATTTTAGGGCACGTCAGTATGTAGACCAAAACTAATATAAATACTGCACTGTCTCTGAGTCTAATTGCTTTATGTGGCTTATTTTCTGTTATTGTGCCATGCTTATCATTTGTGTAAACAATGGAGTCCCTAATGAATACTTACTCAGACTGTTAACTCTTTATGTAATAGTCTATTTAGGATGTCTCAATAAATTATGTATTTAATTAACTGTGTTTGCATTCCAAACGGCAGAATAGGAAAAACTGAGAGCGAGGTTGAAAACAGGTTATGAAAGTACCAAGTTTTTTTTTATTTTCTCTTTATGCAAAAGTGGACAAAGACATAATAAATACACACATGGAATTCATTTGTTCATTCTGCAGCAAACATTCAAGTTTGAAAAAAGGCAACATGTAAACTTGTTTTTCACCTTCTAGTGCTGCGCTTAGAAAGCAAAATGTAGAATCAGATTTACAGCATTTTCAGAGCATGTTTCACTACAAGTCTTGGCTCAATTTAGACGAGAGTGCCTTAAGTTTGTTGCAGACTCGCTGCGCACAGTCTTATAGGGACAAAGTTTTTACGCGCAAAGAAATGGTCAGCAAATTACGCAGCCCTTTTCTTTGGCGTGGCCGCCTCCGATGGCTTTCTCCTTGATGTACATCAAGTCACTGTGCACGCTTGGTCTGCGCGCAAACGGTGCCACAATCCCATATGCGTTCCCGTCTTTGCACTTCTTGCTTCTGAAGGACTTTCTGTGGAGGACGTCACAGTACTGCAGGGAAACTTTGCAGTGGCGGTCAGGACTCATCTCGTTTGGCAGCTTGGCCATGGTAAAGAGAGTCTGAAACATCTGGTCGACGTTTGTGTTCTTCTTTGCAGAGATTTCAAAGTATGCGCACTGTTCATCTCCACCAACCAGCTGCTCGATCTCCTCGTCCTGCACCTCCCGGTAAAAGTCTCTGTCGCACTTGTTGCCGCAGATGACCAGCGGGACGTCCACGTTCTCCTTAGTTTTGTTGCGCAGACAGGACTTGGTCTCGTGGATTTGGCGCTTCAGGCGCTGCACCTCTTGAAAAGAGTCTCTGTTGTCCAGGCTGAACACTAAGATGAAAACATCACCTGGAAAAAAACAAGAGGAAATGTGCGTTTTAGAGCTGATGATGCTGGGAGATGCAGGATGCGCAAGTTTGGAGCTGAACTCACCAGTAAGAATTGAAAGCCTCCTCATGGCAGGGAAGGGATGGTTTCCAGATGTGTCCAAGATGTCAAGCTGGTAAACGTCCCCTCTGATGCTGTAAAATTTCCGGTGGAAATCTTCAATAGTGGGTGTGTACTGGTCATCAAATCTCTCATTCAGAAACCGAGAGATGATGGCTGTCTTCCCAACTTTAGTGGAGCCCAGAATCACCATCCTGTGACAATTCTTAGCCGGAATGTCAAAGTCACTCTCCGACGGCGACATCTTTTTAATCATGCTTGCAGCTGCAGCCGGTACTGTCTCACTGTCGATCTTAATCCAAGAGTTGTGAGGAGTTTGACCCCCGCTTTGTGTCTGAAGCTGGAAGCGGTGAGAGCGGAGAATTTATAGGGGGATTTTTTGCCGCGCCTCCGTGCGTCATGCGTCACCCTGCAGCTTGGGGAGCAAGATCCAGAAGCTGGAATCATAATGTTACCAGGGCTGCTTTTGTGCGTCAGATCAATCCATGCCTCATGACAGGACAGAGACAAGAAGATAGGAGCGTGTGTGTTTAAAACATAATTGAGGAACCTTCTGTTTACTCACCACATCAACAAGAAAAACAAAGTAAAATCAAGTTTATGATGCATATTGTTGTTTAAAAAAATATGTGACAAATCGATCTTTCAACTGAAATGCATTTTATCTCTTTAAAAAACATGGAACTTGTGGAAAAGTCAATTTGTGTCCAGAGTGCTTAATGTGCTCTCTGCTGTTAATGAATAAACAGACTTTTGGTCAGGAGTGAGCAGCTGGATGGAGGGAGTGGGTGGGGTAAGTGGGTGGGGGGGGCATGAAGCACGTGGAAGGATGAGTGAGCCTCTCAAGACTTTCAGCTCTGCAGGCTGCTACAATTGTAACATTTGTATTCAGGTTTTCACCGGTCAGAAAAATAATACAAACAAACAATAAAATCAAATGAAATATGCAAACACTGTAGCCGCAAATGTCAGAATGGAAACAGAAAAGAAAATGTGCAGCTGCTCGTGTAGTGGTCTAATCCAATTTCTATTGACTTTCTCATATGGTCTATTAATTAAAGGAGCCCAAGATGGAGCCCGCTGTTTGTGACTCAGACTCTGCTCAGCCGCTTTGCCAATTTAAGCACTTATCACCTTTCACCTATCCTCTCACCTGTTATTCACTGTAGAGAGTAAAGATTGCTACTATAAGTGAAAGTCGAGGGATGGATAAATGTGTCAACCGTGTACCAACATGTGACAGTGTTATCTACTTGGTAAAACCATTACATTAAAAGTTGTTTCCCTTGTCGTTTATATAAAAGACTTCACAAAAAGGCCTTTTTTTTCCTTATTTAGCAGGATGGGGAGTATACAACAACACGAGCAGCTGCTCTTCTGAAAACCCTTTGGGTTGTTTTGAACACCAAAAGCAATTGTCAGCAGGTCTTTGAGCTAGTTTACCTTCTAGTGTTGTGAGGAAATTGAGAGTAATTTGTAGGTCAACCAATCAGATCCCGTGTGCCACGAGTTTACAAATCTGCGTCATCGTTTTATTTAACCCAAACAAGACAAAAGGCCACAAAGATTGGATCTTTTTTGATCGTCCATTTAACACCAGAAAATGCACAAGTGAATGAGGCAGCAACAAATAACACAAATAAGTAAATATAGCTCACACTTGAAATGATATTCTAATCTATTTTGACCTCAAAGAAAGGCCTCAGACTGTGTTCATAGATCGATGGGGCTTTGAGATCATCTGCTGTGTCATTTTACATCCAAACTGACATTTATGCTTTACTCTCCAAAATTATGCACAACTGGCACAAGCGTAAACGTGCAACAAGGTCGCCATTTGGTCTTCAAAGGGGGGCATTTTCTCAACAATTAGTGTTTTTTTGAGTTGGGCCGATGACACAGAAGGTCCAACAGTGTGTTATAGCTTTCTAGGACTAACCCTGGACTCCCACGGCCAGCGTTACAGCTCAGGTAGCAGTCTAGCTGAAGCAGATGACTTCCATTTGGTTGTTAATAGCCCCAACTTCACAGAAAGTGCTGCGACTCTGCTCCGGCGTTTGGCAAAAATTTGAACCCAACGAAAGAGATTCAGAGTGCCGGAGAGGCCAGATGGCAGAGGTTGGATGTGATCATATAGCGTGGAGGTTCCTCTAGGAGTTACTTAAAGAGTTACTTAAAGACTCCAGAGGAGCAGTAACGCTTGCTGTGGGAGCTCGAGGTAACCATCTCTTTGTCCGGACCCATATCTATAAAAACAAGTTGCTGGTTAAAAGTCAGATTTTGTACACAAACTCAGATCTCACTTAGCAAAAAGTAGATCAGCTTCGATAAGCAATTCTCCCTAGAACACAACAACCAGCCAGACATCTGTCCTTAACACCTCAAACCACCATGTCCAGTAAAGGTATACATCCCACTACATCTCTTTTCGGGTCGTGGAGTTGCCACATCCTGTTGGTTGGGCAAAGGTGCTTGGAAAGGTCACCAGTCTGCACGATCACTCACACACTCATTCGTACCAGAGACACTTTAGAGTAACCAATTAACCCATGAAGTGTGTTTTTGTACTACGGGAGGAAGCTGGAGTTCCTGGAGGAAGCCCATGTACGGAAGGGTGGGTAGGACATACAAAGAGAAAAGTCCTCACTGAGATTTGAACCAGAGTCTTGTCGCTGTGAGGTGAAAGCGCTAACTACTGTCATATTAGCAAGAAGGAACCAAGTTTAACTAGCATGTCATTAGACAGTTCTCTCTTTTCCTCCAACAAGTCTTTACATTTGACTTAGCAAATGCACCATACAAGTCACTTTCCTCAGCTTTGCTCTCACCCTACACAACCCCCTTTTATCCAGGAGAAGTCATCTACAGCCAGCAGCAGCAGCAGTGTTGACCACTTTGTTAATCACCTGCTTCAAACTCCCCCTGTAATACTCAGCTCTCTCAGCAGAGTCAGCTGACTTTGCCACAAACCCATTACACCAATTTCCACTGGTTAGACTCCTCTGCTTTTGCAGCCAACTCTGTGGATTGAAGGTTTTTTCCCTTTTCTTGGCAATTTTCACAGAGTTATCCCAGCTTCATAAAATATACAGTATGTACTCAGACTGTAACAACACATCTGGCTTTAAGTCTGTGGAGGCAATAATATGTCATCGGAGAAAGTGCTTTTCAATTTCACCTACAAACAGGTTTCTGATTGCTGAGATGGGTTAAAGCCAAGGCCACTATGTTCATGTTGCACCTGTCGCACCAACATCTGTGTCTAAAGGCTGACTGTGCTTGTAGCACTACATCCTTTAAGAGCTGAGCTCAGCACCCCTGGATTGTGATAAATTTGTCTTCAGTCTTACCAACATTTAAACTCCTCAGGCATTCCAAGTTAAACTTTTCTGCATTTTGCTCTTCCTTTTGGCAATCCCATGAGCAGATTTTTAGTTAAATATTTTGCAACAGTGTTAAACATTTTTTTAGAAACATGATCTAAAGGTTAACATCTGAGCTTGCCTTCTCAACAGTTGCTTTATCTCCTATTGTTGCTTTTCTTAGTCTGGCTTCATAATTTAACTTTGTTAATGTGTCTGGGGACAGAAACGCTACAAGTATTTGGGTTTAAATTGCTCAACAAGTACTTTGGCTGTGAAAAGTAAAAATTAATGTATTACCCACCAGCCAGCTGTGAATAGAATCACTGAAGATTTTTTTTTAACTAATTCAGAGTTCTAGAAAAACAGAAAGCTGAGTTTGTGTTCACCTGAAAGAAAAACCCAATTTTCCCCCTAAATTATTCTCCCCTAAACAAAGGAGGAGTATCACCGCAATTGAACAATTTATGCAAATTGTCTGCAGAGTTCACAAAGGGGTAATAGTTTCAGCTGAGCTTTCAGAACAGTTCTTCGACAGTTCTTCCTCCACCAGTGTGAATTAAATCTGAATTTGAAAATATTTAAATATATAATATTTAAAAAAAGTAAACGCTGAGTTGGAAATTTGTTAAGTCACCCAAAAATTCACCTAGAAGACAAGGAAAAATATGGAAACAGCAAAACTTACGTAGACACTTTGAACCAACACAAAATAAGGCCTGATGCTACATTGTAATTTATACATAAAATAGATTAGATGGTATTTAAAAGCTTAATATATGCCCTTTAACCCTGTAAAGCCCACTTCATCAAATAATTGACAGAAAATTCTTTTTTTTCACAATATTTAAGTTTTAATCATGATACTTTGTGTGGCTTGGAAAAAATATTATTTAGGGGAAAAAAGCACCTTATAGCCATTGTCTCAAATTTGATCCACACATTTTTAACATGGTGAAACTGTTATACGTAATTAATTATCAACAAATTAATATTTTTTTTTCAATACAGTGAGTAGTCATTTAAGAAAAGAAAATAACAAGAGCTGAGCTAATCTCAACCTGAAGAGTTGAAAATTAGCAAAACAGTTTCCCTCCAAAACTGTTTTTCAGATGTCACGGGGGCAGCCATTTTGAAATGAGCAGAAAAACCCTTCTACTGCCTCTAGTGGAATGATAATGTACAGCACAGCAGAAAACATGGACGAAGTCACATACAATGGGTTCTTAAGGAAAGTTTTGATTATGCTAATGAGATAGAGTTCTCAGAATTACATATATCAAATATGATACAAATGGTTATACAGGGTTAAAATAAGCAGCATCTCCAACCTTTTATGGCCTCGGTGGGGCAGCAGATTTGAAATCAGATAGGTGTAGTTAAGCCTGTTGCTCAAAGTCCCGAAGGTTATTATGAGCTACAGCATGGTGGGCTGCTGCTTCAGGCTTAAATACTGTCCAATGACAAAGTTGGTGTTTTATCAAACTTGCTTTTATTTTGTAAAACAGAGCTTCTCATTGTAATTTAGTCATTTTAAATCATCAGACATCATTTGTGTCCTATAATCTGCAGATCAGGTCATGGTACTTAGGAGAGGGACTGTGAACAATTCTCTGAGTTTTTCTTGAACTCCACTGAAAGATACAGACCCTGACTGTCCAGCTGAGAACCAGCTCAGGGTCGGTTCGAGAACACAAACAAACGCCGCAGTAGGGCATGTCCTCACACTCAGACCGGTTTCTTTTTTTTTTATTTGCACTCTCACTTGTCGTATTTGTGATTTATAGTTCTTGCTCATGCCCATCTTGAGCCTGTTTTGTTAGCTAAACTTACCTCAGTACACCCGCTGTCCTTGTAACATGTCCCTGAGTAAAACAAACAGTCAGCCCTCTCAGGCCACGGACAATTATACACTCATTTGCTTCTCTGGTATGTTTGCTTTCATTCAGTAAAGAGGATAAAAAAGCAGCAAAAATGATGATAAATCAAAGCTTTCCATCATTAATGTGAAAACATATTTTTGACTTAGTGAATCGACTAGGATTTTTTTCATCTTTTTGCTAAAGAAATTAAAAAAATAAAGAAGAAACATCATCTTAATGATAACATACCAATTCTACTATTTAATATTAGGGTGCAAACTCAAAAAAGTGAAGATCCTCATCTTTCTGAATGCAGTTGACACATCTAGAACCTGGAATGAATGCAGCGTGGAACACTCAGTCATTAAGTGAGAGGTCGGGTTAACACCTGAAAGCAGCACATATGCATGTGGGTATGAAAATGTGTTCTGTCGAATACAGTTATGTAATCGTGTGAGTATGTCGGAGGTGAGAAAGGTTTCTTTTTTTCCACAGCTTTGCAGGGGAGCAAAAAATTCCAGTGTAAGAGCTGGACTCTTTTTCAGAATCGTTCTTCGCAAGACTTTGAGAAAAGTGAAACTTGAAAAAAAAAAAACACCAATTAAAATGTCTTTAATCATTTTTTGATAAACGTATTAAATTATATTTATTTTTTTAGCTTTATCTTTAAGGAAGAAAATAAAAGCTCACCAATTATACCACCTGGTTAAAAATCAAACAAAATATTCATTTTTAATTCATTTTTAAAGAAATTTTAAACATTGACTCACAGTTATCAGGTTTACTTTATTTGATCTTTTTACTGAAGAAAAAAAATGATGACGCTGGTTTTCGTTGTGTTGGAGAGAGCATGGGGTGCGATCATGTGTGTATGGAGACGGGGGGGGGGGTCTTGCTCTGTTTACATGGCGTGTGTCGCAGACCTTTGCGTGTCAGGCCGGCCCATCTTGCAGAGAAACTGTTGAGTGAATTGCAAGTCTGTGATTTGCTCAACAAAGGCTGGGGTCCGGGTTTCGTTTGCCCACCACCTGCATGTTTTCATGATTGGACAATATGTCAGCCTTGTTATTATGTGTGACTCACGCTAACTTCCTGAAAAGCATCCAACATGAAATTGCAAATACTGAAAGCAAAATATGCCTCCATGTTTAATTTATTGCAAAAATGCACAAGAAAATCTTTTTTTTTATTATGTTTTACTCGTATTTAATGGCCCTATTTGCAATCACAGAAAAAAATCTTTCAGATCTGATGTGCAACCAACAGTTTTCTTTATTTATTTTACATTAAAGTCTAAATACTGATCAGAGATTGAATGAACTTAAAGAAACGGATTGATGGAGAAAATTAATTTATGAATCTCATCTCTGAAAAAGGGATGAGACTGTTGTGTTTTCAGCTTCTATCTGTGTCATGGGGAATGAGTCGGCCATAGAAGATGACCTCAAATCCTCCAAACAGGCGGTGGTTTCGCCTTGACCGACCTTTGCAACCAGGCTTTCCTTCTGCCAGGTGGTTATCTTCACATAGAATAGACTAGCGCTGGATGCACAAGCAAATCTCATTAGGTGCGCCTATAGGGACTTCAGACGAGTCAATATTAATTTCTCCTTATTTGAAGAAAAAAAGAAACAATAACCAAACAGATGAAGCTAATATGCAAAGAGGAGTATAACATTTATCCACCTGCAACAGTAAAACATTAATATAGTCATCAAATTAGATGTAGTTTAAACTTTTCCAAGGAAATACTGTTTTCAGTTCAAGTCTGCAGATTTTAAGCTCACTATTTTGCAGGTTTGCGGCTTTTCATTTAAGAGCAAACATTTTTATAATAACCTGGTTTGTATTTCCATCTGATTTAGCAATTTGAGTTTCATTAATTCATGCAATCCTAATCTAAATGTGAAAAACATGAGCAGTTCTTTCTATCTAAATTTCCTTTTTATATATATTTTTTTTTCCATGAGGCATTCAGTGCTGTTGCATCATTCTTAACCGTCCACTGTAAAATCGTTACTGCATCAAGCACCACAAATGGACCACAGAGTGGTCTTATAAACGCTTAACTGCAGACGTCATTGAAGCTGCTGCCCCTCTTTCTGTTAAATTTATGAACCTCAATTACTGAGAAATAAATTGAGTAGGGAAGGAGTGAAAAGAGAAAATCACAGGTAGAATTCCACCTCATATACAAGCGCATGCACTCCCCTTCATTACCAAACATTGTCAACATCGGATGAACCACCCTCCGGGCTGTTATGTCAGAATTTCATTTACACGTCCAACCCCACCCCACTCAGACACAACGAGCGACAAACGTTACGTAAACCTCATCAGGTACTGGAGCTCCTGCTGGACACATCAAAGATCTTGGATGTGTGAAAAAAACATGGCACAAGACACTTCACAGTGACAGAAAGCTCCAACTGTCTTCATAGAGAAGCACCATTCAGAATTGTTACATGACATGTTGGGCCCATTTAGTGACATTTTATTTTAGATTAAATTTGAATATGGTTTATTTTTCTCACCTGTTTCTTGTTTTGATGATATGTAGATAATCTTCTTCGTCATCATCGTCCAGTTTGAAGCACTAATTCTGGTTTAATTTCCTGAAAGCTAAACTTGATCTATTATCTACTATGATCCTATTAAAAACATTTCCATAGATAGTTTAGTCAAGCTAAGTAAAAACAATTCTTTAGCCAGAGGAACAGATTTATTGAGTAGCTCTTATCTAGCGGGTACAACATTATCTTTCTGTGTTTTTCCTGTTGATTCCAGCTCAAAAAGTGAGAAAAACACGAGAGTTGACTGTGACAAAGGTAATTTTGTTCACATGAAGTTAAACTAAAAGCATCATTGTTCTTTAACATTATACTTAGAGTAAATTAACATATATATTTATATATTTAATGTAATATCAAGAGATTGAATGAGTATAGAGTACATATTCAAATGTGTAATTATCTGAATTGACAGAAATTTTAGAATATTCTACTGATTTTTGTCACATCCTCTACAATATTCATGACATTATATGTAAAATAGTTTTTTTTTCTATTTTTCCAAACAATAAAATAAAAGTGTGCAAAATCAGTTACATTTTCAAACCATCGACTCTATGGGTTTAAGGCGACTCTTGCATCAGTATTTGACTATGTAGATGTTTAAGTTCCACATGTTCAAATTGTGGAAAAGTGGTTTTAATTAATAAACCAAAAATACATTTTTGATGCAAAGACTTTCCACAATGCAATATGACACTTTCATGCAACAAAATAGGACCAAGACATTTTAATGAGAATTTTTATGTCACATTTGGGGTATGTCTCAGTAAAAGCATTTCTTTGAAAAGCTTTAGCCAAAAACGGACTTTAAGTTGTGTTTTGTAGTGTTTTTCAGAGCAAAGTGTACATTCTTTCCCTGGAATTTGCCGAGCTAATCCTTTTCTAGATCAATACTATCAATAGACTGACATTTGTAAACATCTTTTCAAAGGAAACATGATTGTAAAATATGTTTTAGGACACATATCTTGAAGTGATTTGACTCAGATACATGTTGGGATGATGGAGCTGATTTGACCACAGACATTCACCTTGTCTGTTCTGCCCATTTTCTCCGTTTTTGTTTACGTCTAGTTTCTGTTTTGACCCGCCATGACACTAATGGAAGGGCTGGCTCTCAGCAGCCAATACGGATGCTCCTGCTGTTCAGTTAATATGGTATATATGCATGTTTTTTCACATAATTACGTAGGATTTATGCACAGGCATGCTTACTACACTGACATAATGGTCTGCATATTGGAAATGTGACTTTTTTGTTGAGCAGATGTTAGAATAGTAAAAGAATACAGTCAAAACATATACAAAAACTATTAGTTGTCAAATGCTTAAAGATTTAATCCTGTGAAAAAACTGGAGTCTTATTTGTTTATGTCTGTTAGGAGAGTTCCAGTCAAATCAACCTCCTGACCCTTCCACAGGAAAAAAACCTGTGACCGAATGTTCCACTCCATTATCTTTGAGTTGAAATGGCCGGTCTATAAAACACTCAAGAAGAAACTGCTGGAAAAGCTACAACTTCAGAGTAAATAATGCCTCTAGATTGTGACAGATGCTGTTTGTTCTGCATTTTTAGGAGGCTTTGTCATCAGAAAGCTTCCGAATTTAGTTTTGTCCCAACCGACATATCAAAATATTCCAATAAACTTAATTAATTTGTATTTGGGAATCTGAAACTCCCACTCATCATCACTTTGTCATTCAAATCCCCCAAGCTGACTCAGGATGATTGGTTTAGAAGGTGAGATTATTGAGGCATCTGTCATCGCCTGGCCCGTCACCAAACAGTCTTTGAATAGCTGGAAGGTGTTATTTGGGTTAGTCCTCTTAAAAAAATAAAAACGCAACTGGGCTGTGCATAGGGAAAACCAGATGGGATGACGTGTCTCACCAGAATGCATGTAGTCATGATACAAAGGTGTTCCTCAAACTGTGTAAAAATCATCAACAGTGTTACCCCACACTCAGCCTTCCCACATTACACATATTTGTTGTTCTAGATGAGTGTGTTTGTTAGGATCCTAATTTCCCTATTACGGTTAGAGACATTTTTTTTTTTCTAAATAGGAACTGTAGCTGATGATTTCTAGAAATATTGCATTTTATGGGTAATATTTTACATTTTGTCCAAGAAAAACAGATGTAGCAACACATATTTATCACTGCATATTAGGAGACACATTGAAATGTTAAAATATGTTATTTATTCAGCATAAAGTGCTTTTTTTTGCAAATTAAGAAAATGTATTGTTTAAATAATAGTATACTAACATAAAAAAAGGTTAGTGTTATCCTGAAATCAATGTGATTTCATGTAAAATTTGCTAACTCAGTGAAAATATCTTACTTCATGAATGTCAGAATGTATTTATGTGAATGCTTTGCTGCATTCACACTATAGTGATTTTCCTGCTTCTTTTTGTATGTTTCTTGGCACGTGAAAACTCAATCACTTTCAGTGATTTCAACAATCTTGGAATCAAAATGTTCAACTCATTCAGGACATTACTACTTGTATTTTTGGTATTCATAAACTTTATAGTTTTTGAAATATTAAGCAAAATATGCCCATAAGAAAGTAATGAGAAATTGCTAAAACTGTTCAAAAACTTTGTGGACTTTGAAACTTGTAAACCATTCAAACTTTCAAATGTTCAGTAACTACTGTTGGCAATTTAGAATTTAGCTTTTAATGAACAACATGCTAGCTGTTTTTATCTAATTTAG